>NC_134727.1:38928445-39229755 GCF_049634645.1 Pelodiscus sinensis | reverse complement strand
GTAACAAAAAGGAGCAAAGGTCTAGAAACCCTGATCTGCCAGGGAAGATGGAAAAGCCTGGGTTTGTTTAGTCTGGAAGGGAGAAGACTGAGCGGGGACAGGACAGTTTCCAAGTGACCATACAAGGAGGAGGGAGAAAAACCCTTCTGTGACCTCCAAGGCAGGCTCAGCAATCTTGAGCACGTGGCCGGTCGGGGTAAATCCGCTGGGCCGTGAGCCATTCTGTTTACATCGACCATCTGCCGACACAGCCCCCACAGCTCCCCTGGCTCCGGTTCACTGTTCCTCGCCAATAGGAGCTGCGGGAAGGGGCAGCTGGGAACGGCAAACCGCAGCCCCTGGGAATGGCAGGAGGCTGGGCCTGCGGACGGTCGGCACAAACAAAATGCCTTGCGGCCCAGCGGATTCACCTGATGCGCCGTGTACCGATGTCACCGAGCCCTCGAAGGGCAGGACACGAAGCAATGGGCTGAAATTGCAGCAAGGTAGAACATTAGAAACACTTCCTGCCTGTCCGGGGGGTTAGACGCTGGAATAAATTTCCTAGGGAGGTTGTGGAATCTCCATCACTGGAGACATTGAAGAGCAGGTTGGCCAGACACCTGTCAGGGATGGTCTGGTGCTTGGTCCTGCCATGAGGGCAGGGGACCGGACTGGATGATCTCTTGAGCTCCCTTCGAGTCAAGGTACGTTCCAGCCACATATCAGCCAATGGGGCGCGGATCCAGCCTCTCCCAGGCGTGCTTGCTGCATGGGCGTTGTGCGGAAAAGCAGCAGCGCTCCTCAGAACACGCCTGGGCGCCGCGCGAGTGTCCCCGTTTTTACAGACGGGAAACTGAGGCACAGCGCGGCCTCTCCAAGGTCACAGAGGGAGTCTGCGGCAGAGCGGGGACGTCAGCCCATGTCTGCTGGGTCCTAGGGTTGTGCCCTAAGTCGAACCCGAGGGTGGGGAGAGCCCTCAGGAGGCCATCGAGGCCCCTGCCCAAAGAAGGAAGTGCTGCAGCGTCTCTCTGCTCTATCTGCCTCCAGGCCGGAGGTGCTGGTGGAATAGCTGGAGGAGGAGGGGCCTGAAAGCCATTCAACCATGCAGTAAATCGATGCTTAGTGGGTGCAGCATCACTCCCAGCTCCCCTCGATTCAGCACCTTTGCTCTGGAGAGGTGTCTAGTCGGTGAAGGCACTTTTGACAGTCCCTCTGGGCTCTGACTACGAGCCCCGACATACTGCTGGAAACGTGGCCTTGAGGGAACATGTCCTCAGGGATTTGCTGGTTTGCTTCCCTCTCCATGATGCAAGCCTAGGGCCCAGACAAGCACCCGCTTGCTCACAGGGGTAACTCCCCACGAGTGTGGTCCCATCAGACTTGGTATGACTCAAGTGACTTACAAGGTAGGACTGGTCCCTACCCTGCAACCCTAGCTCCCGGAAGTCACGACAACACACGCAATAGGACCTATCCGGTCCGCACGGCTCCTGACATGCAGGGGAGGATCGGCCCTTAGCAACAAAACATTTTGCCTTTCCCGGTGATTTGCATACTCTAATAAAGGAGCTTGTGATGGCCTCCACGCGTCTATTACCGAGGCTCTGCTTGAGGCTAAGACAACCCTGCTTTGTGCACTGCATAACGAATTTCAGGAAACAGAGCGTCTTATTGTTGCTAGTTAGTTTGGGGCTCGTTCTCCAGCGGATGTAAGTAAATATCTTCTATTAGCATCTTCTTCTGTGCACTCAGAGCAAGAGGAGAATGGAGCCTTCTGTGTCCGGAATGTCATCTTACAAAAGAATAATAGAGGCATCGGCCACTCGAACAGGAAGGGACCTCAGAGGTCACCACGTCCAGTCCCCTGCCCTCACCGCAGGACCAAGCACTGTCTAGATCATCCCTGACAAATATTTATCCAACCTGCTCTTCAATATCTCCAGTGATGGAGATTCCACAAGCTCCTTAAGCAATGTATTCCAGTGTTTCACCACCCTGACAGGCAGGAAGTTTTTCCTAATGTCCAACCTAAACCTCCCTTGCTGCAATTTAAGCCCATTGTTTCTTGTTCTATCATCAGAGGTCAAGTAGAACAATTTTTCTCCCTCCTCGTAACACCCTTTTAGATACTTGAAAACTGTTATCACGTCCCCTCTCAGTCTTCTCTTTTCCAAAATAAACCCAATTCTTTCTGTCTTCCCTCATAGCTCGTGTTTTCTAGACCTTTAATCATTTTTGTTGCTCTTCTCTGGACTTTCTCCAATTTTTCCACATCTTCCTGAAATGTGATGCCCAGAACTGGACACAATCCTCCAATTGAGGCTTAAGCAGTGCAGAGCAGAGCAGAAGAATGACTTCTCATGTCTTGCTCACAACACTCCTGTTAATGTATCCCAGAATCATGTTTGCTTCTTTTGCAACAGTGTCACACTGTTGGCTCATATTTAGCATGTGGTCCATTATGACCCCTTTCCGCAGTACTTCCTAGACAGTCGCTTCCCATTCTGTATGTGTGAAACTGATTGTTCCTTTCTAAGTGGAGCACTTTGCATTTGTCCTTATTAAACTTCATCCTATTGACCTCAGACCATTTCTCCAGTTTGTCCAGATCATTTGGAATTATGACCCTATCCACCAAAGCAGTTGCAACCCCTCCCAGCTTGGTATCACTGGCAAACTTAATGGCTGCGTCTAGACTGGCATGATTTTGCGCAAATTCTTTTAACGGAAAAGTTTTTCCGTTAAAAGTATTTGCGCAAAAGAGCATCTACTCTTCTGCGCAAAAGAATCCATACCAGTGTAGACTCTCTCTTGGGCAAGAAAGCGCTGATGGTCATTTTAGACATCGGGCTTTCTTGCACAAGAAATTAACATGGCTGTCTACACTGGCCCTCTTGCGCAAGAATACTTGCGCAAGAGGGCTTATCCCTGAGCGGGAGCGTCAGAGTATTTGTGCAAGAACCACTGATTTTGTACGGTGCAAATGCTCGCGGCCAGTGTAGACAGGTGGCAAGATTTTGCGCAAAATCATGCCAGTCTAGATGCAGCCAATAAGTGTCCTCTCTATGCCAATATCTAAATAATTGATGAAGATATTGAACAGAACCGGTCCCAAAACAGACCCCTGCAGAATCCCACGTGTTATGCCCTTGGATAGAAAGTTATTATGATTATTTTTAAAATGTGCCTTTCTGGCACCCATAACATTGGATATTGCTGACAGACTTGCCCCTGAATATCTCCGCGATGTCGTTAATTTCATCCCTTTAACCATCACAGCTTTGCTCAATGTCCTTTTAGACTTGGGAGGCTTGTCCTACAGAAACAGGGCAGGATACTTTGAGGGGCTAGCTCCTCCGACCTCAGACCAGCACAACGTAAATGCGGGTTTAACATTAAGGCTGTGTCCAGACTCCATGCCTCCGTCGACGGAGGCATGTAGATTAGCCAGATCGGAAGAGGGAAATGAAGCCGCGATTAAAATAATCGCGGCTTCATTTAAATTTAAATGGCTGCCCCGATCTGCCGATCAGCTGTTTGTCGGCAGATCGGGAGAGTCTGGACGCGATGCCCCGACAAAGAAGCCTTTCTTCATCGACACAGGTAAACCTGGTTTCACGAGGCTTACCTGTGTCGATGAAGAAAGGCTTCTTTGTCGGGGCATCGCGTCCAGACTCTCCCGATCTGCCGACAAACAGCTGATCGGCAGATCGGGGCAGCCATTTAAATTTAAATGAAGCCGCGATTATTTTAATCGCGGCTTCATTTCCCTCTTCCGATCTGGCTAATCTACATGCCTCCGTCGATGGAGGCATGGAGTCTGGACACAGCCCAGGTGTGTGCAGTCCCACTGGAATCCGTGGGGCCACTTGTGCACTTACCACGTCTGCTCTCTGTGCTTTGCTTCAAGATCAGGCATGAGCTTCAACTCTTGGCTGGACCAGGACCAGGGTGCATGGTAAGGCCAGAGAAAGGAATGAACTAACACAGTCGATCTTTGGGCCAGGTTTGTAGAGATGTTAAATCTCTGCTCATATGCACCACCAGAGGGTTACAATGGACATCCAAAGAGACCCTCACATTGAGTTCAGAAGACTGGGAAACCATCATGTCAAGCCAGGGTGCTAAAGCCACATTTTCCTACCGCCGGTGAAAAGTAGTGGTGGTGTCGGCCCGGCCCTTGGAAGACTCAGGAGACAAGCGAAGACCAAAAGGGTGGGTAGCATGAGCCACCTTCTCAGCCCTAGAGCTTGTCCCACCAGATTGGAGACCAATGAGGCAATGCCGAAGCCTGCACAGAATTACCTGCTCTGACTGTCATAGATAAGCAAAAGAGTTCATACTTCAGGGCTAACTGGTCCTTATCTGCACTCCTATCTTCATTTTGCACCAGGGAGGTTTATTAATATAATGGACCTGCTAAGACGATTTACACTGGCACAAACCCAATGCTACACAGTGGAGTATCAGGTCCTACAGTTACTGGTATAGCTGTGTGCATGTTGTATATACCTGCCTCCAGGAGACAAACCTAGTGATAGACAATGGCCAACTGTGTCCAGTTCTTTACACCACATTTCAGGAAAGATGGAGAAATTTGAGAGGATCCAGAGAAGAGCAACAAAAATTATGAAAGATCTATGAGCTATGAGGGAGGACTGAAAGAATTGGGTTTGTTTAGAGAAAAGAGAAGACCGAGAGGGGACATGATAGCAATTTTCAAGTACCTAAAATGGTGTTACAAGGAGGAGAGAGAAAAATTGTTTCCCTTGGCCTCTGCTGATAGGACAAGAAGCAATGGGCTTAAACTGCAACAAGGGAGGTTGAGGTTGGACATAGCGAAAAAGTTCCTAACTGTCGGGGTGGTTAAACACTGGAATAAATTGCCTAGGGAGGTTGTGGAATCTCCATCGCTGGAGATAGTTAAGAGCAGGTTAGACAGACACCTGCCAGGGATGAGCTAGATGGTGCTTGGTCCTGTTGTGAGGGCAGGGGACTGGACTTGATGACCTCTCAAGGTCCCTTCCAGTTCTAGGGTTCTAACTCCTCAGCTAGTCTAACTCACTTACTTCAGGGGACAGTGTTATTGACTTAAATGAAGCTATGACAAGTTACTCCGCCGTTGCTCTGGTTCGGCACATTTACATTTGAGGTAAAAGAAGCACGTCCGCTGTGCATGCCAAATACGCTGCAATTATCTTGGCACACTCCGATGTTTGTAAATGGTACAAGGACATATTTTGACAAGTTTGCTTAGATATGTAGCTTGTTACGGCCCTATACGTCGTCCCATTTTTGCCTCATTAGGATTTAGGGCACAAGGGGGTATAATTTTCTAGAGCACTGAAGTGACTTTCACGCTGCTGTCCTGTTCAAAGTCCGTGGGTTTGATGTTCAAAGGTATTTAGGTGTCTCCAAATGCAGATAAATGCCGAATGGGGTTTTCAAAAGTGCCAAGCCAGGTTATGTGCCTGTTAAAGGGAGCTAGGCACCAAAGTAAAGCACATAGAGGGATTTTGAAGAACACCTATCTGCAACTTTTGGCAACTAAATGTCTTTGAAAATCAGACCCAGAGAGACTTAGGTTCCTAAATCAATTAGGCACTTGTGAAAATTGTTCCCATTCTTACTAGGCTACGTAGTTGTATTAACATCTTAACTCTTCAAATGACGACATTTGGACCACAGAATAGACACTCTCAGTCAAACTGAAAATATACATCTTGGATTGCAATAATATATTTTAAAAAATTTAAATATAGTATTTAAAATAAACCACATGCATTTTATGGTGCCTGAATGGATTCTTACAAATTCAAAAGAAACATGGCAGTGCAACTGGAGAGAAACAACACTTACAAGCAGCAATACACCCTTAAAGTCGTGTATTGATGTCCCTGTTTGTAGACCCTGGCAAACAAACTGAGTAAGGTTACAACGGGTGGCTCCAGCCAGTTGTGTGCTTCCATATGCACAAAAGGAGACACGATGGGAGTTTTGCTTTGATAAAAGCACCCATAAAAGGTTGCTAACACACATTAGCTTCTAATTCTTTTCATAGTTTCAGGGCTAGGCATCTGAGATGTGCTTAGTCTGAGTGCATCTGAATATCAGACCCCCTCCTACAGCCTACTCCCCGAAACAACTGACCCCGTTAGAACCTGACCTCGAGAGTTTTGATTAACAAACATGGAGTCCGTCATGCAGAGAACCATCCTTCTACTGGAGCTGAGTGTCTGCCCAGTTCCAATTTGTTTGGTCTGATTTTCTATATGCAATTAAAACGTATGGCGAGAATCCCTGTTACCCAACTTTATAACTTTGATCAAAACATGCCCCGAGCTACAGCACTATCCATTTGAATTGCCTAGTACACAGTCAGTTAGGCATCTTGGAGGGAGGCAGGTATTCAGACCGCGCTACGTTTCTTTGCTCAAACCAGGTTTGATCCTCCATTCCTTCGACACGCCAAACCGCCACTGACCTATGGGGAAGTTTTGGGTGGGCACAGAATGCCATGGAGGGCCCTCCACCAGTAGCTAGTTTAAGTAGATGTTGGGCGCATGGGATTTCACAGCATACACTGTTCCCCCCTCCCGTTCAATACTCTCGACTCACGAGCCTGCAAAAAAACGAGAGAGAAAATGGCTCACGTACCCCATGGCGATGCTCAAAATAAGCCAGCTTGGATTTGGTTAAAACGAAGAAGCGCACTTTGAAGTTGGAGGGAGAGGTCCGTCTCTTCTGCTGGGATTTTTTGATCAGCTGCTCTTCCAGGAGAACACAATTATTCATGGTTCGGCAGGGCACGGCGCTCCTCCCGGACCCCGCACGCCGGTCCCAGACCCGCACTCCAAGCACAAGTCCAGAAAAGAGAAACAAGAAAGAGGGCAGTTGATTTTTTCAACAAAAAAAAGGTGTTTGAAAGGCAGCGTAGGTGCACAAAGCCTTATCTTTCCGTCTGTCATCTAGGCAGCACTGTAGCGCTTCCTTTCTGTCAAAACCGTAACCACATCCTCTCCCAAGTCATCAAGTGAACAGCACATGCTGAAAAATACTCTACGGCGAATGTTGTGGAAAAAATGAAAATGTGATGGGCGCTCTTGACAAATGTGATTTTTCTGTAAAGGCTCGGGGATTAATTAAAAGTTGTGGCATGATTACATAATGGCCCACTCAACCCGCTCTTAGCAAATATAGGGATGTCTGCTCAGGGTGGACTCGGATATAACGAAACAGCATCTTTTTCGTGCTTTGGGGAGGATTTCATACATCCACGTTCCTTGTACAGACGGGTGGTATGGTCTGTGTTACCTCCAGCCTATCTCTCACCTCATGCACTGTACTTAGTGTCATTTGTTTGACGTACAGGTTGAACCTCTGAAATCCGGCACTCTCTGGTCCAGTGCCCGAGAGCCTTCACTAGGCCATGAGCCAGGAGTACAACCCAGGCCAGCCCGGCAGGGAACGCAGCCCCATCCGAGGCTGGGAGCAGAGCCCAGTGATCGGGGCTAGCATTCCAGAGGGTCTGATGGCTGGGAAGGGAGCCTTGACCTCCCTAGTCCGGAAAACTCCCTGGTTCGGAACCTGAGGGTGCCGGACCAAGGAAGTCCAACCTATATTTCAAAGACACGTAGCATGTAACTACAAAGACTCTGACGTGTAGGCATTGACAAATTGCAGATCCGAGCAATTAAAAGCTGGTGTATAAATGAAGTTACATTCATTATATGTGTTATGAGATGCCATACCAATGAAGTTTATTTATATCTTTTCAATATTGTCATTAATGATTATTCATACTAATAACACGGAGCTCTTTTGTAGTGCGTTTTGTCAGTAGATGGCAAAGCGCTTTGGGGAAACTGAGGCAGGGGGCGTCGCAATGACATAACTGCTTACTAATTGCTGAATGTTCCAGATGTGGCCGGGTGGAAGGCAGTCTGTGGGTGAATGTTCCAAGAAAGTGTAGGCAGAATATACATGCTCTAGGTGTATCAAAGTCCATGTAATCTGTGGCAAAGGTACACCTAAATGCTATATCAAGAGCTGTTCATTTCTGTAGCACTGCACTGTGGCTGGACTGGAAAATCGGTGGCAGTTTGAGGTGAATTTAAAGAAAAAGTGAAAGGTTTTGTTACATTAATGTGGAAGTGACTAATACAATCAGTACAACATCCACTGTTTTATTTGACATTAATTGCAATTAATTTTACTCTGCCTCTGAATTTAACTCTGAATTAGGGCTGTGGGATAAGCACTGTGCTGGTTGCTCTTGGCCATTATTTGCCTGTAGATCATTTGAGCAATGCTCACTTTTAAAATGGCACCATTAGGTTCCAGAGTTAATACCAAATTGTGATGAATGGGGAAAGTTCATACCTCTCTTTGAGCTATTCTTTTAGGGTATGTCTACACTATCCTCCTAGTTCGAACTAGGGAGGCTAATGGAGGCATTCGAAGTTGCAAATGAAGCCCAGGATTTAAATGTCCCGGGCTTTATTTGCATCTTCCCGTCTGGGCGCCATTTTTAAATCTCATTAGTCCAAACTAACTGCCTGCGGCTACACGCAGCAGTCAAACGTTAACTCGAACTAACTCCTTAGTTCGAGTTAACGTTAAGTCCTTAGTTCGAATTAATGTTTGACTGCCGTGTGTAGCCGCGGGCAGTTAGTTCGGACTAAGGGGATTTAAAAATGGCACCCAGATGGGAAGATGCAAATAAAGCCCAGGATATTTAAATCCAGGGCTTCATTTGCAACTTCGAATGCCTACATTAGCCTCCCTAGTTCGAACTGGGGCGGTAGTGTAGACATACCCTTAGGCTGTCTGCAAACTCCAGAGGCAATGTTATTTAATGTATGTGCAGAATCAGCACTGATATAAAGGGTGAATTTCATGTCAGGCGCCGAGACAGAAATCAAGGGCCAAATGTTCAGTTTGATTTGCAACGTGGTGCATCTCACACAACTGCACCCCTGCTTTATAGGTGTAAATACCTGCCTGCGTGTTACAGAGTTGTAATGCTTATGCAAAGGCAAGGGTTCAAACTGCTTATTTTGGTGTTTGTGCCTGCAGAGTATATGCCCATAATGTATCATACACCCATATGTAGCAGAGTCTGAAATGTACCCCCAAGGTTTTCTGTCATTTAGGTGTAACGCCGACAGCTGGAACCGAAACTGGGACCTCTGGAGCTTAGAGTATGACCCTCTACAGCAGGCGTGGCAATAATGTTCGTAAGGGGGCCACTTAATGCATGGTCATGGGCTGGCTCCACCCCCAGATGGGGCGGGGCCTGAGGTGGAGGGGGCGGGGCTGGGGACTAGCCCCCAGAGTTATCTGGGCTGGGGGCATTGAATTAAAAACACAGCAAAGGGCTTGTGGCTCTATCCTCTGCCGAGGTAGCACCCCAAGTGGGAGCCGGGAGCCATTTAAATAGGATCCTGCTGCCTGAGCTGCCTCCTGGACGTTTGGTGGCCCAGGCAGCAGGAGATAAATAGAAAGCAGCCAGATGCAGCCCACGGCCGGATTGAAGTGTGAGGTGGGCTGGATTTGGCCTCCAGGCCGCATCTTGTCCAGCCCTGTTCTACAGCCTGAGCTAAAAACCGGCTGACTCTCAGCTAAGGCTGTAGAGAACTAGGACTGGCGGACATGACCGCTTGGGAACTGTTACTGGCTTTGGGCCGGGTTCTGTTCTCATGGGTGTTTTAGCTCCAGTAACCTCACTGGACCGTCTCCTGATTTCCACAGGCAGCCTAAGATCAGAACCAGGCCTCCCATGCCCGGAGGTGCCATAACGCGGCTAGCTCTGATTACTTATTGGCCTCGTTTCGAATTTGTTTCCGGCCAGGCCCCACCACATACGAGATGCGGTCCTGACAGGCCGGGAGGAACATCCATGAGGCGCATCATGCTCTGACTGCAGAGAGAGAAGAGCGAGAAGTAGAAATCTGGCTTCCTTTGAAAAATGACTGTGAGGGACAGCTAGAGGCACGGTTGTCAGTGGCCAAAGTGGATCTTCAAGAAGGACTCCCATGTGGGCGGGGCAGGGGCCTGGAAGAGAAGGCCCACCTCGGCCGGCAGAAGAAGAGGCGAGAAGCTGATAAACAGGCAGCTGAGGGGAATAACACCGGAGGAGCGGGGAGGATGTGGGGGGCGAAGTGACGAGGGTGGTAGATGGGGAGGGCAGACGTGTTTTCAAAGCTTGATTCTGGTGCGATAAGAGCTGGGGCGTCAGTGAGCGATTGGAAGAGAGGGGCGATGAGATCATGTCTGCAGGCAGGCTGGCAGCCGCAGCTTGCATGGTGTAAATAGGCCGGCTTTGGATGGCCCAAAGAGGGAGATAGTGCCAGACCCAAGGGGGTTGAGGGAAGGTCCGAAGTGGGGGCTTGGCTAAGGGTATGGGAGGGAAAATAATGGAGACGCTGAGGAGGAGGAGATGCCAGATTTGGATACGGCCTGGATCTGGAGGAAAGGGAGGCAAAATGAACCCCAAGAGTCATAGAACCCTGGACGTGGTAGGGATCTCGCGTCCAGTCCCCTGCTCTCCCGGCAGGACCAAGCACTGTCTAGATCAGTGGTCACCAACCAGTCGATCGGGATCTACTGGTAGATCTTGGAGCTCAGACAGGGGATCCTGACTGGTTTGGCTTTCAAGCGTTGTCACGTCACTTACGCCTCCCCACGCGGTCACGGTGCCCTCTGTCTTGGAGCTGCCCCCCCGGCAGCCTCCCGCTTGGTGTGGAGAGAGAAGGGGGGGGCGCTGGTGTCAGGATGTCCCTCCTCCCTCCACTCCTGTACCCTATCTCCACACAGTCAGACGGGGATGGAGGGAGCTTGACGATGCAAATCTGTCACTCTCACACCCTGTGTGCGTCTGTCGTTCTCACACACGCACACCATCCTTCCCTCTCCTCTCCCGGCCCAACACACAGGCGGGGGGTTGTTACTGCTCGCAAAGGGGGATAGTTTCGGTGTTTGACTGGTCGGTGCATTTCATCATTTTCATTTCTCTCTCACACGCCGGTGTAATTCTTGGAGCAGCGAGTTCTCAAATGCCGAACCTGCCCTGGCTGGAGTCCCTATCCCCGTGGGAACAGCTGCTCCTGGACGGGGCTGGCATGTGGAGCAGGGGGTCTCCGCATGGTGGCCTGGCCTGCGGACACCGCCCTTGCAGCTCCCGTTGGTCCGTAATGGGGAACCGGGGCCAGTAGAAGCTGTGGGCTCCGTGCCTGTAGATGGGGGCAGCGCATGGCTCCATGGAGTCACTGCTGCACGTGCCAGCTGCTTTGGGGAGCAGTGCAGGGCCGGGGCGGGAGTGAGCCGCCTTAGCCCTGCTGCTCCACCACGTGGAAGCCGTCTCAGTGAAACGGTGCCCAGCCAGAGCCTGCTTCCTGAACCCCTGCCCCCAGCCCCTGCCCCTGAACCCCCTCCTGCCCCCAACCTCCTGCCCCAGACGTGAGTCCCCCTGCACCCAAACTGCTTCCCAGAGCTTGCCCCCTGGATCCCCTCCTGGGCCCCAATCCCCCACCCTGGGCTAAGCCGGGAGCCCCCCCCCATACTCCAAACCCCTTGGCCAGGGTGGGCCCGAGCCATTCTTGCGCCCCGGGCGTGCGGCACCTCATTGGTGTGTACAGGGCGCCGCGCCCCCAGGCATGCATGGCCCCGCCCTGGGCGGCAACTTATGGGGGGCACCTGATGCGGCATCTCTTACCACTTCAATCAGGCGCCCCCATAGGTTGGCGCCCGGGCAGCTGCCCGGCTAGCCCCCCCTTAATCCGGCCCTGCCCTGGGCCCGTGACCAGAGCCTGCACCCCAACCCCCTACCAGCCTGGTGAAAGTGAATGAGGATGGGGGAAGAAGAGGGATGGAACGAGCAGAGTGAGGCCTTGGAGAAGGGTGGAGCAGGGGTGAGGCCTCATAGAAGGGGCAAGAAGGAAGCGGGGCGAGGGGATTTGGGTTTGAGGTAGATCCTACATTGCGCTTCAATTGAAAAAGTGATCTTGTGGGTAAAAAGATTGGAGACCCCTGGTCTGGATCATCCCTGACAGGCGTCTGTCCAACCTGCTCTTCAATATCTCAGGGATGGAGATTCCACAACTTCCCTAGGCAATTTATTCCAGTGTTTCACCACCCTGACAGGAAGTTTTTCCTAATGCCCAACCTAAACCTCCCTTGCTGCAATTTAAGCCCATTGCTCCTTGTCCTATCCTCAGAGGCCAAGGAGAACAATTTCCCACCCCCCTTCCTGTGACACCCTTTTAGACACCTGAAAACCGCTATCATGTCTCCCCTCAGTCTTCTCTTTTCCAAACTAAACAAGCCCAGTTCCTTCAGCCTTCCCTCACAGCTCATGTTCTCTAGACCTTTCATCATTTTTTTTTTTTGCTCTTCTCTGGACCTTCTCCAATTTCTCCACATCTTTCCTGAAATGCCGTGCCCAGAACTGGACACAATCCTCCAGCTGAGGCCTCACCGTGTGTTAGTATCCATGTTTAAATACTGTAGTTAACCGATGAGCCTGGAGTTTTCTCCAGTATCTTCTCTACATGCCAG
Organism: Pelodiscus sinensis; assembly: GCF_049634645.1. Classification (NCBI taxonomy): domain Eukaryota; kingdom Metazoa; phylum Chordata; order Testudines; family Trionychidae; genus Pelodiscus; species Pelodiscus sinensis. Next base: position 39,217,215 of record NC_134727.1, on the reverse strand, counting down.
AGCTGTTGAGAACGTTGCCCCCTTTCTCTTTAACACTGTGGTACATTTTCAGAGCTACTTCACTGCAAATGCAAAACATCTTTGCAGGGAACAGTTTGGGCTCTGTCCTCCCGGCACATTCATTTCTGTGTGGCAAACCCAGGTCTCGGCTCAGGCTCTTTCACTCGGTACAGCCCCAGGGACACCGATTCGCTTTTCACTTTCATCCCTTCCTGCCTGCCTTGTGCCGCCAGCCCCAGTTCAGCTTTGAAATGTGGCATTTGGCAGCTTGGATTTTTGTCAGGGGTTTTTCCCAGGGTCGGCAGGTCGCACACGATTACTGTAGGCTTGGTGGAAAACTCCCCACCCGCACATCCTGCTGAGGCCCCATGGCTCGTGTCCTGAAGGCGGCAGAGAAATTTAAAAGTTAAATATAGCTAGTTTGAAGGTTTAAAAAAAAACAGACAAGAAGGCAGCAAATCTCTCCCTCATCTTGATAAAATACATGCAGACTTTCACCGTGTACAGCCTTGGGTCCCAACTCGGCTCTATATGTACATGGCCTCGTGAGATTGCACAGGGAGGGCGGCACCATCCGTTGGAGGAAAGTTATCAGAAGAATCTTGCTCGCAGAAGGCAACGTGTTATCTCTCTATTACTGTATCTAGTAACTCTTGTGTGTCACTGGGATGGATTCCCTGAAATGAACGAAAGACCCTCAACAGAAATGTCTTTGGAGAACTTACAGGAAACTGTAAGTGTTGCAGGATGGTCACCTTTTTGGCTATCCACTCGGGCTACGTCTACACTGGCATGATTTTCTGAAAATGCTTTTAATGGAAAAGTTTTCCATTAAAAGCATTTTCGGAAAATCGCGTCTAGATTGGCAGGATGCTTTTCCGCAAAAGCACTTTTTGCGGAAAAGCGTCCGTGGCCAATCTAGACGCGGTTTTCCGCAAAAAAGCCCCGATCGCCATTTTCGCGATCGGGGCTTTTTTGTGGAAAACAGAACTATGCTGTCTACACTGGCCTTTTTTGCGCAAAAGTCTTTCGGAAAAAGACTTTTGCCCAAACGGGAGCAGCATAGTATTTCCGGAAAAGCACTGATGATTTTACATGACATCGTCAGTGCTTTTCCGGAAATTCAAGCGTCCAGTGTGGACAGCTGGCAAGTTTTTCCACAAAATCAGATGATTTTGTGGAAAAACTTGCCAGTCTAGACACAGCCTCGTTGTTTGGTGTCCGTTTAACTTCAGTGCCGTATCCTCTCACTTCCATGTTTCCATCATGTACTTTCATGCCAGTTTGATTTTTCTCAATGGGTGTGGTGAAGGCTCTGTTTAAGTCACTCAGCTCTGGTCTACACTAGAACCTTAATCCGAAATAACCCCCCCCCCCAAGTTGGAATTTGTAAACGATGCGTGCACACCACCAAGCCCGTTATTCCGGAATAAGGAGCCATGGAATTGGAACTCTGTAGTCCTGCTTTTCATAAGGAGTAATGCTAATTCCCAACTTGTAAGTCAGAAAGAACATTCGTGTGGACGCTCCGGTGCCTCTAATTCAAATGAATTGGCTTCCGCGAGGCCTCCCACAACTCCCCAGAGTGCTTTTGGGGGCTCTGAGTCTGAGGTGGCGTGTCCACATTAATGGAGCCTGTCTTAGACTATATTAGATTCTTCTCCGTAGTGTGGATACAGAATTTGTGAAATCAGTTCTTAAGTCGAATTTTGAAATTTTGAAATCATTTCCCAGTGTAGACATGGCCTCAGTTTCTTCCTTCTCCTGCAAGTTATGATCACCTCAGACAAGACACCTACTCCTCATGGAAAAGAAGGAGAGGAAAAGCAATTAGGCTGGTCCAAATGAGTTGGTTAAGCCCCTTTTCTCTAAACTCCCTACTTCAGCGCACTCATCCACCTTCTCTCACAATCAAGGGAAATTAATCACATGGGTCCAAAGGCAGGAGGTAGTTGTGATATTTGTGGTATGTTGGAAAAATTGGATGCATGGCTCTGGGTGTCAGCTAGGGACAATAGATTACCCCGGGAGCAGGTCACCTCGGAGCTCGCTAGCCTGATGGTGTAAAAGGACAGATTTACTCATGAATGAACTGCACTTGAGCCGTGCTGGTGCTGATTTTCTCTTCAGCAAAAATATGGAAAGGAACACTCAGCTTTTTGAAGTCCTGTCTAAACTGGAGATTTGCCTCAGTTCCATTCACCAGCAATATCCCCTCTGTTTTTTTCCATCTGTGTGCAGAATAAATTTTGTTATGTGCACCAGACACAATATGTATTTCTGAGGGCATCACAGCGCATCTGGAAAACCAGAATCCTGGGATGTAGAGGAGAATGAATTTTCTTTGTCAGGCCTCAAATATTATGTTTACCCCGCCTTGCTTTTAGTTGATGTTAATTTGCCCTTTAGAACTGTGGTAGAAATCTCCTTTGGGCGTTCAGTACATGGTGAGTGGGTTCCACTTTCCACCTTCCGAAAATCACCCATCTTGCTTCCAGGAATGAGACAGAAACTCTTTTTAACTCATCCCTTGACTGCTTTATCTCATCTATGTTGACCAATACACATAAACTGGGAGAGTGACTCAAGACGACCACACTGAGCCTTCAAAATCACAAAATGCCTTGATTCATCCACCACCTTCGACATTCTGCTGTCTGAGCACTTTACACACTGTTTGCTTTCTCTTTGGAAATGACCACACAGAGTGCCAGGTGGTGATAATTAAACCACGGTTTTGTTCTGTGTGTGGCCCATGAGACGTTCTGTTTACTGTTGCTCACATGCAGGGTTGCCATATTCTGCCAGTCTCCATCTATGCAGGTTTTTCCCTACCGGTGTCACAAAAACTAGCCAATCGCGACCAAATGGGAAACAAATCTGTTGTGAGACAAAATAATGAGTAAACTGGTGGTTGTTATTGTACCAAAAAAGGGGACACACTACAGAAGTAATAGTGTAGTTGAGTAACCGATTAACTGATAAGCAAAAGCTTAGTTTAGAAAAAAGAAGATTGAGAGGGGACATAATATCAGTTTTCAAGTACCTAAAAGGGTGTCACAAGGAGGAGGGAGAAAAATTGTTCTCCTTGGTCTCTGAGGATAGGACAAAACGCAAGGGGCTTAAATTGCAGCAAGGGAGGTTTAGGTTGGACATGAGGAAAAACTTCCTGCCTGTCAGGGTGGTTAAACCCTGGAATAAATTGCTGAGGGGAGTTATGGAATGTCAGTCACTGGAGATGTTTAAGAGCAGGTTGGACAGACACCTGTCAGGGATGATCTAGACAGTGCTTGGTCCTGCCACGGGGGCAGGGGACTGGACTTGATGACCTCTCGAGGTCCCTTCCAGTTTTAGTGTTCTAGGATTCTATGAGTCTATGACACAGAAGCCATGCAAATGTTTTCATTGGTCCTTGAATTGAAGTTAGAGAGATTAAATGATTTGACCAAGGTGAGTCGGGGAGATCTGGACACTGAATGTCCTGCCTTTCAAGTCCAGGACCACAACTCCAAGATAATCCTCAAATGAACTGAAGTCCCAAACGTCTAGTGTCCAAATACTGTAGGAGAGCAGGCAATATTTGAAACTTTGAAATACTGTTGTTATTCCTTTCAATTTAAAAAAATAGGTTGATTGTTTGGGAAGTTAAAGGACATATTGGTTTGCTGGAGTCCACTTACTTATTCCTTGTGTCTTCTAGTCTTACCAAAATTAACACTTCGGGAAACTACTTTTTAATGTCCCATCGACTTCTTACAATTAAAAATGACATATTATTATCACGCCTCCACATCAACAGTGTGACTATTTGCCCAAGCCATGCTCAACAGCTTCTAACATCTGTGCACGTAACCAAGGGAAGGCGGGGGAGGGGAAATGCTTACAAAACCATCGCCCAACCACCATTATCCTGTCATGTGCTTTTGCTGCCTTGCCGAGCCCACCTTGGCTGCTCATCAAGGTATCTGTGTGCAAAGAATAGGAGCTTCCTGCCCCCAGCCTCCTTTGCCTGAATAGTCTGTTCAATAATTTGATACAGCTTAGGGTTTGTGATGTCATTGCCATGGAAGTCTTTCTGATGTCAGAAACACGGATTCATTCATGCTTCTGGGATTCCTGGATCCAGAGCGTAAGGTCCTTTGTCCAGCTTTGTCAGTAGAGATATTGGCACCAGAAGAAGAAAACATGAAAATTACCATCGAATGTCTGTGCTGAATTAAAACACCTATCAGCAGCCCTTGAATCTAAAGTCACCGATCATTACTAAAGGGGAAAGAAATCTGTTTTGAGGCAACATAGTGTGTTAACTGGTGGTTGGTAACGTACCAAAAAAGGAAAGCCTCCAGTCTGTATTTGAAAGCATTTATTGTTATTGTTTTATTTCTTGTTGTTTCTAGAATCCCTAGCCACGGATCGAGACTTTGTTCTGCTAGGTGTGGTACAAATCCAGCACTAAAAAAGAGCTTCTGATCTACTAAATCAAGCAACATGAAAAGGTAGCACTGACAGCACAGGCCTCTGTTTTGACAATAAACATCCTGAAACAAGCATTGATGGGACAGGAACTACAGATATAAGAACACAAGAACGGCCACACTGGCTCAGACTGAAGATCCACGTAGCCCAGTATCCTTGCATCTGACAGTGGCCAATCCCAGGTTCAGTTCAGAGGACCTGAACTGAACAGGGAATCATCGAGTGATTCATCCCATTCTCAGCTCCTTGCAGAGGCTAGGGGCAACATTCCTACCCATCCAGGCTAATAGCGATTGATGGACCAATCCTCCATGAATTTATCTAGCTCTTTTTTGAATCCTATTAAAGTCCTGGCCTTCACAACATCCTCTGGCAAGGAGTTCCACAAGTAGACTGTGCATTATGAAAAGAAATACTTCCTTCTGTTTGTTTTAAACCTGCTGCCTATTAATTTAATTTGGTGTCTCCTAGTTCTTGTTTTATGAGGAGTAAAGAACAGTTCCTTATTTACGTTCTCCACACCAGCTGTGATTTTCTAAAGCTCTATCATATCCCTCTTAGGTTACGTCTAGTCTGCACGCTTCTTTCGACAGAGGCTTTGTCAACAGATACCGTCGACAAAGCCTCTGTCAAAAAAGAGCATCCAGACTACGATCAGTATTGTTGAAAAAGCAAGCCGCTTTTTTCGAAAGAGTCTAGACTCTCTCTTTCGAAAAAGCACAGTTTCCATGCAATAGTGCCTTTTTTCGAAAGAGTACTTTCAAAAAAAGGCGTTATTCCTCGTAAAGTGAAGTTTACCGCTGTTGACAAAACTGCCGCGTTCTGTCGACTTACTGTTGACAGAACACGGTGGTAATGTAGACACAGGTATAGTTTTGTCGACAAAAGCCAACTTTTGTCGAAAAACCCCCGTAGTCTAGACACACCCTTAGTCTCCTCTTTTCCAAGCTGAAAAGTTCAGTCTTATTAAGCTCTCTCTTCTCATACAAAAGCCATTCCAGACCCTTAATAATTTTTGTTGCCATTTCCTGACCCTTTTCCAATTTGAATATAACTTTTTTGAGATGGGGTGACCACACCTGCACGGGGTATTCAAGATGAGGGCATATCATGGATGTATATAGAGTCAATATGTCTTACTATGTATCTCTAGCTTAAGGGTTCCCTACATTCTATTTGCTTTTTTAACTGCCGCTGCACACGCAGTGGAAGTTTTCAATGAACGACCCACAGTGACGCCAAGATCTGCTTCTTGAATGGTAACAGCTAATTTACATCATTTTATATGTTGATTTGGGATTGTGTTTTCCAATGTGCATTACTTTGTATTTATCAACAGTACATTTCATCTGCCATTTTGCTGTCCAGTCACTGAGTCAGAAGCGACTCATGCCCTGTAGGGAAGAGGGGACACTGAGGACCCCCAGCTTCAGCAATTAAAATCTAAGGGGGTATGCGACCCATCTAGGGGGCACTCAGCCCCTCATCCTCCCTCGATGCCTATGCACTAGTTTTGAGAGATCTTTTTGTAGCTCTTCGCAGTCCACCTGGGACTCAAGAGCAGTTCTGAATTATCTGCAAACTTTGCCACCTCACAGTTTACCTCTTTTTCCAAATCATTCATGAATAGGTATATGACGCTGCTCCCATTGCAGTGCCAAATTGTGCCAGGCCCCTCGCTAACACTCTTTGGATTGTTTATGTGTGATCAGGCTTCTTTAAAAACCATGAGGACCCCAAGATGCGACACTAGACTTCCTTGGCAACTTTCCTAAAGTTCAAGCGTGCCACCCCGTTACTGGGGAGCTACACTGGTTATTTTAGTGTGCCTGTCGTAAAGCCTCAATATAAGACTTTAAAATGGTCCCACCCTACACATGGGAAAAGGTCAAAGTTGACGGTGCTGCCACAGGGTCAGTCACCTCAAACATAAATTGTCTGGTCTGGAGTATAGAAACGTTAAACATGATGTGATTTGACGTGTAAATCACATTTTCTGCAGGTGTCTAGCCCTTGGGACAGCTGGCACAACCACCACATTCTTTCTTGGTAATAACAATATAATTAAAATAATTAACTGGAGCATGCTGGCTGGGGAGATGGGTCTCAGCCCCGCCCCCCTCCGCACCCCGACGCAGCTGACTCTCCTCTCAAGAGGGGAAAAATTAAGGTTATGTGACAGGTGGCTCATGGGACCAGTCATGCTTCTGGGGTAGGTGAGTGAGGTGCATGGTGAGATGAGGGGATTAATCAGATGTCCCCAGGCCTGATTTACACTAGGGGTGCAGCTACACAGCACCCTAAACGCGAAATAAGATCACACATTGCCTATCTTATTTTGATTGTATTTCAAAATAGCTTATTTTGAAAATCTGGCACGTCTACACAGCACCAAATTTCAGAATAACGTGCTATTTCGAGATATCTCTTAACCTTCATGGAACAAGGGTTACACGGATGCCAAAATAGCATGCCTGTTATTTCAAAAAATATTTCAAAATAACGGGCACGTTTGAAAGACGCAGGGTAGCTTTTTTCGGGATGCCTCTGGTATCCTGAAATAGCCCTGCTGTCTAGGCGTACCCTAGAAATCAAGTCAGTATAAGTGCATCACTCTGGAATGTAAAAAATACACAGCCCTGAGTGACACAGTTGAAACAATCAAACTCTGGGGCTGTGTCTAGACTGGACAAGTTTTTCCACAAAAGCAGCTGCTTTTGCGGAAAAACTTGCCAGCTGTCTAGACTGGCCACTTGAATGTCCGCAAGAACACTGACGATCTCATGTAAGAAATCAGTGCTTCTTGTGGAAATACTATGCTGCTCTTGTTCGGGCAAAAGTCCTTTTGCGCAAAGCTTTTGCGCAAAAGGGCCAGTGTAGACAGCCCAGATTTGTTTTGCGCAAAAAAGCCCCGATCACGAAAATGGCAATCGGGGCTTTTTTGCGGAAAAGCGCGTCTAGATTGGCCACAGATGCTTTTGTGTGCTTTTGCAGAAAAGCATCCGTGCCAACCTAGACGCTCTTTTCTGAAAATGCTTTTAACGGAAAACTTTTCCGTTAAAAGCATTTCCGGAAAATCATGCCAGTCTAGACGTAGCCTGGGTGTAGACAGCATTAGGCTGACAGGAGAATTCTCCCACTGACCAACCTGCTGCCTCTTAGGGAGATGGATCATCTGCTGTGCCAAGAGCAGAACCCCCATGTCAGCGTGGGCGTTGTCTTCACTGCAGTGTCATGAGCATAGACAAGCCCGGAGTCAGAGGACAGGCCAGGGGCCTGAGACGACAGGGGAGAGTCTTTTAGAGGGAGTCTGCTTGCTGGCCTGACCTAAGTCGCCAGGCTGTGGAGAAAAAGCTGACAGACTGCCTCTCACCACAGACATCTCAGAGGAAGGACTCTTGTTGGGAGGGTTTTGTTTCTTAACAGCTTTTTGGATGTGTCTAGAATGCAAGAAAAAGGCACCTCAGCCAACCTCAGAGCCCAGGGCCAGCTGATTCTGGCAGGAGAGCAGGGGTGGCCCTAGACTAGCTGCCAGCAACTGGCGCCTTAGGTGAACCATGAAATCGGTGCCCCCACCTCCAAACCCCTCAATGATATTGCATCGCCATTTGGCGCCCCATTTAACTTGGCGCCCTAAGCAACCGACTAGTTCGCCTCTATGGACGGGCTGCCCCTGCAGGAGAGCTAAAAAGAGCCATCCGGTCAGGCTCAGGGGGTTGCTTTGGCTCCCTTGGACTCCAGCTTGAGCCTAAACATCGACCGGGCCATTTTTAGCCCCACAAGAGCCTGACTAGCTGTCCCAGGCCACAGGGCGAGCGTTGCAACCTGTGCCACCCTTTGGTTAGCGAGTGGGGAGGGGCAGAACTGATGGGGGGTATTGAAAGGGGCGAGGGAGAAGCACAGCACAAGCCCTGGAAGGAAGGGTACGACAGTGGTGCAAGCGGAATCCACTTCTGACTGGTAGGGCAGTGGGGGGCATGGGGAGCATGTGACCCTCTCACATGACTCTGTCCTATCCCACCTATCTCCATCATCCACCCCCCCTCCCTGGGGAGAAAGGGGCCCCACTGTCCTCTTGCTGCACCTTCACAACCGCAGCAGGGAAAGAAGCCCCATGCCCACAGCTCCTCCAGTGAGGCGGGATCCGCCCCCCCGCGCCGTCAGCCCTCTCCTCTGGTGGGGCTGGCTGCTGTCCAGATGGAGGGCTCGTCGACCTTGTGTGGACGGGCTGGGGCTGGTAAAGCTCAGGAGGAGCTGCTGGGATGGGGCCCGCAACAGGCTCGGCTGCTCCTCTTCCAGTACGCCGTACCCGCTATCAATATCTTGCTGCCCTAGCATGCCATGCCGGACCGCCCTACTTGCACAGCTGGGTATGGAATCTCCTTAGCGAAGGGCGAAGCGTCTGCATCTGGCAGGCCATTTAAAGACCAAATAAACTGTGTGCCAGAAAGGGAATCTTGTTCTAAATACTCTTGATAATGGAAAGGTAGTAGGACGCCCAGGAAGGGAATTGAGGGGGGTAACCCCCTACTATGAGGGGGTGCTCTAGGAATGGCGATGCAAAGAAATTGTCTTCTCTACTATCAAAGCGGTAGCTGTGTTCGTCTGAATCTGCAAAAGCGGCGAGGAGTCCTGTGGCACCTTAGAGACTAACCGAAGTGTTGGAGCGTAAGCTTTTGTGGGCAAAGACCCACTTCGTCAGATGCATGTAGTGGAAATTACCAGAGGCAGGTATAAATATGCAGGCCAGGATCAGGCTGGAGATGACGAGGTGGATCCAATCAGGGAGGATGAGGCCCACATCTAGTAGCTGATCTGGAGGTGTGAATTCCAAGAGAACAGAAGCTGCTTTTGTAGTTAGCGAGCCATTCACAGTCTTTGTTTATGGCTGAGTTGATTGCAGATGAACTGTAGCTCAGCAGTTACTCTTTGAAGTCTGGTCCTGAAGTTTTTTTTGCTGCAGGATGGCTACCGTTAGATCTGCAATTGTGTGTCCAGGGAGATTGAAGTGTTCCCCTACAGGGTTTTGTATGTTGCCATTCCTAATATCTGATTTGTGTCCATTGATTCTTTTACGTAGGGACTGTCCAGTTATCTTCTCTACTGATTTGTTTTCAGTATGACTAACCCTGAAAAGGGACTGTCCCTGCATGATGTCACAAACGTATTACAGGTGAGTGAGGTAATGTCTTTTATTGGAAAAACTTCTTTCTCACCCACCTTGTCTCTCTGATATCCTGGGTCCAACATGACCACAAAATTGCAAGCCACAGACATATGATGGGCCCCTCCTGTGATTCCAGGAACACTGCTGCCCTCTGCTGGCCCCAGGAGAGCACTACATGAATATCGGTGCTCCAAAAATCGTTTCTAGGGGATGTCATGTCACAATAAAACGTCCATGCTGGCCATGGTCAGCTGGTTCACTGAGATTGGGCTTGGGGCTACAAAACTACACAGTAGGTTTTCATGGCTCTGGGGCAGCATGAGTATGGATGAAAATCCCATTTAATCAGTTAACTGGGTAAACGTTGTGTTTAACTGGTTAACCGCTTAACTGGGATCCCAGGGGAGGAAGCGGCTGCCCACCCAGGCTAGAACACCCCCTGCCTTTGGTGTGGTGGGCTCCACTGTGCTGCTCCATTCTTCCTAGGCCACCAGTTAACTGGTTACCAGTAAGCATCACCTGGCAAAGGTGATGCTTAGTGGTTAACCAGTTACAGCCATACTCATGAGCAAGGAAGGTCCCAGAGTTTGGGCCCAAATGTCTGCATTACAGTTTTAGAGCCCCAAAGCCTGAGTCCTCTAGGCCAGATATAAGCCAGTCGGGGAGAGAGGGGGGTTATTGTAGTGAAGATCTCCCCCTTCTCCTCCAGCCATCCTGCAGGTCAGATCCTACGACAATGGAACAGCACCCATGAAAGATTAGGCGTGGCTTAACTGCTGTCTATGAGTATCTGCATGGAGAACAACTTTTTATTATGGAAAAGCAACAAGGAGTCCTGTGGCACCTTATAGACTAACAGATGTGTTGGAGCATAAGCTTTCGTGGGCAAAGACCCACTTCGTCAGAAGCATGTAGTGGAAATTTCCAGAGGTAGGTATAAATATGCAGGCCAGAATAAGGCTAGCGATAACGAGGTTCATTCAATCAGGAAGCATGAGGCCCACTTCCAGCAGCTGATGTGGAGGTGTGAACACCAAGGGTATGTCTAGACTACAGGGTTTTATCAACAGAAGTTTTAAGCTTCTGTCGACAAAGAGCGTCTAGACTACATCCAGTTCTGTCGACAAAGCAAGCTGTTTTGTTGACATAACAGTGTGGACGCAAAGGACAGTGTAGATGCAATAATGCCTTCTATCGACAGAACTCTGTCAACAAAAGGCGTTATTCCTCGTAGAATGAGGTTTACATACGTCAACAAAACTGCTGAGTTTTGTTGACGTTATGTCGACATAACTCAAAGGCAGTGTGGACGCAGGTATAGTTTTGTTGACAAAAGTCCACTTTTGTCGACAAAACCCTGTAGTCTAGACACACCCCAAGAGAGGAGAAACTGCTTTTGTACTTGGCTAGCCATTCACAGTCTTTGTTTAATCCTAAAGTGATGGTGTCAAATTTGCAGATGAACTATAGCTCAGCAGTTTCTCTTTGAAGTCGGGTCTTGAAGGTTTTTTGCTGCAGGATGGCTATCTTTAGATCTGCTACAGTATGTCCAGGGAGATTGAAGTGTTCTCCTACAGGTTTTTGTATGTTGCCATTCCTAATATCTGATTTGTGTCCGTTTATTCTTTTACGTAGGGACTGTCCGGTTTGACCGATGTATATAGCAGAGGGGCATTGCTGGCGCATGATGGTGTATATTATATTGGTAGATGTGCAGATGAATGAACTAGTGACGGTGTGGCTGATTTGGTTAGGTCCTGAGATGGCGTGGCTGGTGTAGATATGAGGGCAGAGTTGGCACCGAGGTTTGTTGCACGAATTGGTTCCTGAGTTAGTTACTGTGGTCTGGTGTATAGTTACTGGTGAGAATTCTCCTTGACTGAATTAACCTCATTATCTCTAGCCTTATTCTGGCCTGCATATTTATACCTGCCTCTGGAAATTTCCACTACATGCGTCTGACGAAGTGGGTCTTTGCCCATGAAAGCTTATGCCCCAATACATCTGTTGGTCAATAAGGTGCCATAGGACTCCTTGTCACTTTTGCAGATCCAGACTAACATGGCTACTCCTCTGATACTTTTTAATATGGGGCTCCTCCATCTGGCAGAGAAAGGTCTCACAACCCAACCACTGGAAGTTGAAGCTAGCCTAATTCAGACTGGAAATAAGGGGTAAATTTTAAACAGCAACAGTAGGGTTACCAATCTTCCAGGTCTGTTCAGGGTGGAGTTTCTGGGCATTAAAGATTAATCTTGAATTAAAAACTAGGTCGATGCTCAGTGGGAATAATTAACCATCAGAACAGTTCACTGGGGGTCCAGGCAGATTCTCCATCAAAGACCATTTAAAAATCAAAATGGGACGTTCTTCTTCCAGATCTGCCTTCGGAATTCATTGGGGGCAGTTTTCACACCCCGCCTGCCGACTCCACGGCTCCCATTGGCCGGGAACCCCAGCCAATGGGTGCGGCGGGGCAGTGCTTGCCTGTGGGCAGGAAGAGTGCACTGAAAACCCGATTGCCCCTGTGCCTAGGAGCCAGGCATGCAGGGGGGCTGACAGACAAGGGCAAGGTGGTGGTGGAAGCCTTGCTCTGGGGTCCTGGAATGGGTGAGGCCTTGCACAGAAAGGATAGGACTGGGGGCAGCACCGCCCAGAGTGCGCTGCAGCAGCTCTCTGTCCCCCACCACTCCCGGCAGCCCTCAGAGCTGTGCAGTGCTCTGGGGGGGCCTGGGCCAACCGACCCATTTCACCTCCCCGTTGGCACGTCTGCAGGCATGCCAACTGCTCCCTTTCCCCTCCCCCCATGCCAACTGCTCCCTTTCCCCTCCCCCCATGCCAACTGCTCCCTTTCCCCTCCCCCTATGCCAACTGCTCCCTTTCCCCTCCCCCCATCCCAACTGCTCCCTTTCCTCTCCTCTCCCCCCACATTGGCGGGCCTGCCAGCTGCTTCCAGGATCCACTGGTGGGAAGCACCCCAATCTCCTACCCCAGCCCTAAGTACCCTCCTGCACCCCAAAGCCTTCATCCCTGGTTCCACCCCAGAGCTCACTTGACTCCCAGTTGGAGCCCACATTCCCCGCACCCCAACTCCTCACCCCAGCCTTGAGCCCCACCACTCGCGAACTCCCGCCCAGCGCCTGCACCCCAACCCCCACCCCTGCTCCAGCCCAGGGAAGGTGAAATGAGGGTGGAGGAACAGGAGCCACATGTGTGTGGGGCTGGGACCTGGGAGGCAGGGGCAGAACCCCATAGAAGGGGGGGACAGAGCCTCAGGGCAGGTATGGGGGGGCTCAGAGAAAGGGGGGCAGGGATGTCTGCAGTGGACACTTGGTAGCCCCACTGGCTGCCACACGCCTTTGCCCCCTGCCCAGGCCAGGAGCAGGAGGGTGCCTAGGTGCAGGCACTGCCAGTGCAGTGAAGGAAGAGAACTGGGGCACACTGGGGGGGGGGACTGAGATGACGCTGATGGGCAGGGGGGGCTGAGACGCATGGGGGGGCAGGGGGTGGCACTGAGGGGCTGGAGAGACACTGAGGGTCACTGAGGGGGCTGGGAGGCACGGGGGGGGGCTGAGGGGTCACTGAGGGGCTGGGGGGGTCACTGGGGGGGCTGGGAGGCACGGGGGGGGCTGAGGGGTCACTGAGGGGCTGGGGGGGTCACTGGGGGAGCTGGGAGGCACAGGGGGGGCTGAGGGGTCACTGAGGGGCTGGGGGGGTCACTGGGGGGGCTGGGAGGCACGGGGGGGGCTGAGGGGTCACTGAGGGGCTGGGGGGTTACTGGGGGGGCTGAGAGGCGCTGGGGGGGTCACTGGGGGGTCACTGAGGGGCTGGGGGGTCACTGAGGGGGCTGAGAGGCGCTGGGGGGTCACTGGGGGGTCACTGAGGGGGCTGAGGGGCCGGGGGGGGGCCGAGCCCCACACGGGCCCCTTGTGAACCCGCCCCTGGCCCTACCCAGCTGGCCCCGAGGCGATGAGCTACACCCCCTGCGCGCATGCGCGGCCAGCCCAGCGCCCTCACTCCCCCGCCCCCCGCCGGGCATCCGCTCCCGGCAGGCTGCGCGCGGCCAGGCCCCCGCCCGCCGGCCGCAATGGGGCGGGGCGGGGCTGTGACGGGCGCCGGGAAGAGCCAATCCGACGGCGACGTCCCCGCCCCGGGCCGTCCCTGCGGGCCAATGGGAGGAGGGGCGGGGCCGCCGGAAGTGAGTGCGGCGGGTCGGCGGCGGGGAGCTCGGGAGCCGTAGCGGCAGCAGGTGAGTGTCCCCCCCCCCTCCCGGGGCCCCTCAGAGCCCGGCTCCGCCCCCCCGCCGCGCCCCGGTGGGTGCTCCCGCCGGCCGGGCCCGTCGCCTCAGGGCCCGGCCCGTGGGGGGGGCTGAGGGGGCAGCGCAGGCCCCCGATAATGGGGGGGGGCCGAGCCCCCGCGCACAGACCCGGGCGAGCCCCCCCCAGACTCGCTGCATTTGGGCCCCCCCGGTGGTGTGACCCCCCCGCCCCGCGCGGTTACTGAGCACTGCGAGGGGCACCGAGACCCTCCTGCAGCCGGGCGGGAGCCAGGTTCAAATCCGCCTCGTGGTGCTTACCGCGTCACTGAGGGGGGGGGAGGAGGGCTCCCCAGCTCCATAAACCCCCAATTCCAAAACCGGTTCTTTGGAAATGTGGTGCATTCACACCGAGCCACGTTTCGAGAGAACGCGCCGTTTGGGGGCAGCCCTCAGCCCGGGTTCCACTGGGATGCTGGAATAGCGCCCGCTGGCTTGGAATAACAGGCACCTTTAAAAGATGCGGAGCAGCGAAATAGCCCCGCTGGCTAGTGTCCCCAAATAGCCCCGCTGGCTAGTCTCCCCAAATAGCCCCGCTGGCTAGTGTCCCCAAATAGCCCCGCTGGCTAGTGTCCCCAAATAGCCCCGCTGGCTAGTGTCCCCAAATAGCCCCGCTGCCTAGTGTCCCCAAATAGCCCCGCTGGCTAGTCGTGCCTTAGGAAATTAGGTCCGTATACGTGCATCGTGGCTTGTTAAGATATGGGGTAGCTGTTTTGGGATACCTCCATTATCCTGAAATAGCTGTGTAGTGTAGACGTACCCTGACGGATTTCATCCCCTTTCTCTTGGGTTTAAGGACACATTCAAGTCAATTTAAGCGGCATTGTAATTTCAATGGAATCTGTGCAAGTTTTAGTGGATGCTAAAATGTCCAAGGTTGATAGACTGTAAAATAAAGCCCCTCAACCACAATCCTCCTCCCAGGGGAATCAGTGGGAAGTTTGATACTAAGTGCCCCAGCCTCACTCGCCAGGGTGAGAGTTGGGGCTCCTTTCTCGTGGTGTTTTTTTGTTTTTAAAGGAGGGGAGAGGGTGTTGAAGTGTGTTTATATAGAGGGTGTTAAACTGTGTCTGATTTTAAATTGATCCTTGAAGTGTTTCATCTAAAGCCAGAGCTGTGTGATCCGGGGTTGGTAATGGACCTGATGGCGTCTTCTGTCTTTGTGACTAGTCTGATGTGGCTAAGAGTGGCAGGGGTGGAGAGCTGAGGCCTGCTCACTGGCCTATGTGAAACACAAGTGCCTGACTCTCATAAAATACCAAACATAGCACCCTCATCTGCAGTCTGACAGAGATTCCAAGCACTGAATGCATGTCAAGGCTGAATCCTGCTTGTATCTCTCAAGGCTCTTCCAGTCTAGGGCATGTTAACTAGTGGGAGGAAAGCTCAGATTCTTTGCTAATGTTGCTGTGCCTGTTCTTTGAGTAAACAGAGAACTTGGGTTTGTAATTTTGATAGACCAGTCCCTACCGGGATTGATAGATACTAAAGGTGGAGCTAAATACCAAAGCTGATCGTAAAAATGTATCTTGCCACATTTCTAGAAAAGTCCATTTTCCAGTAGCTCCTAGCACAGGAAGTTATTTCAGAAATTGCTGTTAATATTGCAAGTCCACTGGGGGATCTGGATGGGGTAGGTGATGTATTTCTAACGATGACTTTAGATCCCATTTGCTGAAAGGGGAGTATTTAGATATGCAGTAAAACTAATTTATAACTAGCTTACTCTTACATTTTTGTGGGTTGTTCCATAGGTAGTTTCATCTGCCACAATGGGTGAACCTCAGCAAGTGAGTGCTCTCCCTCCACCTCCAATGCAGTATATAAAGGAATATACAGATGAAAATATTCGGAAAGGTCTAGCTCCCAAGCCGCCTCCACCTGTGAAAGACAGCTACATGATGTTTGGTAACCAGTTCCAATGCGATGATCTCATTATTCGACCCTTGGAAAGCCAAGGCATTGAACGATTGCATCCCATGCAGTTTGACCACAAGAAGGAACTGAGGAAACTCAATATGTCTATTTTGATCAACTTTTTGGACCTCTTGGATATCTTGATAAGGAGCCCGGGCAGCATAAAACGGGAGGAGAAACTGGAAGACTTAAAACTGCTTTTTGTCCATGTCCATCATCTTATAAATGAATATCGACCCCATCAAGCCAGGGAGACGCTGAGGGTTATGATGGAGGTGCAGAAACGGCAGCGCTTGGAGACAGCGGAGAGGTTTCAGAAGCATTTAGAGCGAGTTGTAGAGATGATCCAGAACTGCCTGACCTCCTTGCCTGATGATTTGCCTCATTCAGAGGGAGGGATGAGGTTAAAAACTGAGCCCATGGATATTGATGACAGCAACAATTGTATTGGACGGACTGAACAGCGCAGAGAAGTTGCTGGCTGCAAGAAAGAACAGGTTTTAGACAAAGATGCTGCTATGTGTAGCATTATTGATGAAATGACATGAGAAGACACTCTTGTAATTGTACAGAATTCTTGGGGACATGAAGTGGACTGGCTAATAGAAGTCATATGGAATGGTTTGTTTGTTTTTTGTTGGAGGTTTTTTTGCTGCTTTTGGTATCTGTATATATAAATCATCAAGGAATTTAGTGTATATAAACATTTAACCCAGAAATCTTATTTTTGTAGACCTAGGTAAGGTTTTTGCAGTTGACCAAACAGAAGCATTGCTTGAAATTTTGTAGATGTAATTTCTATGGTGTGCTGTTTCGAACAGAAAAGCTTTAAATCTTGTGAAATATTTTGTTGAAACAAGTGCATCATGTCAGTTGAGTTAAGCTTTATTCCATGGTTGTATTATAGTTTCATTCAGTCACTTGCTGGTTTTATGGATGCACTTATTTAAATATAGGTTTGAGAAAAGATCAGTCTCTGTGGGGAATCTGGATTTGACAATTTCAAACAAGTTAAAGGTAACTTGTAAAAATGTTATGGTAAGTAACTATAAAACTATATTCTGATATAAAAGACGAGTTTATTGTTTACAATGTTGGTAAGTCAAAATTTCATTCTCTCCTTTCTAGTTTTGTAAAGTCAATATAATTGTCTAAAAGAATGCCTACTTCTGTTAGTGACTTATACAGTCAATGTTGGTATCCTAACTCTCGTAAGTAACTCTACAATAAAACCGGTGCAGGAGGCAGTCTCAGTAACAAAATAGTTTTAAATTTTCCAAGGATTAATCAACAGTATTCTTTTAAAAAAGAACTAGCTACTACCTTCTTTAAACATGCCATGGATTATATTCTTTGAATGCTAACATTGTTTAATACACATGTTCGTTGACAGTACCAGAAGTAAAAGCAGTGGCCACTTCTCTCTTAGCCAGTATCAAATCACAGACTCACACTCTGTGTGAAGACAGGCTGACTTATAAATGAATATTAACAATTATTGGTTATTTGTTTTCAGAACACTAACAAACTAATCCCAGCAAAAATTCCATTTTGTACAATGCTTTGCTGCCTATTTTGAATAAAACTGAATATAATTTATTTTAGTAACCTGGGAAGTGAGTCAGGCCCTACTAGATTGACAATTGTTCAACTGGAAAAACAAACCCCACCCTTATGTGACTCTTTTTCAGTATTTTTTTTCCCACACATGCTAGATTCTGTGTGCACCAGAATATATTCATGACTATTTTGTTTTTTTAGAAACATCATAGACTTTCAGAGAGAGAGAGATCAGTGCAATATCCTTTCCTTTCTCAATGAAAAATCACGGAGTACTATTTCCCAGCTGAGACTAGAGAAGCATACATGTTACTCCCATCCACTCACTCACTTTAGTCTCCATTAACATGGAGGCAGGAAGATTCTGAAATCAAAACTTACATTTAAAAGCACAGAAAAAGACTTGACTTAGACTTCAAAACCCCCTGAGACTTGTCTCTAAATGCGTTGTGTTTAAAAATGTAATCCACTTCATCTTAGGTTTAATGATACATTCAAGTAAATTTAAGTGGCATTGTAATTTCAATGGAATTTGTGCGAGTTTTAGTGGATGCTAAAACTTCCAAGGTTGCTAGACTGTAAAATAAAGCCCCTCAACCACAATCCTCCTCCCAGGACAGTCAGTTGGAAATTTGATACGAAGTTCGCTAAGTGCATGATCACACATTTTACTCACAAAAATATACTGCTACCAGCGATGAAGCTTCCCTACAAAACTGTGCCCTAGTTACTGTCACGAGGCCCATACCTGCCCTACTGCCATTGCCAGTCACCATGGTGATCTTTATGTTCAGTGCTTTTAATCAGTTTGTAGCCAATAGCTTTAAAGGCTATTCAGCTGAAGAATCTATTAACCTGTGCTTTCTGTATAAAATGAATGCCTGGGTAAGCTCTTCATTTGGTTCTTAACCCTGATATAGAGGGGCCTGGAAGTGTTTGATCATAGCTAATAAAGTGACTAGATCCTGAACTTTGACAACTAAGGTATTGAAACAAATAACATGTGTCTAATCATACTTGCTCACTTGAGTGTCTGATAACATTTGAGTATGAGTCTGTTTATACTTGGTGGTTTCAAGGTAGCTGTAAGTAACAATTTAGTGCTATAGGTTGAACCTCTGTAGTCTAGCACCCTTGGGATCTGACTGGTTCCGAACAAGAGAATTTTCTGGACCATGGGAGGTCAATATTGTCTAACAGCATTATCAACACTTCCACTGCTTACTGGGCTGTTAGAGGACATTTAGGGGTAAATTAGAGCTAAATAAGAGCATAGAACACTGAGAGCTAGGACTGGTGGCTGTAAAACTTTGTGGGACCGCAGGAAATGTGGCCCATAAAAAGTGGACATCTGGCTAACTAAAATCATTCTGGACAATGGATGTTGCTGGACAAGAGAGTTCTGGAGTAGAGAGGTTCAACCTGACTCCTTACCTAAGGAAATATTAAGGTGGGTGGTTCAGAAATATGTTTTGTTAATTTAAAACCAAGATCAAAGTTTAATTAAATTTTAAGAAATCTGTGGCACTTAGAGTCATGTAACTGATTACTGAAGGATTTTTGGGATGAAAGGAGATATATTGTAATTTTTAATATCATACAATTAAAGCTTATCTGGTAACATTTTTATATGGCCACTGCTGACCTTTTGAGGCAAGATTAGATGGCAGCAGCGTCTCCACCTCAAGATTCCACCAGAAGAATGAAAAACGGAAACCTTGGCCTAGCTTTATGAAGTTTTATTCGAGTGTAGAAAGATTGAGGCCGACAGCTAGTAGTAATTTCAAAAGCACCTCCTAAGCAGGATGAATGTTTAAGTCCTGTTGAAAAAAATCTATCAAAATATGACCTGTATCCATATCTGGCTGTACAAAATGAAACAATGAGCTATAACTGAAAACTACTGCTATCTGAGGTCAAAATGGCTTTCAGCTTATGCTCTGCAATGTAACCTTTTTACTGATGTGCCTTCTAAAGTGGTAGTGGGAAATATTGCCAGTTTTTCTGCTGGAGCCCTATATTCTGAAAATATAACACTCCTAGGATCACATAATACACTTTCAGATCTTCATATGCTCATCAAACTGTATCAATAGGGTCAATAGATTTATGGGACCATTTGCATTAAGTCCTGCCCCTTGCCCATTCTTGATTTAACAAAAAAAACAAAAAACCACCACCACCCCTAGAGAAGTCGTGGGGTCAAACATTTAAAAATGCCTTCAGGAAGAACTGCACTCCTGTGCTCTGTTGAAAGGGAAGGTGGACTAACTATGGTTGTTGGTTGTGTGTGGTTCCGCAGACCAGCCACCTTACCTGTTGCTTGAGTGTTAATACAGTAAACTTCCAATAATCCGGCACCTTTGGGACCCAGGGGGTGCCGGATTATCAGATATGCCGGACTATCGGAAGGGGAGGCTATGAGGGGTCTAGGGTGGAAGGGTGCCACCCCAGACCCCTCATAGCCCCCCCTTCCGATAGTCCGGCTCTGCCCCAGGTGTCCCTGATTCCTGGAGTCAGCTGCTGGTCAGTGTCAGCAGCGGCTGATTGGGGACGCCTGGGGCAGAGCAGCTGGGGTGCTTCTGGGTTGGTCCAGTAGCGCCGCACCTCAGCGCTGTGGGACCAACAGGGAAGCCCCTCAGCTGCTCTTCCCCAGGTGTCCCCAAGTCAGACACTGCTGATACTGATCAGCGGCTGACTCCAAGAAGCCCGAGGAAGAGCTTCTCTGCCCCGGGCTTCCTGGAGTCAGCGCTGGTCAGTTTCAGCAGCGGCTGAATTAGGACGCTTGGGGTAGAGCAGCTGGGGGGTTTCCGGGTTGGTCACACAGTCAGCCGCTGGTCAGTTTCAGCAGTGGCTGAATCGGGGACATCTGGGGTGCTGCCTAGGGACACCATTTCTGCCCACCCTGGCTAATACTCAGTGATAGACCCATCCTTCATGAATTCATCTAGTTTTTTACTGAGCCCTGTTAAAGTCTTGGTCTTCACAACACCCTCTGGCAAGGAGTTCCACTGGCTGACCATCTAACACAGGTACATAGTAGCAAATGGCATCACACTCTTTTGTCAGTACTCCAGTTGTTTGAATCCAAAACTCAATTCGGGAATTGGTTTTTAAACAAATTCTGACTAATGTTTTGTCACAAGAAAGCTCGAGCAAGCACTCTTTACCTTATTGGACAAATTGGAGGGACACTCACTGACTTCAATTCCAAAAGGATTATGTATCCTGTTGTTTGATTCAGCTTCCGGAAAGAAGTCTTTGAACTGTTGCTTAAGAGCAATGAGATGTGCTTCGTCAGGTTTTTTGTGGTTTGTTTTTTTTGGTCAAGGAGCCACTTCATTTTCAGACAGAACATCTTCCGATTTGTTAGTTGGAACCTTAGAAGACTACTTGAATGGAACTCATCCACAGACCGCAATTTGAGAACGTCTGACCCAGACGTGAGCTGGGCAAATCGAGGATCTATTCTTCCTCCCTTCATTGGCCTGGCTAGGGTCAGGAGGCAAGGCTGTAATAGCCGCATATATGAGCATTTTCTGTGCTTGGACAGAACCACATCTTGGGCAAAAGCACCATGGCTTTTGGTGTGTGTCTGCTCTCACCTTCTCCCTGATGAGATTGGGGGAGAAACACACACCTCAATAGACCTGCCTGACATGGAAATATGTGACAGGCTTATTGGGACCATTTCAATCGCTGTTGTATGTTTGTGGGTCCTCCAGTATCAGACTCTCCATTGAGAGTAGTGCTGGGCCAGAGTGTAAGGTAACCCCGTAAATACTAGTTTGATAACAAATGTGGCATCGCAATAATCATGGTATAGACTACTAGGACTGGAAGGGACCTCGAGATGTTGAGTCCAGTCCCCTGCCCTCATGGCAGGACCCAGTACTGTCTAGACCATCCCTGATAGACATTTATCTAACCTACTCTTAAATGTCTCCAGAGATGGAGATTCCACAACCTCCCTAAGCAATTTATTCCAGTGTTTGACCATCCTGACAGTTAGGAACTTTTTCCTAATGTCCAACCTAAACCTCCCTTGCTGCAGTTTAAGCCCATTGCTTCTTGTTCTATCCTTAAAGGCCAAGATGAACAAGTTTTCTCCCTCTTCCTTATGACACCCTCAATCTTCTCTTTTCTAAACTAAGCAAACCCAATTCTTTCAGCGTTCCTTCAAAGGTCCTCTAGACCTTTAATCATTCTTGTTGCTCTTCTCTGGACCCTCTCCAATTTCTCCACATCTTTCTTGAAATGCAGTGCCCGGAACTGGGCACAGTACTCCAAATGAGGCCTAACCAGCGCAGAGTAGAGTGGAAGAATGACTTCTCGTGTCTTGCTCACAACACACCTGTTAATGCATAATGTACTTGACCAGTCTTAAGGGAAGCTGCATTTGCTTTCTGCAGTTACAGATGCAAAGTTGGAAGTTTCCCATCAAGGTATGTATAGGCTTGAGTAACTCTTGGGTGATTGAATTGTCCCCTGATGCTTTGAGACCTGGCTTACAATCTCCTGAGGTCACGGAGGGAAAAACTAGGGCTTCTGAAATGCTTCTGAACAGTGTGCTCCTGTAGCCAACCCATTTCAGCTGCAGCCATTGCTCATGTGGACAAGGAGAAAGGAGCCAAGCACTTACCACAGGAAATGCCCTCCCTGATGAGGGCTATGAGCAATATTCAGAATGGTTACCGTAACTGTCATTTGTGACATTAGGGAAGTGAAAAATCAGACGTTTGTCAAAAATGAACTTTTTTTTCCCCAAACCCTTGAAAAGTTTGAGGAAGATCATTCTCTGTCTTCTCCTCAGTTACCACCATGCCGCCTTGCATCATCCTGAAGTCGATCCTAACCGTCCTATTTACAGGTAACTAAGATGACTGAGAGTAACTGGTAGGGGATGGGGCTTTGATAGGTAACTAGTGACTAATATAGATACTGAGTTTTCCTATAGAGAACTGAATACGGAATGAACTTGATGTGTCCCAGTTAAGGTTGCTTATGTGTTGTAGTTTGCTGCTGACTCTGCAATTTCTGCCATGTAAATAACATGCCTTGAGCTGCTCAATAGCCTTCTGTGGTGCTCCTCTAGCTTTTTTTTTTTTTTTTTTTTTTTTTAAATAAAACAAACAATGTCTGGGCATTAGGCTTGTAAAAATAATCACCCAAATGTGAACCATGAGCTGCTGGGTTTGAAAGTCCTCTTGACAAAGTGCAGCTGGCCTGAACATTTTTCTTTACATACCGTATAGGCTGAGTTCTGAGATCTGTATAACCAGGCCATTTAGACATGGACTTAAAGTCCTAATTTCACTTTTGGAAAGGTTTCATCAATGTCTTGTTTGACTTGTGGATTATTCCCATTGGAAATAATTTAATGTTTGAGTGCTTTTTAAAAATGCACAGTGAGCATGTTAGAAATGTTAAGGCAGGGAGCCAAAATAATGACTGTTTGCTGCGTTTGTCATGTTCTGCAGTTTTACGCAATGAACAATGAGTCTTACAGAGATGTTGCTGTAGATGTGTCAGTCCCAGAATATTAGGGAGACAAGGTGGGTGAGCTAATACCTTAATTAGACTAGCTTCTCTTGGTCAGAGACAAGCTTTTGAGCTACACCGAACTCTTTCTTGGGTCTGGGGAAGATACTAACAGTTTAGCATAAGTAACCTGTTAACACCCCTGTCGTGAGTGGACAAAAATGTTTTTCGGCTCAGTCTATACTAGTGAACTTAGAGACAGTTGTAGCGATGCAGTTTTGCCACTGAGGGCATGTCTACACTAGGAAATTATTTTGAAATAACTAAATTCAAAATAACTCCCAAAATAACAAAATCAAAATAACATGTCCCCACTGTGGGGGACCGTTGACATTCGTCCAAGGCAGCACGTCCACAATAACGGCACTTGTTTCAACTTAGAGCCCCAGGAAGCACTGGGGAGTAATTACTTCGAATTATTCTGAGGAGTATTTATTTCAAAACAGCGACACCGGAATGTCCACACTCCTGTTACTCCAAAATAACTTTTTTGAAATGATCATTATTCTCTGAGGAAAGCAGGAGTACAGATTTCGAAATAACCAGCCCATTATTTCGAAAGAACGGGCTTGGTACTATGGATGCTTTGCTTATTATTTTAAAATAAGGGGTGTTATTTCGAAATAACTTCCTAGTGTAGATGTGTGTGTTTCTCAACCACAGAATTTGGCCCAATAAAAGACATTACCTCAGCCTCTTCTGATAGGGAAAGAGTGATGACATCCATTGTGAAGACAATGGACCACACGTAATGTCCTCAGTGCAGGAGATCTGCAATACAAAAAACGGCAGGATATAGAATCATAGGACTGGAAGGGACCTCAAGAGGTCATCGAGTCCAGCCCCCCGCCCTCAAGGCAGGACCAAGCTCCGTCTACACCATCCCTGACAGATGTCTATCTAACCTGTTCTTAAATATCTCCAGAGAGGGAGATATGGTTCATATGTAGAAAATTGAGATTTTGTTTCAAAACATTTCTTTTTGCTAAATAAGACATGGGATTCAAAAATGTTTAAGTACTGCGACTGTGTGTTGTCAGAGCTGGGTTTTTCATAGGTTACTATGGCAAGGTTGTCGTGGGAAATAGATTTATTACTGAAAAGGTCTTTTTTTGGAAAAGAGGTTCTTTACCTAACACCTCAATCTTGCCCTTTAAAATCAAGGTTAAAGGTGTTAGACTGTGTGATCACTGCAGGAAGGTCAGGATTAGCTTCACTACCCCCTGCTTAGTATTGATCGCCTTTCTCATGCAAATCTAATTTGTATGGGACCTGTTTGGAAAAATTGCATGAAAGTATTAAGACCCGCTTCAGAACATTCCACTTCTAGCATTAGTAGTTAGCTGAGTGAGGAATTAAAGCTAGTGATGGCCCATTATTTCCTTTGATGGGAAACTTCCTTTGAAATGTGAGGGGTTAGGATGAGGATTCGGAGCTCCCCTTTTGTGTGTCCAATTAAGGCCTGGCTTTGATTGGCAACTGGATCACCTCACCAGGCATGACTTGGCTAAACACTCTGAACACACAAGATTCAATGCATCGGAGGTGGAGTAAATATACAATATCCTGGAATGGGTACAGAGAGAAACTGTCCAGCTGTCACACAAATACTGCTATTTTCTTCAGCTGTTGTGTGCTGGTTGTATCTATGAGTATATTAGATTTAAAGGGAAACCAAAGGGATTGGTGCTACTGAATTAGGGAACTAGACACATCTTCTCATACACAGAATATGTGAATTAAATATAGTAGTAAAGATGTAGGGTAGAAAATTATTTGAAAATGTTTTGAAATCCCTGATTATGTGAATGGGGAAGTTGTATACTCTGGAAGGGGAGCATGTTCTAGTCATGGTAATTCTAAAAGGAAATGCAGCCTGATGCCAGGTATTGAAAGAGGAAGACGGGGTTATAAGGAGCATGGGGGATTTCCATGGCACACTTAAAGTGAGCTCTGTATTGTATCCATTGTTCTGTTGTCTCATGGTGGATACACACATTCTCAGTCAAGAAAACAAGAGACAGCTAGCTCACGGAAAGGCCTGCTACATTTTCAAAAGGTTTATGCAAGTTAACTGGCCACTTGCAAACACTATGTCAGGACTACATGCAAGGTAATCTGCCCAGCGTTTTTCAAGGAAGATGGAACTGGATGGGTGAAGATGGTCCCTGTAGGTGGCGCATAAGAACAGACACACTCAGTCAAACCAATGATCCATCTAGCTCAGTATCTTGTCTTCCAGAAGTGGCCGACTCTAGCTACTCCAGAAGGAATGAACTGAACAGGTAATGATCAAATATTCCATCCCTCATGCCCATTTCCGGCCTCTGACAGGGGCTAGGGACTCCAAGACCATGGGTGTGCACCATGACTATCTTGGCTAGCAGCCATTGATGGATCTAATCTCCATGAACAATGTATCTCATTCTTTGTGAGCCCAGTTATAGTTGTGGCCTACACAACATCCCTACACAACAATGAGTTCCACTGTTTGATTGTGAAGTACTTCTTTTTAAACTTGCTGCCTATTTATTTCTTGATGACCCTTGTTCTTGTATTATGTGAAGGAATAAACAACACTTCCTTGTGCACTTTCTGCACACCATTCCTGTTGCACAGATCTCTCATATCCCTTCTTAGTCCTCTTTTTTCCAAGATAGTCCCAATCTTTTTAGTCTCTTTGTATGGAAGTTGGTCGTCTCCTTAATCAATTTACTGTCCTTCTTTGTATCTTTTCCAATGCTAATGTACCTTTCGGAGATGATGCGACCAAAACTGTATGCAGCGTTCAAGGTGTGGAAGTAGCATGGATTTATAATATATTTTCGGTCTTCTTATCTTTTCCTTTTCTAATGGTACCTTATATTGTCTTTTTGATTGTTGCTGCCTATTAAGCGGATGTTTTCAGAGAACTGTCCACAACAACGCCAAAATCTCTTTCTTGAATGGTAACAGCTAATTTAGATCCCAGTATTTTCCATGTGTTGTTGGTATTCTGTTTTCCGTGTGCATTACTTTGTATTTATTAGCATTAAATTTTATTGGCCAATTTGCTGCCCAGTAACTTAGTTCTGTGAGAGCCCTTTGTAGCTCTTTGCAGTCTGCTTTGAACTGAAGTATCTTGAGCAATTTTCTATCTTCTGCAAATCTCACAATTTTACTGTTTTACCCCCCTTTTCCAGATCACTTATGAGTATTCTGAACAGCCCTGGTCTCAGTACAAATCCCTGTGGGCCTCTTTCCATTCTAAAAGTTGACCACTTTTTCCTAGTCTTTGTTTCTTTTCTCTTTTTAACTAATTGCTGATCCATAAGAGAGCCTGCCCCTTGCCCCATGACTGCCTACTTTACTTAAGAGCCTTTGGTGAGAGACCTTTGTCAGAGGCTTTCTGAAGGTCTTAAGTACCTGTATATCGACTGGATTACCCTTGTCTACATAGAATCATTGAACTGGAAGGGACCTCAAGAGGCCGTCTGGTCCAGTCCCCTAGGATCAGGACGTAGAAGCTGGGTAGCCGCTAAGCACAGAAGTGTTTCTTGTGCTTGGAGCGAACCACATCATGGGCAAAAGCACCATAGCTGCACTGTATGTCCTACTGTTATCCTTGCCTAGTGGGGGTAGAAGGGACATACCTATCAATGGACCCATTGGCATCAGAGACAGGAGGCCAGCTTACAGGCATGGTGCGGGCGGTGACTGAGATGCCAGGCAAGTCCCATCAGCCTGTGCCTTGTGTCCTTTCCCCGTTTCCATTCCTGTTGTGCCTTTGTCTGCAGGTCTCATGGCATCGGGCTCCCTGGTGAGAGGACTGGTGGGTCAGAACATCACGTTGCCCTGCCGATACCGAGTTGATCGTGAAAGTGACATCACAAGCATGTGCTGGGGCCGGGGCAGCTGCCCTTCTCGTGGGTGTGTTCAGCCCATCCTCTGGACAGATGGATGGAAGGTAACAGAGCGTCAATCCAGTCGCTACCAGTTAGAGGAGGACCTCACGCGGGGGGACGTGTCCCTGACCATAGTGAATGCGGCGGAAGCAGACGAAGGGCTGTATTGCTGCCGTGTGGAGATCCCCGGTTGGTTCAATGATGAGAAGAGCCACCTGGAAGTTGTGATTGAGAGAGGTGAGCAGAGTCTGTCTCTCTTTGCGTCTTCGGAGGGTAAAACTCCTGCCAGCCCACCGCCTACTGAGCTTGTGACAAACAATTTCATCACGCCCCGCAATGCCAGCCCTGATGGGTTTGAAGCTCTACCCTCCCCACTGCCCAAAGGAAGCAGCCTCTGCCATCCGTGTAACCCGCGCAGAGCCAGGCACGGGAATGGTGATTTTGGCCCTTTGAGCCAGGGCACATGGCTCATGAGTAAGGCCAGGTTTTAGTCACTGGTGTTTCTAGTAAAAGTCATGGACAGGTCACGAGCAGTATACAAAAAGTCATAACCATGACATGTCCTATCCACCAAGTAAATCTTGGGGTGGGGAAGGTCACCCAACGGATGCTGCAGAAGCAGTGGGGAGAATCCTGGGGGGCTTGGTCATGTGATCAGGCTCTTGAATTGGCTCTGCACATCCCTGGAAGCAGCAACGTCCCTGTGCCTCAGCTCTGAGGTGGATCTGAGTGAGGCAGCTCTGTGCGCCTCCTCCCCCGAGTGCTGGCTCTGCAGCTCCCATTAGCCAGGAGCCACAGCCAATGGGAGCTGCAGCTGCGGTGCTAGGAGTCGACGGAGGGGGATGGCGCTACCCTGGGGAACCACCTGAGGAAAGCTCTGCCCAGAGCACTCACCCCTTCCCACACCCAAGCTGCTTCTGTTCGGGTGTGGGGGTGATGGCCCAGTCCCTGCAGATGGCCTGGAGGTCCCGGCAGGTCAGGGAATCTGGGACAAACTCACAGTCTTACCCAAGAGCATTCTCAGCAGTTCCGCCTGCAGACCCAAAGGGGTGGGCAATGGAGCATGTTTCTTTCGCAGCTCATGAACAGCATTGTACCCACTGCTCAGGGCCGTTGTTAGCAACCCGCTGGCTTCCCAGGTCTCCGCCATTATTTTGCTTATTGCCGAGAGTGGCTATGTTGTAGCCCGTTGCAGAAACTTAGCGTAACTAAGGCAGGCCGGGAGGGGGTATGCAGCCATCACCTGGCGTAAACGGAGACCGGGACCCTCTGCTCTGCTGGGGTAAGCGTCTGTGGAAACACAGGAAGTCTGACTATCTTTAACGTTGTGCACTGGGGCCCATAAGATGGCAGGCTCTGCAGGAATATATCAGTGGGCCTCGCAGATTAAAAAGGGCTCGTTGAATGGGTTTCCCATGACTGGCACGTTGCTGAGGTAATTGTAGCAGCTACTAGCTGTTGGAGCGGTAGCCTCTCCCCTTCTGGGTCTATGGGCAGCCAATCCGCCTCATGATGCCTTCACCGGTCACCAGACATGGGGTATCACCAGGGCGACCGGCGTCATGAGCATGGGTCTCTGGTCAGGGCTACACAGCGAGCAGTGTCATGGCAACCGAGCCCCTAGTCGGAGCAGGGCAGTAAAAGGGCCTACAGGCTCGGGCTGAGCTCAGTCAGACCTCCTAGTGCCAGTGGAGGGGGCTGACAAGTGCAGTCTTCTGGCCTAAGAGAAGGGGAGATGGCCACCCACGGACTGGGGGCAGAGTGGTCTGTTGGTGGGGATCCTAGCTGCAACGCACTGACTCGGTCCCCGTCAGGGCTACCACCACACAGCTACTCGCTAACCCTGGATCCAGACTCCCTTTCTGGGGTTGCCTGTTGGTCCATAGGGGCCTCCAGGTTGTTGAGGGTCTCTGTCACTGTTCCCAGCTCTTCCAGGGTTGGGTCTGTTGCAGGTCTGGGCCAGTCCTCTGCTCTCTTCCACCCTACTGCAACCTCCCAGGATGGCAGCTCAGAGGAGACGTCTGGACCATTTAACAGCTGGGCCTGAACTGAGCCTTCTGCTCTGCCCTCTGCACTTCCAGTCCTGCCTCTTGGTTTCCGGGAGGTGGGGTGAGAGCGGTGTAGCTCTGCCCACCACGGTGTAGAGACATGCCCCTTCCCCCTGCCTCCTGGGTCTGTTGGCAGCCACGCAGCCTCACTACACTAATATAAAAGGGGTAGCCAGGTCTGAGGGGTGGAGATTGGACCATCTGGACAGCTCTTGGAATCCGCAGGGAAGGCAGAGAGCTGGTCCCTTAAACCTTGTAATTTACCACTTGAGACCCCTCCAGATCACCTATTAACTATTGTTTGGGGGAGGCGCTATAACCATTTGTATTTCTATGTGCTTGAGACAAAACAAAGCGTGGAGTCTGAGCAAGGGCATTCTGGTGAGAGAGCTGAGACTAATCAAGTGGAGGCTTT
The DNA here is from genome assembly GCF_049634645.1 of Pelodiscus sinensis. Taxonomy (NCBI): domain Eukaryota; kingdom Metazoa; phylum Chordata; order Testudines; family Trionychidae; genus Pelodiscus; species Pelodiscus sinensis. The sequence continues at coordinate 39,187,892 of NC_134727.1, read as the reverse complement.
AAGTAAAAGCACTTGATTTTCACTTGTTTCATATAGCAGATGGAGATACTGCCTCCCCCCATTGGTTTATTTCCTGATACCGCCTCACAGAATGTAAGAACTTTGGGGTTACAGAACCCCAGGTCACACCACTAAGGCTGATCCAGTTGCCATTAAAGCAATTGGGTTCTGGATCAGATCCTAATTCATGAAAATGTAAAGGATACTGCCTGGTACCACAAGACATCCCAACGTTCTCCAGAACTTCCTTTTTCCTTCCTTTTTCTGGCCTTCACACTCCTTCCTTTCAAGGCCTCCCTTTTAGCTGGGACCTCTCTTCAGAATACACAATTTATTTCACTAAACATCAGCTAAGTTTGTAGCCCCTTATATTTAAATGTTGTGAGATGCCTTTAGCCAGGGAGCAAGATGCGATAGCTCTGACATCTGCAAGTGTTTGCGCACCGAGTCCTGCCTAAATGTAACATTGATATGCTCTGGTCTGTGTGAAGTCCTCCTTGCATAAATTATGCACCCTCACTTGCCCTGGACAATAATGCACTACTAAGGAGCTGGTCTGAAACATTTTGAAAGCATTAGGCAGATTTCCCGGGACTTAGATGGGTGTTTGATAAGGCTCAAATCATCTAAATTGTACCATCCGTGTTTATCATCTGAAGACGTTCATTTGCTGTAGATGTGAAGGGAAATAGAGGGGTATACTAGTTGTGAACAAGGGAAGGACTGCCGTCTGTATTAAGTGATGTTTATTTTCTGTTTGTGCAGTTGTTCCTAAGACCACCATTCCGTCCTCTTCCGTCACACTAACATGGCTATCCATTTCCAGTTCAGAAGCGCCTCAGGCTGTAAGTATCTGTGCTGTCAATTAACAGATCAGTATTAATTAGTACTTATATCTCCACTACACGACACTATCTGTAGTGCTCTATTTTGATTGGCACAGAGAAATGTTCATACTTAGACTTGTATTGTACCGACTTCTATTGGGGAAAGAGACAGGTGTTCGAGCTATTCAAAACACCTCTCCTTGAGGGCCTGTCTGTTAGCCCAATGAGCAATATTACCTCACCGACCTTGTCTCACTAATATCCTCAGACCAACACTGCTAGAACACCACAAGCCACATATTTAATCTGTCTCTTTGCTGCCAGAGAAATAGTCCTGATGGTTTAATTATCAAGACGAGCCAATTCCAATAACATCTAAGGGACCCGTCCCACACTTCTCATCCCACCCTTACTCAGGAAAAATCTCACATTTCAAGGCTAACATGAAAATAAATATTTAGCTTTGACTCCTGGCTTGTGGAACTGGACACGGCAGCTCAATGGAAATAGAGCATTGTCTCCTGTTGGGCACGTTCCCCTCTAGGTCACGTTGTAATCATGTGTTTTATATATGATATGATATGATATGATATATTATATAACACATGAATACAACATGAGTTGTTAGATACTGATACAGTTGCACTCTGTCTCAGGAGTGTCCTGTTTTTTGAAAGTTCAAATATGGTAACCCTAAGTCCTCACTGTCATTTCTCCTGCACTTTCCCAAGAGGCTTAAATGGCCTTTGAATCATGTACGTGCCACTAACTCCTCCTGTTTATGTTTCAGTGGAATGTGTCTACATCAGTCCAGCCAGTGGCGCGTGAATCCAGGGGGCCAGGGATGTACCGAAACAGCATCGTTCTGTCCTTGCTAGGCCTCCTCGTTTTGGCCTTGTGTATCTTCACATGTAAGTAGAACAGAGAGAGGGGACAGCCCCAGGTGTTAATAGTCTTAGTTCTTTACCTGGACCAACAGCAGCTTATTGGGGGATACACTCGTCAACTCCTCCCTATGCTGCCTGGAAATGGCCCTTCCCCAGGCCTTGCTGCCTACTTGTTGGCCTCTGCTGTCATGGCTCTTCCCAGTCATCGGGGAGCTGCTGCTGCCTTCTGCAGCTCTGTGAAGTATTCCCTAGGAAGTTCCCTGTAAGGGTGTATGGGGACATCACTCTTGGGTGAATTTGTCCCCTTATGTGGTGAGGATCTGGGTTTAAATCTCCCGCAGTGAATTTCTCTCTCTTGATTCTTCTCCTGTCCTGCAGATTTTTAAAAACTTTTAGTCTAACAACCCCTTTCCCTCTATTTTGCACCATCCTAAGGTTATTTCTGCAAGACGCAAAAGCTGGAGAACGTGGCCACGTAAGTGCTATTCAATTTCTCTTCTGTCACTGTAACAAGAGTCCCATGTTGCTATAATGTTGATAAGGCGCAGTTGTTGAAGAGAGTCCCACGCACACGCTGGTTTCCCACAGGTGCATTCTTTTAATGGGAGTGGCTTTTTCATACCTGGCCAGATAAGCTTTCTTGTCTTGTTCTAGGCTATTTCATTCAACGAGGCATGTTCATTGCTTTCATTGTTAAGCAGGGAACACAAACTCAGCATAACTGTGTTGGCTTGCATTGTATTAAGAAGCAGATTTTGGGGCTCAGAGTTCCTTATAAATACTCAAGTGTTAATTGAGAGTCTTGGCTCCTAAGTTCTGCGGTGATTCCCGTTTTCCTAGTGAGCTGGTTGACACCGCTAGCCAGCCAGTGGTTTCTCTCAAGATGCTGATATTTAATGCTTGGGGTTTATTACTCTTGCTTTGGCCTAAGCTCATTTTCCAGCACAAAACATGACGGGATTTGAAGCTGGGGTCAATGCAGAGGAAAATAAGAACAGGCTGAATTAGATCCTGCACGTGACTGTTCTGGGAATGTCTGTCAGTTTTTGCTCCTCATTTTCTTTTGTGAGTATCATTTAGGGGTGTAAACGACCTTCTAGATTATAACCTCTGTTTTGTGAATCTTCCTACAGTGTGTCCTGAGCCGAGAGCCGGTTTGGCCAGTGGTGTGCATAGCGTGAGGTGGTGGTCAAGGCGGATGTGGTTTTCCTCGCTTTATGCAGAAATAACACAGGATTGGTTATCCGGATGGCTGCAGAGAATTATTGTCTCACTTACAATTCTTCTCAGCTTGAGCATGCCCTGGGATGTGAGGAATCAGAACTTCCTATTTCTAGACACTAACCAGGCCGTGAGTCCCAGTGTGACTGGATAGAGGGGTCCATCTGTCACGAGGAGCAAGAGAGACGAGGGAGTCTCCACTTCACCTGAGCAGGCAGCCTTCAGACTCCAACAGAAGGAAGAGATTGTCTGCGGAGCGGGGCCATTGCATTCAGGTGTTCATTCAGTGAATGAATGTCCTGTCTTGTATTGTCACAGCAGGCTCTTCTGCAATGTTCTTGATGTAACTGTCGCATGGTCCCAGGAGGATTAAGCCGTATATTGGAGTACCACAAGGGTGGTGTGCACAAGTTACCAGGGACACTAGGGAGCTCCAGCAGAGGTCATGAGGCCTATGACAGCTGCATCTAACATCCCAAGATGGGGGTGCTTGCCAGGCCAAACCCAGAGACAGTGCCTTGACCCTGCTCCAACTCTGTGGGCATGGGCACATGCAGGGTCTACGGCTGGGGCCAAAGTGGCAGACGGAAGAGTGTCCAGAGAGCGGGTGTGAGGCTCAAGCACCTGTCTGGTTGAGAAACTGTATTACCCACTAAAGATGAAAACTGCACCTACTATGCTGCTCCTGAAATGTTTGTTCCACTGAGCACGGTGAATTGTTGTATGTTCATGTGCTTAGTTTTATCCGGCAGCAAAGTTGAGGGATGCTCAGTGTGATGGCAAGACACGAGAAGCCATTCTTCTGCTCTACTCAGCGCTGATTAGGCCTCAGTTGGAGTGTAGTGTCCAGTTCTGGGCACCACATTTCAGGAAAGATGTGGAGAAACTGGAAAAGGTCTAGAGAAGAGCAACAAAAGTGATGAAAGGTCTAGAGAACATGAGCTAGGAGGCAAGGCTGAAAGAATTGGGTTTGTTTAGCTTAGAAAAGAGAAGACTGCGAGGGGTTATGATAGTGGTTTTCAAGTACCTAAAAGGATGTTACAAGCAGAGGGAGAAAAATTATTCTCCTTGGCCTCTAAGGATAGGACAAGAAGCAAGGGGCATAAATTGCAGCAAGGAAGGTTCAGGATGCATATTAGGAAAAGCTTTCCATCAGGATGGGTAAACCCTGGAATAAATTGCCTGGGGAGGTTGTGGAATCTCCATCTCCGGAGATATTTAAGAGCAGGTTGGACAGACCCCTGCCAGGGATGGTCTAAATGAGGCATGGAACTGCCGTGAGCGCAGGGGACTGGACTCAATGACTTCATGAGGTCCCGTCTGGTTCTAGTGTTCTGTGACTGACGGCCATCTAGTTACATGCATCACCTCTGGGCAAGCTACTGGGGGTTCAAGGCTAAAATGTCACCCGTGTATCCCAGCCTCTTCTCTCTTAGGGTACATCTACACTGCAGTGCTGTTACAGAAGACCCAGAGATACCCTGAAATAGCTACTCCGCGTCTTTGGAACTCATCCATTATTGCCATAAATTGCAGACATGCTATTTCCACATCCCTGTAAACCTCGTTCCACAAGGGTTAAGGAATGTCTGGAAATAGCGCTTTATTTTGAAATTTGGAGCAGCGTAGACGTGCCAAATTTCAAAATATCCTATTTCAAAAAAGAATTCAAATTGGATGCGCACGTTGTGTAGCAATAGACTTTGCCAGTCTCTGGGCAATGTGGGAGGGGCTTGGCTCTGGGCCCCCAGAATGGGCGGGGCCTTGGATCGGAAGGGGAGGGGTCTCCTGCAAGAAGGAGTGTGGTGAGGGCGGGCAGCCCTCAGTGCTGCCTGTGCTGCACCCCCCCTCCCTCAGCCTGCTAGTCCTTAGCGCCCTCCAGCAGGGATTTAGTGCCCATGGTTGCCTGAGTAATGGCAGTGGTGAGTCGGAGCCCCGGGCTTTTTAAATTGCTTAGTCCTGGGGCAACTACTGCCTTGCCCACCTATCAGAACCCTTCCCATCTCTCAATTCACTCCCTGATCACAGAGCACAGGGAGAGATTTATCACCAGCGGCAAGTTGTTCCTCCTTTGGGGGAATGCGAGCGCGGGCCACTGAGCAGCTGAGAAGAGGAAGCGACAATGTTCACGTGTCTCCACAGGGGACTATGGGGAGTCCCTTTAGAAGCCAAAACACTCTGCACCGAATCTCTCCATACTGCCTCTGGGCTTCCCGCAGCCCTCCAGAGGGCAGCCTGCTTAAAGCTCATGACACCATCTGTACGTTTTGTTAGTCTATAAAGTGCTACCAGACCTTTTGTTGTGTTTTAAGTTTATTTTGTACTAGCAGAAGTAGCGTCGGCAAGGGGAAAATACAGTAAAAGGTATGATGAATGAAGTACGTAGCATATTTTATTGGAAATACTTTTTTCTTATATATTACTTTAAGAAATTAACATAGCTAGTGATGTGCTTACAAAACGTTGAACTCATTTCTTGATTACAAAAGGTGTGGTGAAAGAATTATGTAAATGACGTTAACCTATTTTATTGAAAATACTTGTTCTGTTATCATAGGGAAAGGATCTGGTAGTTGCAGTTTACGTGACATGCTTAACAGAAGAGTCCAGCAAATGCCTATGATCAGGCACTATTAAAATTGAATTAGTAGCCCAATTGGGGCTCTGGAGGAACCAATTTCGAGATATAACCAATCCAGTTATTTAAGTTAGGAAATCAGGAGTATCTGTGCAAATTTTGGTGTTTCTAGCTCTTATCGTTTCGGAGACCTTTCGGGACAGACAAAAAACAAACTTTCGGAAATATTTATAAGATTTTGCGTTAGGTTTGTTTTTACAGAATCCAGCCATGTAAGGAAAAGCAGGACAATGCAATAAACCCTGGTACTTACACAGCGCCTTTTTATCATAAAAGCCATAACTAATTAATCCCAACGCCAACAAAAAAACAAATTCACTTGTGCAAAAAGATTTTCGTGCTCTTCTGACTAAGGGCCCGATCTATTTCCTGTCAAGGTAAATGGGACTTGGATCAGGCCCTGGTACAGTAACGGCTGTTGAGCAAAACACACGTACTCTATTTACAATTAATTCCCAGAATGCCCCAGGATTCCCATTTCTTTTTCAGCCACTGGATTGTGCCTGTGCACCGGGACATCCCCCTATGAATTTTCTCTCAGATGTTTCAGGGCGTAACTTCAGAGTAGTATCCTCATGTCCTCTTCAATGCAAAGCCCTGAGAGCCATTTCCCAATGGAGACCAGAGAAGACTAGAGCATCAGTTGTTCCCCTCCAGACTTAGACCCACCTCAGAACAATTTATCCTCTGTCAACTGGCACAGAAGAGAAGCTGGAAGGCTCCAAAATCAACCTGTTTACATTTGCAAGAGATGAAAAGATTTGTCGGACTTTAAAACTGAGACCTGTCTCAAATTCAATCGCTGATTCTTGTGGGACTCTAACAATGTGTGAAATTTTAAAAAGAAATTCAGTCACTGTATCGTGAGCTTAACGGAGGACTTGGATCATTTCAATGCATCGTTGGTAACTGAAAATATTAAAGTGAATTCCAATGGAGGCAAAAAGCTTCTCGGGTTGACAGATTGCTGTGGAATTAAGTCTTTCACCTCCATCCTCCTCCCATTGGAGTCCATGAGAAATCTGTCCCCGACTTTAACAGGAGCAGAATCACAAACTTGGCTCACAAAAGTACCCTATCACCAGTAAAAACCTCCCCACTACAACTGTGCTCAGTGACCGTATGTATCTTTATGCTGTGGCCTGTTCCTAAAAATAAACAAAGTTTTTAATTATCATGTTGCCAGTTTCTGGTAGGAAACAGTATTAATGTCACTTAACCGGGGACTATATCAGCTTGTGCTTGAGTATAAATGACGGTTGAGGTTAAGCCCATTATTGAGTTGTTAACCCTCAGTACCGAGGTCTGGAAAGGTTTGTGGTCACAGCTAATAGGAGTGACTAGAGCCTGATCTCTGACATTTAAGCTGCAAAACCGTATGGTGCATGTCAAATCGTACTGGCTCATTTATCACACTGCCTGTATCAGATGGGTTTCACAGTTCCTCTGTACAGCATGGTTTCCAGTGAGCGGTGAAAAGCAGAGTTCTGCAGCGCTCTGGCATCTCAGTGGAGGAACTGTTAAGGTGCGTGGTTCAGAAATACGTTTTTGCTAATTTAGAACCGTGGAGGAAGTTCAATTTAGTTACAAGGAATTTATTGCACAGTCATGTAGCAGATAATCCCTAGAAGACTGGGTGGTTATAGGTGCTGTATGTAGGTATTTGTAATTAAGATCGTACAACAAAGCTTTTCTCTTGAACATTCGGTAAGAGCAACTTGCTATGCAACTTACTCCACCTGCGAGGAGAGAGCTCAGAAGAAAGCAGCATCCTTCCTGAGGAGAGTAAGAAAAGTAAATCTGTTAAAAAGTGTTTTCGGGGAGCCCTGCATTTCCTGTTGAAAGAGAAAGTGGGCAAGCAGCAGTCCTGAAACGTCGGCTAACAGGCTAGTCCTGTTTCCCATCGCGTGCGAGCTCTATTGAAAAAAGGCATTCTTCTTCGTAAAATGAAGTTTACCGCTGTTGAAAAAAATGCCATGTTCTTTTGATGTAATTTCGAAAGAATGGAGCAGCAGTGTAGACTCAGGTAAAGGGTTTTTTTTTTTTTTTTTAAAAAAAGAAGGCTACTTTTTTCAAGAAAACCCAGTAGTCCAGCCATAGTATGAGTCTTCCTTTTGTTTTCTTTTTTTAAGGTGGGCCCTATAGTTCCATCTGGATGGCGAAAAATCTGGATGATGAAAGTGTTTTTTTCAACATCAGCCAGCCAGTAAGAAATAGCCAGCAATGAATTATCCAAGCAATGCCAATGTTTCTCCCAGTAGATCCTCCACTGTGTCTCCTTTTGATCTCCCTCCATGTAAGCTGGTTTAGTTTTGCTCTGTCTGTGTAATGTGGCAAAGGGGAAATTTAGGGGGTAGGGGGAATACCAAGAAATTACAGGTCACCGCAGTTTGGGGGTGAGAAACAGGTGCCGCTGAGCCGATGCTGCACTGTGTTTAGCTGCCAGTGTGAATGAGGATATCGTGCTTAGTGCTCTGTCAGAAACTGTGGTCAAGCAGGAAGGAAGCAGGGTTCGTGAAACCCTTCTGAGCAGTTCCCTCTTGCAGTTCAACCAGCTGCACCCCGTTGTCAGAGCAAATTACTGATGTAGATAAGGCGAAAGGGAGCAAAAGTTTAACCACAGAAAAGGCCACTCTGGTCGGGGCATTGAGCAATATTCAGTGCGTGAAAAGTGACATCAGTTGGGAAGTGAAAATAGACGCTGGTGTCGGCAATGAATGTTTTTTCCCTCAAGCCCCTGAGACGCTTGAAGAAAGACGGTTCTCTGCCTTCTCTCCAGTTCCCCCCATGGCTCCTTGTCTCCTCTCGGAGTGGATCCTAATGGTCCTCGCTACAGGTAATTAACGTGGCAAAGAGAATAACTGGTAGTGGATGGGGCACCAGTAGTAACTAGTGTGGAAAAGGGACTGAATTCCCCTGGGGAGAACTTAACCAGATGGGTTCCAGACAAGAGAGGTTTCCAGACCATGGGAGGTCAGTATTGTCTAGCAGTGTTACCGACACTTTCACTGCATACTGGGCTCTTTAGTAGATATTTAACGGTAAATTAGAGCTAAGTAATAGCACAGAGCACTGAGAGCCAGGACTTGTGGCTAAACACGCTTTATAGGACCGTGGGAAACTTGGTCCTGCTCATGAAAAGTGGCCATCTGGCTCACTGAAATCATTCTGTGTGATGGGTGTTTCTGGTTAAGCGAGTTCTGGATGCGAGAGGTTCAACCTGTCTTGGGGAAAAAATGTTGGTTGGTTGTGGGAGCCAACATCACGACAGAGTGAAGATCTTCTGCTCTTTCATTCTGCAACTAAAAATCAGCCGTTACTGGCAGGGAAACAGCGATAGCAACTGTTGTGAAGAAAATGGGCACCCTAATGCGGAGTCCATGCAGATTGGCTTTAAATGGAAAAAAAAGTGCCAAGATATGGTCCATATTCTATAAAAGGACCCGTCTCTTTCAGTTTGTCAGCCTTTACCAGCAGGGAAACCGTGATAGCAACTGTTGTGAAGAAAATGGGCACCTTAAGTCCGAGATTGGCTTTAAAAAAAAAATAAAAAGTGCCAGGATATGGTCCATATTTGTTTTTCACAGCGTTGCTTTTTGCTAAATAAGAGGGGAGATTAATAAATGTTTGCTTAGTAGCTACTAATGCTGTATGTTGTGTCAGTGGAGTTTCTCATCGGTTATTCTGGCAAAGTCCAGCAACACCAGATTCATTACTCAGAAGGTCTGTCTTTTTTAGGCAAAAAGGTTGAGAGGAGCTAACACCTCAATTCTGCCCAACTCTATCAATATTAAAGGTGTTAAACTGCACATTCACTGGGCAAACCAGCAGTTCAGTAGCAGGAGGCGACGTTGCTGACTGTATTTTGAAATCGTGGTTTATGCGCACAGGGAAGCAGCATACTTGGATGTTAGTGGAGCGTGTTGTATTCATGGGAACTCTAAAGGGAAGTGCAGCCTCGTGCTAGATCTAGAAAGAGGAAGGCAGGGTTGTAAGCGCATGAGGGAATTGTGCAGCATGTGTAAAGTGAGCTCTGTCTTTCATCCACTGCTCTATTGACCTAGGGGCTGTGCATGCGCTAAATAGAGGGGCAAAGAGAGAACCTATTAAATACACTTTCAAAGGGTTTGTGTCACTTACCTGGCTACTTGCAGACACAGTCCGGTGCACGTGCAAGTTCCCCTGACGAGCGTGTCTCAAGGCAGGTGGAGCTGCAGATCCAGGGGAGGCTCGGCCCAGGGCAGAGGACCAGCCCACAGCGGCTCTTCTGCGAGCGCCAAGGTGCAAAGCGAGCCGGGGGTCCATGGTGCACACGCTTTGTGCTGGTGCTCTGCCACGGGAGGAACGAGGGGGCTGGAGAAGTGCGTGTGACGAGCTGTGTCGTCCCGCAGATGGCTCCAGTCACCGTGGTGGGGTGAGTGGAACCGTCCAGGGACACCGCAGGGGTTGTAGGCCTCAGTGTCTCTCCCACGAGCACGGGGCAGCGTGAGAGCCACTCTCGGGAGGGTTAGTCCCTAGTGGAGTCGCTTCACAAAGAAGTGGCACCAAGCTCAAGGCCGATGTGCGCGTTTGCCTGGTTCCCACAACTGAGCTCCCTTTGGGCAGGGCGCTGTGTGTATAACTGCCCGGAGAGTCGCCCGTTGGTTGGTTGGGTGGATCCAAGACCTGCTCCCCCTGCACCTGCTGGGCTGGGATCAGGAGGGAGGGGCTGGGCAGCAGCTGGGAGTGTTTCCTGTGCTTGGACTGGAACATCTTGTGGGTAAAAGCACCATGGCTGCACTGTGTCCTGCTGGCCGGGTGTGGCAGAGGGACACACCCTTCAGTGACCATGGTGGAGCTGGAGCCGGGTTTCCAGCTTACAGGCATGGTGCGGGCAGTGACTGAGATCCCGGCAAGTCCCATCAGCCTGTGCCTTGTGTCCTTTCCCCGTTTCCATTCCTGTTGTGCCTTTGTCTGCAGGTCTCACGGCATCGGGCTCCCCGGTGAGAGGACTGGTGGGTCAGAACGTCACGCTGCCCTGCCGATACCGAGTTGATCGTGAAAGTGACATCACAAGCATGTGCTGGGGCCGGGGCAGCTGCCCTTCTCGTGGGTGTGCTCAGCCCATCCTCTGGACAGATGGATGGAGGGTAACAGAGCGTCAGTCCAACCGATACCAGTTAGGGGAGAACCTCACACAGGGGTACGTGTCCCTGACCATAGTGAATGCGGCGGAAGCAGACGAAGGGCTGTATTGCTGCCGTGTGGAGATCTCCGGCTGGTTCAATGATGAGAAGAACCACCTGGAAGTTGTGATTGAGAGAGGTGAGCAGAGTCTGTCTCTTTGTGTCTTCGGAGGGTAAAACTCCTGCCAGCCCCCGGCCTTCAGAGCTTGTGACTGACACAGTCAATCACGCCCTGCAATGCCAGCCATGAGAGTGTGAAGCCCTCCCCTCCCCACTGCCCAAAGGAAGCAGCCTCTGCCATCCGTGTATCCACCGCGGAGCCAGGCACGGGGAGGGTGATTTTGTTCTTCTACCAGGCAGCCCTTAGCAGCTGTCTTAGTCCTAGTGCGTGTGGCATCCAGAAGAGCGGGCCCCACCCTCTGCTCTGCTCATTAGTGTAGCACAAAGTCGCGGGTGGATGCGTCATGTCCCTTGGCAGGTTGATCCAGCGCCCGGGCTATTGTGCCTGCTGGGACGAGACATGGCCACTATCTGCAGGGCTCCTGAGCCCCTGATGACGTGGTCCCTTCGGATGCCCTGGCCCTCTCCTTTGGTCACTGGGATTCCAATGAGAGAAATCCTCCTCGTGCGAGGAAACCCGCCTGGTCGAGATCCTGCCTGACGTTTGTTCCTGCCCCTAGAAACTTAGACTGCTTCTTTTCAGACTTGTGGGGCCTCATTCAGAGCAATCGTCAGAGCAGGGGCAACCCCACTGATCTGGGAGCTGTAGTGTTGCGCCAGGTGGGAATTTAGCCCTCTGTCTTGGCAGAGGAGCTAGGTGGGGGTAGGGCGAGGCACGCTCTTTGGCTCTACTCATATGGGTGAATTCCAGCCCATGGCGAGTGCTCATGAAAGTCTACCACACGGGTCCAGTTTGAGCCACTTGGCCTTAAGGAATGAGTAAGGGTATGTCTACACTGCCAGTTTATTTTGAACTAGAGGGTTCACAGTACAGGGAAGCTGCAAAATTAGTCCAAAGTAGGCTCCCCTGATGCAGGTGCACTGCCTCCATTTAGAGCCCCAGGAGGCACTGGGGAGGAATAAGGTAGAATGGCCGTAGGGAGGGGCTATTCCGACAAAGCAGCAGCGGACCATCCACACACATCCTCTTCTGAAAGAGCTTTTTTGGAAGCGGCATTATTCCTCATGGAATGAGGTACCAACGTTGGGGAAAGCCCTCCGTTATTTCGATTTTCTTTAGAAATAATGCAGTTGCTGTGTGGAGCTAGTATTGATTTTCCGGAATAACATCTGTCATTCCAGACAGACTGTGCAGTGTAGATGCACCCTAAGTGTTATACACGGCAGTTCCATCTCACTCTGCTCTGACAAACTTTAAAATGTTCAGCTCCAGTTGTGGCAATCAGCAAAATCAAACCCCCCAATCTTACCCCAACCCTGATGTATTTTTAATCTGGGAAAAGGCAGAATTCCAGATGCTGTGGGAAGTCCTTCACTATAGATTGTACAAGGAAGGTGCTTAGAGAGTATGGTGAGGGGAAGAGGCAGGATAAACCCCCAAGACAAACACATAGAGAGCACAGCTATGATTTTCATTCTCTCCTTTTGCTGCGCTGTCGTGCCCAGAGAATAAAAGTTAAAGCAATTTTCTTCTTCTTGCAATAGACCAGGTAGGTAGGGGTATGCAGTTTTATTGCAGGTGCTATGTTGTTCTTAAGACACGTTATTTCTTTCAGCATGTTAGACACATCTTGCTGACTTGTCACATGCATGGTTTTTGTTTTGTTTTTTCATACCAGCAAAGACTTCCACTGCACTTCCTCACACGTACCCATCTGAACATAGCTCAGGTAATGTTTAAGCCCGTATTGGTGTGTGTGAAGCCCTTTGTAATGGGATCGCAGAAAGGCAATAAAATAACAAATAGTAGCTGAACTTAAAAAACAATGAATAGTCCTGCAGCACCTTAGAAACTAACAAAACATGGAAATGGGAACATTGAGCTTTCATGGGCACAACTCACTTCTTCAGATGACCGGAGTTTAAGGGGTCCAAGTTCCAAATAAATAGCAGAGAAAAAGAAGGAATGGGGAAGGAAGGGAAAGGAGAAAAAAAAGTGGGAAAAGAATAGTCAGTTTGAGTTTCCATGCTACATGAAGCTGATAGGTGCTGTAGGACTATTAATTGTTTAAGTTTTTTTCTGTTAGACTAACACGGCCACCCTTCAGGAGCTAAACTGATATGCTGATAGGACTGCAAATCATAAAATAAGGTCCTGCAAATCACTCACAGATAACTGCCTACCAATTGCACAACGTTGTTTCTATGTTAAAGATCTATTTTTGCTGGCATTGCAAATATTATTCCCACTGACTTTGTTTTACAAAGTGTGATTTCCTGGGAGCAGGCAGTAAAAGCCCCAAGCAAATATGGGATGATCTGGAGGGGTCTTTCAAGCAACCTACAAAAATGGGTTTGTGGTTTAATATTTAGTCTTTAAATTTTGGGTTTGAGCCTTATGAGCTCAGCTTGAACTTGAAACCAAAACTGCCGCTTCATTTATCTGGAGTTTGTGAGCTCAGAGTTTCATTTCCTTCTCAGAAGAGGAGATGAACACTTTCTCCACATGGGATGTGTCTCTAGCTACTGAGTTGTATATTTATTATGGACACATCCACGGAGGAGCCACCGAAAGAGGCAGACAATTGTGTTACTTTGATGTTAAAAATCATAGAATCTATGATTCACTAGAACCATGGAACACTAGAACTGGAAGGGACCTTGAGAGACCATCAAGTCCAGTCCCCTGCCCTCACGGCAGGACCAAGCACCATCTAGATCATTCCTGAGAGCTGCCTTTCTAACCTTTTCTTAAGAGATGGAGATTCCACAACCTCCCTAGGCAATTTATTCCAGTGTTTAACCACCCTGATGGGTAGGAAGTTTTTCCTAATGTCCAACCTAAACTTCTCTTGCTGCAGTTTAAGCCCATTGCTTCTTGTTCTATCCTCAGAGGCCAAGATGAACAATTTCCCCCCTCCTCTTTGTAACACTCTTTTAGAAACTTGAAAGCTGCTCTCATGGCCCCTCTGTCTTCTCTTTTCCAAACTAAACAAGCCCAATTCTTTCAGACCTTTGATCATTTTTGTTGCTCTTCTCTGGACCTTCTCCAATTTCTCCACATCTTATGGAAAATGGAAAGGCCCCCTTTTCCCAGAAGACAACAGCCAAAGCAGAGCACCCCATTTAGAATCGGAGCCCTCGGGAGTGGTTTTCAATTGCAGCAGAAAAGGCTCTTGGCTCCAGAGTCCCCTTAATTTAAACAGGAAGGGGACTCCATTTTCGTTAACCATAGATCCTCTGATAATACGTCTTCAGTCTTGCGATTGGTGGGCTGGTTTTATTGCTCATGGGGTGATTAATGCATCCAACGACAAAGTCACAGAAGCCTGGTGCTATCGACCTTGCCTTTGTAGCCCCGTGTTTTAAATGGTGGGGGGAGTGCCTTCTGCCGGGAAATAGACACGTTGCTGTAGCTGTGGTTTTGGCACCTTTGTCATGCTGTGGCCAGCCTCCATGCTACCGAAAGGTGTTCTCTGCTTTGTGAAGTCTTGTGTGCAACATTACTTGCCCTTTGCAGTGCTGTGTGACCTTCTCTTTCTGGGGCCCCGGAAGCCTGTCGATTCTCAGGAGATACCCGTTTACTCTAGAGCCTCGGAGAAATAGGCTTGGCCTACCTATGGCGTAGGAAAGAATGATGAACCGTGCTAAGGGCTGTGTTGGTTTATCTCATTGTTGCTCAGCTGCTGTGGATGCCAGTGACCCCTCTTCCATCATCCTGACACAACGGCCGTTGGCTTCCAGTTCAGAAGCGCCTCCGGCTGTTTCAGCGGTAAGTGGTCCCGTCTGTGGTCACTCTGTGCCCTTTTGGTTGGAAGAGAGAAAAATGTGTGTGGCGTCTGTCCACCTAGTGCCCGAGAAATAGAGCTGGTGCATGCCAGGAATGACGGCAAACAATCCCCAGTGACGTGCATCAAGGGCTAATCCGGAAGTCCTTACTCTTTACTGGGGGGGGGGGGGGGGGGAACTGAGCTGAAAGGGAGTTTTGCCTAATTAAAGCCTGAAGTCAAGAGGAGTTCAGGCACGAAACCTTCTCTCAGGATCGAGGCTTGAATAAGCCCCGTAGGGTGTGGCCCAAAACGCAGGCGTTTGGACGGAAGAGCTGTGTCTTTAACCACTAAACAGGCCACAAGGCTCACGCCCTCGATAGCAAGGAGAGGGATTTGGATGCCTCGCTCCCTTTAGGCACCGTTGAACGTCCCAACCGCATTCAGCCTTGAGGAGAATGGCCCAGCTGGAGGGGACTGTGGCGTGCACAGGGGAGGTAACAGCTCCCTCAGGTGTGTGTGTGTGGGGGTGTGTTCCCCATTTGGTGGCAAGGCCCCTGAATGGTTTGTCACATGACGTGTGTGTTTTCCATGACTTCCCCTAATGCCCCAGGCTTTTGTGTATCGGCAGAATATGTCCACGTCTGTCGACCAGCTACGGGAGCCAGAATCCACGAAGACAGCGATATATGTCGGCGTCTGCGTGGTGCTTCTAGCCATCCTGGCGGGGGCCTTGGTTGTCTCCACAAGTGAGTGATTTGAGAGGGGGAATGAGCCCAGGCCACCCCTAGTTGTATTTCTCTGATGTTGTGGGCTCTTGTCCCAGAATGGCTGCTCAGAGGATGCCCTCGATTAGCTCCTCTCCGTGCCACGCCGGCTGGGCCCTGTTTCCGTCACGTCACCCCGTTTATGCACTGGGCTTCCCTGGTCACAAGGGAAGTGGCTTGTGCTCCCATTTTGCAGGCGCTCCCCCGTGGAGGCTCTGTCAGGGCGCACGGTTGTGGAAACCCCTGGTGAGTTTGGCCTAGTGTGACGCGCCCGTTATTTAAGACGACATTAAAGCTGCCTTATTTCAGGTTTTGCCCTTGATGTTTTCTCACTGAATTTGTTGCTGTTTAAAAATGATTTAAAAACTCATCTCTCCTTCTCCTCCCCCCCTTGTTTCTCCACCTATTTTGGATAATCTGCAGGGTATTTCCACAACAAACAGAAGCTGAAGACGTTGCAAACCGAGAGGTAAATGCTATTTACTCACTCTGCTAGGTCAACCATCGCTTTAAGAAAACCCTTGGTCCCAACCTGTTAGTACCTTTGTTCGAACAGCAAAATGGACCAGCCTGACCGTCCCGGACGCATGCTGCCATTCCCAGAGCGGCATGCTTGTCTGATTGGCTTGGTCACCTCAGGACAGATAATCAGACATCACGAAAAAAGTGAAATTCGTTATCGCTGCTATTGCTCAGTGCGTCATAAACAAACATGGGCCCAACGGTTGATCCGGCTCACGGTTTGTATCTCTATGAAGCAGCAGCAGATCTACAGGCCTGTAGCGCCCTATGGCTAGATGAGGATTGGTCAATACGGGTGTGTAACAGTAAACAGTTTGTATTTTCCCTGGAATCCCATTGCTGGGGATGTTGGGTGGCTTGTGTTTCCATTTCATTTCGGGAGTAACCGTCAGGGTCTGTTACTGTCTCTGCAGCGCAGTCTCGTTTTCCAGCCCCGAAGGCGGCGGCATCCAGAGGCCCTTAGAAGCCAGGGTGCGTGCTGAAGAGAATATTTACACGATGGACTAAGGCGTGCAGGCTTCCCTTCTCGACGCTGTGGCCTTTCCCCGTTCCTACCACACGAGCACAGCTGATACCACGAGGGTCTCAACCGCCCGGCCTGCAGGCCAGCTCACAATCTGGCTTGGGAGTGACGGCAGGCCGGCGGAAGGAGGTGGGCTGTTCTGTTCTCACTGCCCAAGGCCAGCCACCTTCCTGCCACTGTCCCACTCCCGCCCTCCCATGGCTCCCCATGCCCCAAGGGACGCAGCCTTGGGATTACTGAGGGCACCTGCCGTGGGCAGTGCAGGGGCTCAGATGCTGCTGTCCCCATGGGCCAGGCCTCCCTGATAAGCCTAAGGCCGCATCCCTTTGTATGGGGGGAAAGGGAAGGAAGGGGCGGGGCTTCAGCAATGGGAACAAACAGGCCCCCATCACCTGCCGTTACTCTCGTGTCGATTTGCAACACGGCTCTGGCCAGGGCCGACCCGCAGGCCAGAAGTTTGAGACCCTGGTTATGCAGCAATCGAAAGCATCCTTTTAAGTGCTGTGCGATACGCCTGAGAATATGAAAAGGGGGGCTCGTGCCGGAGGACAGACGGAGTCCCGTGAGGGCAGGGGGCTGGACTCGATGACTTCTCAAAGTCCCTTTCAGTTCTAGTGTTCCATGATTCTGTGACTGACAAACAGCAACTTGCACTGCTCTGCTGAAGCAAGAGGAGCCCATACATTCAAGGCTAAGACTTTGACCCACCGGGCAACATCCGTCTCAATCCATTCACCGAACGGGAGCGAGATGAGTATCGGTCGTCAGATGCACGTTGCCGCCGCTTAGCGTGAATGAGAACCCCGCTGCCAGGCCAGCGGCAGGGTGGAGCCGGCTGGGGCAGCTTCTGCGACGTAGCTGGGAAGAGAGATTTGTTTGTAACTGCCCCAAGCAAGCGGAGATGAATTGCATCATTGCTAAGGCAAAATATATTCGGTCTTGGTTACCAGGGAGGGTCCAATCCTGGTAGGTGCTCACTGCTTCCAGGGAGATGCTGAAACTCCTGCACTTGGAAGAAGTCGATAGGAATGGAGGGTATTCAGCATTTGGCGCGGATCAGACTTAGTACGTAGCATGCAGATATTTTATCTCCGTTAATTATGACCAAGCACGTTTCACTGTGGAGCCCACACCTCTAGTTCTCCCTTTAAAAAAAAGACTTGTATGATTCATACCATAAACCGCATTAGTGACGTGATCTCCCCTTCCAGAGCTCTAGGAAACTAGAAACCCGCTGCTACCCTGACACATGAATAATACATTCCTCTGCCCGCTGTTATCAAGGGGAAACAGAGGCATGTTGGAAGGGGAGGCTAGAGATCTCGGTAATGCAAGAGACACTGGGTCACATTTTGCTCTCCACTTACATCAAGCTAAATCCAAACGAACTCTCCTGCCCTCACTGACATTTTAGTTGGATTTACAGCCATGCACAGAGGCAGGAGATGGAGCCAAATTCTGCTCCCCATGCTTATGCCTAGAACGGGGCCTCCCTATTAATGGAACTGGGATTGGAAATTTCACCCCCTCCCCTGCTGTTTGGTACAGGGGCACGGCAAACAAAAATCTGGCTGTTGTCTAATAAGTGGGCTGGGAATGGCCATGCTGTTTCATTTGGCGCAGGCAGGCAATAGAGCACAGGCGAACTGATCCAGTGCGGGGGGGCAGACCAGTTTTTTTGCTCCGCTGTTTGAAAAGCCCGCTTCTCCCCAGATCTGCAGAGAACCAAGACCTGGGGTGTGGAAGGGAGACAGATCTCCTCTGAGATCAGCCGTGATCCACTCACTAGAGTGAAACCGGCTGGTGAGGCAGAAAAGGCCGCACAGCGGAGGCGGGAGACTGCTAAAGCCGTGATTCCCAAAGGGTGGTCCGTGGAGTGGTCTGTGACCATCTTGCAGGTGGGCTGTGGGCTCAGCGCTTGCCCCACCCCAGCGGAGAGCCTGTGCTGGTGCGCCAGCCCCATGTCCCTTCTCTATGAGGTCAAAGTGCCAGTGCCTGAGTCCCACTGAGTGTGGGTGGGAGGCCCCACGGGCCAGATGTGGCTTGCACAGGCAGACAGTGGTGCTGTGCGCTGCCACTCCCCTTCCTCCTCCTCTGTCCCTCGCTGGGGGAGCAGCGGTGCAGGAAACCACTCACCTGGAGGTTTTCCCCGCTGCTGCCATCGGCCAGGATCGTGGCCAATGGGAGTAGTCAGGGCGGTGTCTGGGTGCAGTAGGAGACATGGAGCCAACTAAGTGCCCCCATCTTCTTTGTGCCCAGACCATGCACCCCCCACCTCACTCTGCACCCAACCTTCTGGCCAGACCCCCATCGCCTCCTGCACCCATTCTGTCATTGGGGTGGCTGGCTGGGGGGTTGCAGAAAGGTCTGTGTGGAGCCTATACTGCAGAGTTTTTGTGCAAAAACTTGCGGAGCGTCCACACCTCAAGCGCATTTTTGCACAAGAAAATGGACAGTGAATCGACGGAGCAGAGGGGTTTTGCGGTAGATTGCTCTTTCTACGAGGAATAACGCCTTTTTGCGCAAGAGTTATTGTGCAAAACGGTGTGGAGGGATGGGCAGCAGGGGTGGTTTTGCCCCAAAATAGCCTATTGAAATGATCACAGGTGCCCTGGTGACTATTCGCTTTTTCAATGAGCTTTTGCAGGAGAAGTTTGTGCAGAAAATCTCTTTGGCAAAAAGCTTCTTGCGCAAGAAGTCTGCAGTGTAGACGTAGCCTCAGAGTCATTGCTTTCAATGGAGTTCCACCAGGCCTGGTCTTTGTTCACTCTTCGTCGTCCACCCCCGGACGGAGAGAGAGGATAATACTGAGCAATGTTTCTTGTGGCAACTCTGCTGATTTCAATCACATCCTGTATCTGAGACCCTGCTTAGAATAAAAAGGAAGTTGAGCTCAGAGACCGTCTCCGGGAACTCCGGGTTCAGATTGCTGCGGTATCTGTTAATGAAAAGCAATACAGGACAAGATTGAGATTTAGAGAAATGTCACCTTTCTGGTCATTGTAATCCTAGCACAATTATTTTGCTGTAGCCCTGGCATTGTCAAAAAAACAGGAGGTATTTTACGGAGACATTAGAATGAGCTACCAGTTCCCCCCTGCACTACACTGATGCTAGTGAGGTCAGAATCAGTCTCCGAAAGTCAAAAAGTGAGACCCTATCCATAGTCTGGCCGCACTACAGGCTCAGCCTCTCTAGTCTGGCACCCTTGAGACCTGACCGGTGCCGACCCAGAGAATTTGCCGGACCATGGCAGGTCAATATGGACTCGCAGCATTACCAGCACTTCCACTGCTTGCTGGGCTCTTGGGGTACGTCTACACAGCAGAGTTATTTCCAAATAACTGATGTTATTCCGAAATAACAAAGAGTGTATCTACACTGCAAGCCATTATTTTGAAATAATGTCGAGGCGGAGGACTTCTTCCTTTGACTCTTGTAACCCTCATTTTATGAGGAGTAAGGGAAACTGAAGGAAGAGTGTTCCTCCTGTGACTTCCTGCTGTGTAGACAGCACCAAAAGCCGAGTTAAGTTATTTTGACTTAAGCTATGCAGCTGACATAGCTCAGGTTGCATTGCTTGTTCCAACTTTAGCCGTGCTGTGTAGACGTGCCCTTAGAAGACATTGAGGGGTAAATTTGAGCTAAATCACAGCACAGAACACTGAGAGCCAGGACGGGTGGCTGTAAAAAACTTTCTGGCACCACGGGAAACTTGGCCACATCCATGCTAAGTGGAACTCCAGCTAACTGACATCATGCCAGACCACGGATGTTGCCGGACTAGAGAGGTTCAACCAGTACTTGCAGCATTTGGCACAGTCCTACATTTGCTCCCACTAGGTCAACGCATTATTGACATCAACGGGAGCAAATAGGCCAACAAAGAAAGATTTAAAAACCCTCTGCAGAATGGCTATTTCAAAGCAGACTTGGCCCTCTGTGTGATGCACCAGCCGGAAACCTAACTCTTTCAATCATTTAACCATTGAGTCTGCTCATCTCTTACCAGAAATCACTTAACTGAAAACTGCTGCTCTTTGTGGGTGTTTCTTTTCAACCAAAATGACCATTTCCTGTGAGAAGCCTCTTTGAGGATCTTTGTCCAATGTTATACTGTAGGCTATGTGCTTACAGCATTGTTCCTGTTTATGCTGCATCTTTATCTCGGCTAATGTTAGGCACCAATCTGAGATGGTATTGTCTATGCTTCTAAAACGTGCACAGAGCTCACAGTTCCTTCTGTATTTGCTTACCGACTACGGGAAGTCTCTGATTCCCCCGATCCCTGCAAGTCACCTGGTAACACAACTGGTCACTAAACAATTAATGCTGCAAGAAAATGGGGGGGGGGGGGAAGATTCACTCCCCAGTACGCACTTATGTTTGGCTTTGGCTCAGTGATACGGCTGGGCCTCACCCTAACCAACGACTGGTGTTCTGCGGGAGGGGAAGGCCCGAAAAATGTAAAGCAGAATGGGCTGGCGTTTGAGATCGCTGTTCAGTGTAGATCCTGAACATAGAGATGTCACTCGGCGTCCCCTTCTTTCCTCCTACCCCTCTTTGCTAGCTCTGTGTATGATGATGAATTGGGTATTTTGAGTGTATTTTGTATTTGTAACAATAAAACATTCTAAATATCTATAAAGGAAACCCCTGATTCCTACCTCCCTCCCTCAATGCAATTCTTTCAACTGATTTCAAGGAATATTGGATCATGCCCGTAGGTATTTTTCCAGAGTAAAGACACCCCAAGTGCTGCGTCTGTGTCCCAATTAACTGGTTCAGGATTGCGGGGCTCCCACTGCAGGACTAGAAACAGCAGGATATGGTTGGGTGGCTCTCAGTGCTGGGACGCCGTCTGTCGGAGGCACCTTGGGGCAGGCTGAGGAGTGCCCACGTAACAATGTGAGGAGTTGGAGAATCGGCCATGCCGGCTGACGGTAGGGGGCGATTGTCTGACGGGGCGCCTCGGTGCGGAGTCAGAGATGTATCTCCCGCGTCCCTCCCTTCCCAGGTATAACGGTAGCACCTGAGCCTATTCGTGGTCATGGTAACAGGGCAGACTCAGCACCACGGCGCCTCCTGCTGGCCGTTCTGGGCGTTAGCGCCCAATCGCCAGCGCGCCGCGCTCTAGAGGTGATTCACTTCTGCTGTGTTCACCAACTCCACTCGCTGGAGCACAGCACCCTCTGCAGGCCCCCTTCCCCTCCCCCAGCCTGCTGTAGCCCCCTACCTGGGGGGCAGGTGGTTTTTAATGCCACCGCTTGCCTCAGTTGCCAGCTACAGGCTCTAGGCTAGCCCCTGGCTTCAGGGGCAAGCTGCAGCCTGGATGTAAGCCACTCTCCCCACTGCAAGTTGGGACTAAGGGTGGTGCAGGAAACTCACGCCCACCCACTCCTTTGCATCCTTGCCCTTTATACATGGGCTGCTCCAGCGAGCTGCCTCTTGATTGTACGGTTGCCAGGAGTCTGGTTTTGAACCGGACAGTCCAAAATTTGAGATTTGTGTTGGGGGAAAAAATTGAGAAAATAGAAATGAGAAAATCGAATTGTTGGTTGTTTTCTAACTCGGATGGAATGTCGATTGTGATGTCATGGCAAGCGTGTCCGGTATTGTTGAAACCATCTGGCAACCCTACTTGATTGGCTACCCCAATAAGCCCTTTCCTAACTGGCTGGGGATCTGTGCAGCTGCTTTAAGATGCCCCGAACCTTGCTCCAGCCGGTGTGGGGCACAGTCGTGCCGTCACTGCCACCTATTGTGTTGGACGCATCTCGGCACAATGGGATGGCTGAAGCTCAGGGAAATAGTTTTAAGTTTCCCTGCAGAGAACTGGAGAAATGGAAGAAACCCCCCAGGAATGGAACAAAGAACCCAGAGTCAGTACCCTGCACCCTTTGATAGGCCACACGCCTGGGTTACAGGGGGCCGGTTTTCACCCCGACAGTCCGGTAACTGCGGCTTCTGTCGGTCAAAACTATGAAATGTCCGGAATTTTCTGTTTTTCTCGGGCAGAAGGCCGGTGGGGACAGTTTCCCTCTGCCTCCCCTGGCGGGGTGACCCTGGGGCCTGTTCAAAAACTTCCCCCAGCCTCCCCGGCAGCAGGGCCCGAGGCTTGCGGTTCCCCTCCCGCAGCTGGGGCCCGGGAGATGTGGGGAGGGAGAAGGTGTCAGCCAGGTGGCAGGGAAAGAGGCTGCAGCTCCTACCCAGGCTCAGGCGGCTGCAGAGGCTGCCAGGTGTGTGTGGGGGGGGGGGGGGAGGGGAGGAGAGGGAGGGGATCCTTTCCCAAAGTGGGAGCCCCTGAGCCCCTTCCCTGCATGAGGCACCTTTTGAAAGGAAGGGGAAGCCACATCAGGGCCAGCCTCTCCCCTTCCCCCACCTTCCCTGAATAGGCTGCTAGTCTCTGGCAGTCTGGAGCCTTACCAGTTAAGGAGGCATGCAGGACTGGAGGGAAGGGGGGGGGGGAATACCTTGCAGGAGTCAGAAGGAAGAGACTCACCCCCATCCCCTTCCCTGCAGTAGGCTGGCTGCAGCAAGGAGCAGTGTCTTGTAGCCCTAGCTAGCCCTACACTGGCTGCAATGCCTCCTTAACAGTTAAGGAGGCATGCGGGACCTAAGGGGGGGGAGGGAGGAGGAATCCCTTGCAAGAGGGGAAGGAAGGGAAGCCCCCACACCCCTTCCCTGCATGAGGTTAGGGTTCCCAGGTGTGTGGCTTTCACCTGGACCGTCCAGCAATTGCATCTTCTGTCCTCCCCCCCCCCCCCAATTTTTCCTCTGGTGGGTCTGATGGGTCTTTTTTTTTTTGCTCAACCAATTTTTTTTCCTGCCACATTAGTTTCATAGAAAGTAACGACCCTGGCTGGGGCCCACAATGCTGTCTGCTCAAGCCCCCGGACTTTGGACCTGCTGACTCCAGACATTCATCTCATGGCTCTTACCTCACCTCATTCATGGCTCTTACCTCACCCTGACTCCGGCCTGGCTCCCCGTCTGGTCACAGAGCCTGACTCTTGCTTAGTGCGCCCGGTGCTAATGGTTCCTCGTCCCTCTTCTCACCATTGGTATCCTTTGTGGAGGGCCCCCAGCCCAGCTGTTAGGTCACGGATGCTCTGGTTTTTCCTCTCACTGTACCCAGAGGCCCTCCCATGGAGAATGTCTCATATCCTGCACGGTGCTGTGTCATACATCAAGCAAATGGCTGGCAACATTTAACATTCAGCTCTTGCGGGGAGAGCAAAAATTAAACCGCACTATGATACTGCAGCTGCTTTAATAGCACCTTTGGACACTGAGGCTGCGTTGTGCTGGGCACCACTAACGGCTTGAGTGAGAGAGAGCCCATTCCCCGCAGTCATGTAGTTAACATGCAGCCGTATGCCATGGAAGGTGCCTCAGTGTATCTTACCAGCCGTCCTTTGGACAGGCAGAAAGGAACAGCCTTGCGCTGTTGGTAAACCCCGTTGAACAGGCTCTGTGTGTGCTAGTAATGTTAACGCAGGAACAGACTAAAAGGGTCTATTTGCCACTATCCTCACCCTTTTACTGTTAGGACTGTTTTCTTCCTTAATTTAAGAGTGTAAGAATGTGGGGGGGGGGGAGGGTTGTATTATTGAAAAATTTGCAATGGTAATAATTACTCTAGAATATCTTGTACTAGAGTTGGGGTTTTTTGTTAATAGAAGCAGCTATGTAATTCTTGCTTGCATGAAGCCACTATGTCATTTTTGTTTGTGTGAGTGAAAAATAAGGGATGTGTGTTAGAAGATAAGTGTGAAGGCCATCACTGGACCAAAATATTCTAGGAAGACGCTAAGGACAGATGTGAAGGCGCCAGGAAATTGCTGTTTATCCCTATTGAGATGTGGATGAAGGGCAGATTGATGACTCTAAAAAAATAAGGGAAGCACTTACGCATTGGGACAAGATAGCTGTGATACAAGAAGAAAGCCTTAAGAAAACCAGCACTCGTTAAACGGTGATTCATTACAACATGACCGTGTGAAACTTACTGAGCTCAATATAGAAAAACTGCTGTAAAACTGGGGCTGCTTTGCCATGGTTTTTGGGTTCCATCTTATCAAGACTTTCCCTGGAGCATTCTGCCACCATGTATAGGGTGCGTCTACACTGCACCCATAGCTCGAAATAAGCTACACAATTTTTCAAGTGTATTTTGAAATAGCTTATTTAGAAATGTGGTGCTGTGTACACAGCGCCAAATTGCGAAATAGAGCACTATTCTGAAATGTCCCTTAACTCTTGTGGAACGAGGTTAACAGGGATGTTGGAATGACGAGGCTGTTATTTTGAAAGGTATTTTGAAATAACGGGTTTGTTTAAAGATGCGGAATAGCTATTTCAGGAAACCAGAAGTACCCCAAAATAGCGCCACTGCCTAGATGCACTCAGAGTCCTACTCCTGTGATTAGTCTGTATCCTGGACTGGTAAGTATAACAGCGACTGGTGGAAATGCGTGTTGTGTGGGTGAGTATATTCTAGCAACTTTACGATTGTATTCATAATAAACGCAACATTTTGCCTTTCCTCTAAAAAAAAAAAAAAGGCCCATTTGCTTCTTAGAAGCATAACAATCCAAAGAACGAAACGGACAAGTTACAGAAAAGGGAGGGGAAACTGAGGTACAAGGTGGGGAAATAACTTGCCTATGGTCACATAGCACTGGCCAATGGGAGAGCTGGAAATAGAACTTGTTTTTCCTGCCACCCAGTGGGTGGCACCCACTGCACTAAGCCATGGTGTCAAATTTCCCATCTCTGACGACAACTTATGCCACGTTCATGACTCCTTAGATGCTCACCTCTGGACTTGAAGCGCTGAATCCAAACCGGGGGGGGGGGGGAGGAGGGGCATCCCAGCTTCCTTTGGTATTATAGCGCGAGGCCTGGGGTCCAGCTGGGGACGATGCTTGGCACGGCGCAAACACAACAGGCGTGTCTGTCTCTGTAATTACCAGCTCCAAAGCAATGCACTCACCAGGGAACACGAACGAACGGATTCGCAATGGACACGCCGGCACAACACTGCATCTTCCGAGGCCTCTTCGGATCACAAGCTGCCTGCTTTTCTGGACGCCACTCTGTTCGGCTGGACACCGCGTCTCTTCTCTTAGGAACAAAAGGGAACCATTTCCGGAGCCTCCCACTCAACAAGGAAGGGGGCTGTAAGGATGACCCGGACAGTTCTTACCCTAAGGATTCGACCACAGTTTACACAAATAATGTCACTCCTTTTGGCCCAAGCGGTTGCCCAGTATCCAGAGTTTTGTGGGTGGCTTCTAGAGGCAGAAGTTGATACTGGAGTCCGGTATTTGAAGCAATAGTGGGTGCTGTGTCTAGAGGTCTGGTCTGCCTGACCACAGCATGATAGCTCGTTGCTGGCGGTGTGTGTTCTCTCTGCATGCCAGATAGCACACACGGCAGGTTGCAAGTGAAGTGCCCACAAGACATAATTTAGAGGGGAAGCCACCCAGAATGCCCCCCCTGCATCAGACCAAAGATCCATCTAGCCCAGTGTCCTGTCTGCTGACAGTGGCCAATGCCAGGTGCTCCAGAGGGAGTGAATAGAACAGGGAATCCTCATGTGATCCCTCTCCTCTCATCTATTTTCAGCCTCTGACAAAAAGAGGCTAGGGACACTCTC
The DNA here is from genome assembly GCF_049634645.1 of Pelodiscus sinensis. Lineage (NCBI taxonomy): Eukaryota > Metazoa > Chordata > Testudines > Trionychidae > Pelodiscus > Pelodiscus sinensis. The sequence goes on along the minus strand of NC_134727.1, from coordinate 39,161,791 downwards.
CCTGCCTCATAAGCATTGATGGACTTAACCTCCATGAATGTATCTAGCTCATTTTTTGAACCCTGTTAAAGTGCTGGTCTTCACCACATCCTCTGGCAAGGAGTTCCACAGGTTGGCTATGTGCTGGGTGAAGAAAAACTTCCCTTTGTATTAAACCTGTTGCCTATTCGTTTCCTTTGATGACCCCTAGTTCTGATATTGTGGGAACAAGTAAATAATGTTTCCTTATTCACTTTTTCCACGCCTGTCATGATTTTATAGACCTCCATCCTATCCCTCTCTTAGTCTCCTCTTTTCTAAGCTGAAAAGTCCAAGTCTTTTTAATCTCTCCTCATACAGGCACTTGTTCCAAACCCCTCATCATTTTTCTTGCCCTTTTCTCACCTTTTTTCCAATGCAAGGAGATCTTTTTTGAGAAGATGCAACCACCTCTGCCCACGGTGTTCAAGATGTGGGCGCACCATGAATTTATACAGAGGCAATAAGATGATTCTGGTTATTCTCTATCCCTTTCATAATGATTCCCAATGCTCTGTGTGCTTTTTTGACTGTTACAGCCCATTGAGTGCCGCAATAAAGCATGGTCCGAGCTCCCTGGATCAGTGTCTGTAGTTACACTCAGATGTGCGTGCAATGACAGTGGACTCGGTGACACTTCATTCCCCCCCCCTCAGCTGGCCAAAACTGCTCCCTCCAGGACTCCTCTTTCTACACCAGTGTTTCTTAAACTTTTTAAGCCCGAGGAACACCAAACAATGTTTTTTATGAGGAACATCAAGGATTTTTTGTTGAGCCAAAAAAAAAAAAAAAGGTCGGGGGAAAGTTAAGCAAAAGAAAAAAAGTCACCTGCCCCTTTAAGGGTAGCCATTTTGAATTCTGTTGTTCTCCGCGACACGCCTCCGACTGCTTCGCGGCACACCGATGTACTGCAGAACACAGTTTAAGAAACACTTTTCTACATGGATACAAACATGTTACATACAGAGCCCCTCTGGGGTGGTGCGTTCCCACTGTTCTTGTATGGGTTCAATCCACATATCCCTGACTGTCGGCTGTCATCTGACTGGCCTTTTCCTTGCATCAGTATGGGGGAGGGTGTTTGTAGCACACTGAGTAGGAGGCTGTTCTAGTACCACCCATCTGGAATGTGCTTGCACAAGTGACCTGCTGTTAGCACTTCCCAGAAATGGTCGTGTTTTTGCAATATCAGCCCTGGGTTTTGCCAGTTTCTGGGAGCTTGCACGCAGGCAGAGCCTGCTCACAGCTCGCAGCCTGAGCTTTGCTAGCTGTGCTCTATCTTAGCAGGCCGTGACCTCCACTTGGCTTTAGATTAGCAGGGCTTGGCCACTGCCTCAGGCCTCTTCTACAAGGTTTCTCAGGCACTCTCTGTTAGCTACAGCATGAATCAAGTGGCAGGAGACAGTTTGCTCCTGGTTCCAAGTCCTGTTTCAGCCAGCATGCTGCCCGGAAACTCTCTCTTCGGCTGCATCTCCGTGGCGAGTGTGGTGGGCAATTCCCCTGGTTGTGTGGGCAGCCTCACGCTGACCCTCCTTGGGTGGCCAGCACGGGTTGCAGCGGTGGTGTGCCGGAGCTGTGCCGAATACAGACCCGCTGGCCTGAGGCAGGCGTGTAGTTGATACGGCTGCCTGGTCTATCGTAGCGACATCGTGAGTTAGACTCACGCGAGCTCACAGCGGCTGCTCTGTCACACAGCTCCCTCACGCAGCTGAGATTCCCAACGGGTCTCCCTAATGGCCAGTAATCTGGGTAGTGGATCCTACTGAGTCAGCGTTTTGGCCATGAAGAAGCTTAATTCCTTTTTTACATTCATCCTCAACGAAGATCAGCGGCCGTGCCCGCTAGCCACAGTGAGGTTCCACCATCGCGCTGCACTAACTTGCGCCACGCCGTGTCGACAAGCATATATATGCTTGCCGTGCCAATGTGTCAGTGGATCCTAAGGGGTTTAGGCACCCACATCCCAGTGACAGTCAGGTGGCTATGGCCCTGGGGCGGCTTTCAAAGTCCTAGCCTGTGGTATGAAACAGGAAGGCCATTCCTCCACTCTTGAGACAAGCCCTGAGGTAAGTGAATCATGAGACCAAGGCCCCAAGCCCAGAGCTCCCTGAGGTAAGTGAATCGTGAGACCAAGGCCTCAAGCCTAGAGCTCCCTGAGGTAAGTGAATCGTGAGACCAAGGCCCCAAGCCCAGAGCTCGGTCACCCAGTCAAAAAAGAGCGAAACTGTTTCTTTTCGTAAGTGACTTGGCAAGAGTTTTGAGGAGGGACGTGAGTTAGGAGAGAAAGTGGTTTGGTGAATAGGTTTCAAGAGGCCTTTCAGGCATGGACAAGGTCCTGGGGGAAAGGCAGGAGCTCATGCAGGGGCCACCATGCAGGAGGCAGTATGGGCACAAGGACGGAGCGAAAAACACGGAGACTCCATCAGAGACATTGACTGGGCTGCGGACCTTCTTACCCCATGCAAAGGGGAGCTAGGGCAAGGACGTGAAGAGGAGGGTGAGAGGATGGTGCCACAAGTGAGGAAAGTATTTGAGGTGGTATTTGAGGAAGACAGGCGAGAGGAAGCCTTTCGATTGGAGAGAAGAAGGTTGCAGCATGTAGAGCCGAAAAAAAGAGAAACTACACTGCAGCCAGGCTCACTCAGCATTTCTGAAAAGTATAAGGTCTGGTCCTTCGTCAGTGTTGGTACATTCCCGGAGTTCCTACCAAGCCTAAATGGCCCGTTCCCGGTGGCTTCGCTGGCTCATACTACAACTCCAGCTGTGTATAGGTGAGTGCTTGTTTTTCCCTGTTTCCTCAGAGACTGAGCGAGATTCATTTTGGTTTTGGCATGTTACAGTGCAAATGGTGTTCAGTGTTTCTATCTGTAGCTACACCCCACAACACATATAAGGTTGTAAGTGTGTGTGTGTGTGTGTGTGTGTATATATATATATATATATATATATATATATAAATAAAAGCTTTCATGGGCACAAACCACTTCTTCAGATGACAAATTTGACAGATATTTGTCATCTATAGAAGTGGGTTGTGCCCACGAAAGTGCATGATACTATCTACCTATATTTTTGTTTAGTCTCTAAGGGTATGTCTACACTACCCCGCTAGTTCGAACTAGTGGGGTAATGTATGCATACCGCACTTGCTAATGAAGCCCGGGATTTGAATTTCCCGGGCTTCATTAGCATAAAGCCGGCGCCGCCATTTTTAAAAGCCGGCTAGTGCGAACCCCGTGCCGCGCGGTGTTCCACGAGGCGTACAGATAGTTCGGAATGGCTACGTAGTTCGAACTATCTAGCCCGTGCTGCGTGTAGCTGCGCGGCACGGGGTTCGCACTAGCCGGCTTTTAAAAATGGCGGCGCTGGCTTTATGCTAATGAAGCCCGGGAAATTCAAATCCCGGGCTTCATTAGCAAGTTCGGTATGCATACATTACCCCGCTAGTTCGAACTAGCGGGGTAGTGTAGACATACCCAAAGATACTACAGGATCATTGTTGTGATTTTAAGATGATTTAGTTTCAGACTAACATGGCTACCCCACTGAGACATATCTCTATCTCTATCTCTTCCTAGATGCATAATAGATTGTAAATATATGTGACCTTTTTAGAAAATTGTAAACATTATTTGAATGCATGCCACTGCAGAAGAATGTGTTAGTTTAATAATTATTCTGACATACTATTTGGTTCCCCTTATTTGCAAAAGTTGTGTGTAGGCTTTGTTGGCTATTCAAATAGATTTACCAAACAAATGACTTCTGTGGTGGTGTTATTGCGATACAAAGCTAACTTTTCCTCCCTGCCCTGAGCCGCCAACCTCCGGCTGAGGCTGTTACTTTTAAGTATGAATGGAGTAATGCTTTTATAAAATGAGGCAAAGCGTGGGGTTTTGTAAAGCTCTCTGCTCCGGTGAAAGTCAAAGGGGAAACTCCAAAGGGAAGTAAGGTGGGGGTAAAGTTTGTAGCAACACGAAGCTGTTTCAGACACCCCCACCCAAATTATGTAGTGGTCTTCCATGTAAAACCTGACACAGAAGTGCTAGAAGACATGCCTGTTACTAGGTGAATTAGGAGGCAAAAAGAGCAACTGGGTAGGACGCTAGTCACAATTTCCACATCTTGGTGCCTACAGTTAGGTGCCTAAATCCATACTGAGGCATCTAGGGGGAAATTTCAGAAGCGCCTATGTGACCTAGGAGTACAAGGCTAACATTCAGTGGGTCATAGAATCCTAGGGCTGGAAGAGACCTCAGGAAGTCCAGCCCCCTGCCCAAAACAGGACCAACGCCAACTAATTCAACCTGGCCAGGGCTTGGTCAAGCCATACAGTCAGGTTTGGCAATTCTATTCATGGTGTGGCTAGAGCTGTTGAAATGCCAAACAGGATGGAGGAGCTATTCTAATACTTACGGTAACTGCAGCATTCTTCAGTCACTAGCAAAGGGACGAATTGGTGTTGTCTCGTTACAATCCCATTGAGATTCAACAGGCAAGAGAACATGGCACGAGGGTAGCAGGTACTTTCTGTGGAGCCCAACCCACCCTGGGATTTGCAGCAGCCCCAGAGAATCCAAAATATTTTTAATTCGTCACTGTGTCCTTTATTGACCTAACTCAATAGGAGACTTTACCCACCACCCCGTCATCCTGAAATGAAGCCAGTTTTCAAGCCTTAATTTGCAGTTGCTTCCCTCGTCTCTTTACAGGGTCAGAATGCCTGTTAGTCACTTCTCGCCCGGCTCAGCCTAGCTCAGTCGAGGAACGGCGGGGTTTCGACACCACCGAACGAGAAGTCAAAGGCTACTTGAGCCTTTTATTGACTCAGCTCCTTGAAAACCTCTTCCTGGCGCTATAGCCAACTTGCTCCATGAAACAGGAACCCTAGCTCAGTAGTTTTCAACCCAAAAGGCAAAAATGTTTGCGCAAAAAAAAAAAAAAAAAAAAATCCCCCTTTTCAGCTAGCTCTAATGTACAATCCACACCAGAAGTAGCTGCATCTTTGCCTCCCTTTAGTGGCCAAGTTACATAAGAGGAAGAGTCTATGGCAGCTGCCCCCCAATGGGGTTACTCCTTTCTCTCAAGCAGCGGAGATGTATATAGGTATGGAAAGTAGGGGTGCAGGGGATGCTTCAGTACCCTCCATATTTTGTGCCCTGCGGCACCCCGGGGTCCCATCTGCCAGCTCCATGGGGTCCAGCTGCTGGCCTCGCTGCCTTTAGGGGTCCCAGCTACTGGGGGTTCTGCTGCCACCTAGGGGCCCATTAGCTCCTCTGCAGTCCCTGGGGCCCCAGCTGTTAGCCCTGTCCCCACCGCTCCACAAATATCCCCACATGAGGCCCCAGCTAGGGACAGGGAGGGGCGCAGACGGGTAAGGCAGGGGGACAGCTCAGCACCCCCACATCCTAAAATTGTCACAGCACCCCTGGAAGTGTATGATCTTAGCAGGCAGCCACAGGTGCAGAGGGGGCTGAGGACCCAAAGGAGCCATTGATACGGGTGGTGTGAGCGGCCAGTGACAAGCTCAGTTGGGTAGCTCTTTTTTGAACCCTGTTAAAGTCCTGGCCTTCACAGCATCCTCTGGCGAGGAGTTCCACAGGTTGGCTGTGTGCTGCATGAAGAAAATTGCTACTTAATGTTCAGTCAAGAATTAGGCCCTGAGTGGAGGAATTAGCGTATAGACATGGCCAATAGAGTGATGTCGTTTAACTGAACTTAGGGAGCATCTGCACTGTGGCTGGGAGCATGTTGTCTGCGCAAAGGAGCAGTGAAGCTGGGGGTAGCATCGGCGGTTGCGTGGGCTACACTCCTGAAAGCATATGCAGGGTTCAGGTGGGGTAGTACACAGTGAGCTGCCCCTCATGCTACCCTCCACCCCCCAGCTACATGAATTTCTTTAGCCCACTAGTTTGATCAGAATTAGCAGGGTTTTGTCTCAAACTGGGACTCACCATCGCAGCCGCACCCTCTGATTAAGATGACGGTACAAGCCATCGGGAAACCCCTTATATCATATTGCTCCATCTTTGCTAGGGATGTCAGCAGCACAGGAAGAAAAGAAGGAATCGAAACTCCAGGGACCACATTTTTCTAGCGCCAGAGCTTTTTGGAAACGGCGTCTTAGACATTCCGGTGCCAAAGTCCATTTTTTACAAGCTTGACTTTCCACTTCCTGCAGGGTAGCGGATGCGAACGAGAGACGCTGTTTCTCGCTGAAAGCGTTGGCCCAAAGTTCCCATTCCCAAAGCTGCAGGATTCCCACTTCCTAGCTGCTCGGAGACGAACAGGCTGCATTCGGTCGGCTCATTTTATGCCCCTCTGTGCTGGGCTAGCTTGAAGATTCATTTCACACCAGGTCACCAAATGGACAGCAGCCACGTTCGGACATGTCCCGGGTTGAAAGATTTTTCCTTGAGTCACCTGGGTCCCATTTCCTCAGCTTTCCTGAGGAATCTGTGAGGTTTCCTGAGGAATCATGTCTTGCCCACATGCTCAGGGTTTAGCTGATCACCATATTTGGGGTCAGGAAGGAATTTTCCTCCAGGGTAGATTGGCAGAGGCCCTGGAGGTTTATCGCCTTCCTCTGTAGCATGGGGCACAGATCACAGCTGGAGGATTCTCTGCATCTTGGGGTCTTTAAACCATCATTTGAGGACTTCAATATCTGAGATATAGATGAGAGGATTATTCTGGGAGGGGTGGGTGAGATTCTGTGGCCTGCACTGTGCAGGGGGTCAGACTAGATGATCATAATGGTCCCTTCTGACCTTAAAGTCTATGAGGTTCAGAGCAAATGATGTTTTTTTTCAGTGGCCCACGAAAACAAAAGTTTTTATGGGCACGGGAGGGGGAAGGCCTACCAGCTAAGGGGGGGTATGTGACCTCCCCATGGGACCCCCCCCAAGAATTTGCTCACCCCCAGCCTCAGACCCCTTCCTCTTCCCCTTCCCCTCGCCATCCCACTTTACCTGGGAGGGGGACGGTCTGGCAGCAAGAAGAGCTACCAGCCTTCTACACCTTTCCTCACTGCCTCTCCCATTGGGGAAAGGAGCAGAATTCCCCGCCCCTCCCCGGAGCTGTCAGAGCTGGGGAGGGATCCTGGTGATGGGGGGGACTGAACGTTCTGCTCTTCCCTGCAGGGAGAAGCAGCGGGAAAAGGAGCAGACACCGGCAGCACCCCCGGCTGCCATAGCGCTCCCAGGTCCCAGCACTGTACACAGAGGCAGCAGCCAGTGGAGGGTCTAGGGATGGCTAGTCCTCCTGGTAGGCCATAGCAGCTAAAAAAGCAACTTGCTGGTACAGCGTCCCGGCCCGGCCCGGCCGACTTGCACCACCGCCTCACTCAAGTATTGGTACGACTGTCCCCATTTCAAAATGGAGACAACCCCCACTGGTGACGTGAGGGGTTTCGGAGATTGCTCTTGTGTACGCCCGCCTTTGCCAGGGTGCCTGGGAATAAAGAAATAACAATAACTAACTAACGAGGACACTCTCCATAGCCCAGGAGAGAGGGGAGCATGCCCTGTCTTTGCCTCCCTCCCCTCAGGATAAGGGCCTCTCTTCCCCTTGTCACTCCTTCTGCCCCCACGCTGAAGCTACCGGCTCACCGTTCCTCGCCTCGCTGGCCGCACCGGCCGCCTCCGTCAGCTCCGCTCGTTGCTCTGCCCAGCACAGCTGGTCCCCTGCAAGGACCAGGCCTCTGGTCAAGGCTGGGAAGGTGTCTGTCATCTTTGCTAAGAGCCTTTGCTTGTTGCTTATGGCCTTGCTCAGGGTCATGGAAGGCCTCTTGGGCAGGGCTCAGTCTGGGACGACCCAAAGGGATCCCGCTTCCTCTGTTTATACACATCAGTAACGCGAGGTGCACGGGGCAAAGGCAAACGGCACGTCTCCCCCTTCTTACTGACGTGCTTACCGGAGCGCCCTGTTCTCGGAATACGGTCCCGGGAGAGCCGGGCTGTGTAGCCACGCAGGAAAAGCCCTTGACTGCTTTCTTTGCTTTCCCCCCCAGCATGTGGTGTGTCTGACATGGTCGTGAAAGTACGTAAGGGGCAGTCCGTCAAGCTCCCCTGCACCTACAGCGTTAGGCAAGTGAGTGACATCAGTGTCATGTGTTGGGGCCAGGGGATGTGTCCGATCTCGAAATGCAGCAATGAAATTGTCCGCACGGATGGGTGGAAGGTGACCTCCGCACAGTCTCACAGGTACCAGCTCCACGGTGCAATCGCCAATGGGGATGTGTCCCTGACTATAAGCAACGTCGGCTTCCGGGACAAAGGGATGTACTGCTGCCGCATTGAAATCCCTGGACTTTTCAATGATATCAAACGAAACCTGAATTTGAAGATTGATCCAGGTGAGCAAAACTCGCTCCTCTCTCTCTAGAGAGAAACCCATTTCGTCTGCCACTGAGGCGTAAGCTCTGTACTTTAGAGAATGGTAGGTGGGAAGAAAGACTTCCAAAGGCCAAAAAAAAAAAAAGACCCATCTGTCACTTAATAGACTAACAACGATGAGGTTACGCCAGCTGATCATGGAACTCACACAGAAACATGATAAATACACAAACTACAAAATGGTTTTCCCTCATTTCGGGTCAATTGTAGAGTCTCCATCACTGGAGAAATTTAAGAGCAGGTTAGACAAACATCTATCAGGGATGATCTAGATGGTGCTTAGTCCTGCTCTGAGGACAGGGGACTTGACTCGATGACCTCTCGAGGTCCCTTCCAGCTCTATGATTCTATGAAACATTTTGTTTACACTACATTTTTAAATGTTTCTTTTTGACTTTGACCCTTTACAATTGTTTTCAGCCTAAGAGGTCTACATTTCAAATTGAACAGGCATTTGGATAGGAAGATTGGAATTTTTCATTTTGGAAAAAAAATAAAATGTTTCTTTTTGACTCTTGTGAAATGCTTTTCCCCCCTTTCTCAATGTTAGTGTTTGGTTGGTTGGTTTTGAGTTAGGAAATTCATCAAACCAATCTGGTTTCATGAACAGTCGTGCTTTTTGTTTTTTCAACCAAAAATGGTTACAAATTTCCCAATTGCCTCTAGTCATGGGGAGGGACTAGCGAAGTCCTTTTCAACCGCACTGGATGGAGATTCCATAAAAAAAGGGGCAATTCCACTGATGTCAATGGCGTGACACCTGTTCACACCAGATTAACTCTGACCTCAGCTGGTCATTCAGTGAATTTACTTTTGGTTTGGTTTGTTTGCATGACCTGCAAAAGACAGCAGCACAATCTGGGCTGAGGGCTGGTCATGCATTTCATCTCACGTTTTTTATTGCTAGAAAGTTGGGGGTGAATTTAACTAAACAAAACTATAGAGACAAAGTGGAAAAAGTCAAAAAGAAATGTTTCAAAATGTATAGTGCAATGATTTTTCATAGAAGAAAAAACCCTGAAAAACCCAAACCCCAAAATATTTTGGAGTTATTGGCTGTAAATTCTCAGGTTTAGGATTGTCCCATTTGTTGACAAAAAGTCAACCTTGGTCATGGTGGAAAAAAGTTTTCCAACCAGCTCCCTTTGGGACTCGTTTCTTATGGGAATAACTGGCCTTTTAAAGTGCCTGTTCACAAGCCTCTTCTCATAGGTTTGTTAAATAGCTTGGTTAAACTTAGCCATGGTTTGATTTTGCTTTACTCAAGCACTGTTGTTCTTATCCAGCTTCTCTTTATTTCATTTCAGCCCTCACTACTCGTGCAACGACAACCACCATTGCCCGCTCAACCACCATGACCCCGCCCCTGACGACCACAGCCCCACCCCTGACAACCACAGCCCCACCCCTGACAAGCATGGCAGCCCTCCCAAGACCCACTACTCCACCCACGACACCCACTTCTGACCTTCCAGCTACGACTTCTTCCCCCACAACCACCATTTTTCAGTCAACTCCTGCGTCGACGGAAGATGGTTTCATTTTCTCCACAACGGAGCTTGTTCTCCAGACTGCGGGTATGAAAAGCAGAGCGCTCTGAGCGCCGTAGTGCCTGGGCATGGGGAGGCTGGTGTCAAAAGGGCAGGAAAACACACCTGAGTATGGAGCACAACGGATACCCCTGCGCACAGGACGTGATCTTGTTGGGACACATTGTGCGACCATAAATTGTGCCCCTGGGAAATGCAGGCACAGTGAATGATGCCCGCTCCTGACTGTGTTTAGATACCTACCCATAAGAACTGTCGGTAAAGTGAGTTACCGTAGTTAGGTACCTGAATAGCCTAAATGGCGCCTACGAATATTCACCCATATTTAGCTAGTGGCTCATCCCAGCACCCACAGATCGGAACAAACTAACGCTCTTTTACTGCATGTTATTTTACTCTGTTTCTATGACGACAGACTCCCCGATGACCGATTTGATCTCGGAGGGGACTGCGGAGGTCGGTACGGCTTTCATCCCAGAAGATGCCCTCAGGACAGGTACGTGTGGTAATACCACGGGGGCAGCAGACACTTGACCGCTGGGTTGAGGGTTCTGAGAGGGGTTCTGGGGAAGGTGCAAGTGAACAGGAGTTTGCTAGAGATTCATTCGCGTCTCATCACCCAGCCAGCCCCACTGGCAGGTTTGGCTCAGGAAAGGCAAAGGACTAGAGCAGCAGGAGGCGTTAGGACTACATGGGAGGAGTTTGCCCACAGAGTCGTCCCACGCAGATCCTAGGACTAAGCTGAGCGTGTGACCCTCCTCATCCTTTCAGCCTCCTCCCGAAAAGCTGGCTGTTCCCCAATGTGTCTCAAAGACTCACTGAGAGTGGTTTAACCATCTGGACGCCATCTGCATCACCTGTCCCTGTTGGATCCCAGGGCTCCAGCTGATCACGTAGCATGAGGGGCGAATCCACATCGTGATCACGAAGTGGCTGAAGGCCAATAAGCACGTTCGTTTCACCTGGGCAGTAATTAAACAGCTACGTCTCTGTACTGAACTCCGACACCTCCGCTTTATACGTAGGCCGAGGGAGTTCAGCACACAGGACTATCCTGCAAGCTGGCAATTTTGGTGATGGATCAAAGTGCTAGAGACTGGAGGCCCCAGGCAGACATAGGCTGGGTGGCACAGCGCTTCATGCCCGAGCCCGGGAAGGCAGGGGAACCCCTGGAAGGGGGTTCAGCAGAGGACGCAGAGGACAGATTGGTTCTCTGGGACTTTGGACGACAGGATGAACCTCTCTAGTCCAGCACTCTCTGGTCCGGCAACATCCGTGCTCTGGCATGATTTTTGTCAGCCCGATGTCCTATTATCATGGGTGTAGCCAAGTTTCCTGCAGTCCCATGAAATTTGTTGACAGCCCCCAGTCCTGGCTCTGTGTTCTGTGCTGTTCTTTAGCTCTAATTTATCCCAAAATGTCTTCCCAGGGCCCAGTAAGCAGTGGCAATGCTGGCAAAGCTGCTGGACAATGTTGACCTCCCATGGTTTGGCAAATTCTCTTGTTCTGCCCTGGTCAGGTCCCCAAAGTGCCAAACTAGAGAATTTCAGCCTCTGGTGCATTTTGTGACTCTGTGTGTGGCTTGAGCTAGCCACTTCTCTGCTGACAGGCTGAGTGACGAGCAGAGACAGATGGCCTGCATGGTTTGCAAACCGCTGCGACATCACACTCTGACCCATCAGGCAGTCTTGACGTGATGCTTGATGTGCCATTACGCTTCTAGCATCCCATTGGAACTTGCAGGCCAGTTGCTAACTACCGTAGGGTCTCTAATACACATCAGGCTGTACATTTACCCACTTCACTAACTGGACCATGCCCCGTTGGTTCCTGACTCCTGCCCTTGTCCAAGGCATCGTTTGCTGAGAGTCTATCAAACATCAGTTCAAAGGTGGCAGCTGCACGCTTAGCCACCACACAAGGGACTGAGCCAGGGACCTCCAGATCTAAAGACATGCCCTGCTGTGGCCTGAGATACAGCACGAAGCTTTTGTCAGTCTAGATGGCTTGACACCCAAAGGGCAACTTGGACCACACACTCCCCTGTGGGTTTCATAGGTTCCCAGAGCATCTCATCCGAAGCCCATTCAAGTCACAAGAAAACCACCCACTGAAACATTTTGTTTACGCTAAATTATGAAGCATTTATTTTTTACTTTGACCCTTTACAATTGTTTTCAGCCTAAGTTGTCTACATTGCAAAATGAAAAGGTATTGGATAGGAAAATTGGAATTTTTCATAAGCAAAATAAAATTAAAATGTTTCTTTTTGACTTTTCTGAAATGTGTTTTTTTTTTCTCGATGGCAGTGTTTGGCTGGTTGGTTTTGAGCTAGGAAATTCATCAAACCAATCTGGTTTCATAAACAGTCGTGCTCTTTGTTTTTTCAACCAAAAACTGTAACAAATTTCTCAGCTGCCTCTCGTCATGGGGATGGACTGGTGAAGTCCTTTTCAACCGCACCGGATGGAGATTCCATTTAGAAAGGGGCAATTCCACTGACGTCAATGGAGGGACAGCTGTTCACACCAGATTAACTTTGACCTCACTGTTTTAGCACCAGCTGGTCATTCAGTGAATTTACTTTTGGTTTGGTTTGGTTTGTTTGCATGACCAGCAAAAGACAGCAGCACAATCTGGGCTGAGGGCTGGTCATGCATTTTCTCTCACTTTTTTTATTGCTAGAAAGTTGGGGGTGAATTTAACTAAACAAAATTATACCCAAAAAGTGTCTGGTTTCCTTGAAAAAGAAATGATTTTTCATAAAAGGAAAAAGCCTGAAAACCCCAAAATATTTTGTAGATGTTGGCTGTAAATTCTCAGGTTTTGGATTGTTCCATTTTTTGACAAAAATTCAACCTTGGCCATAGTGGAAAAAAGTTTTCCAACAAGCTGTTTTTGGGACTCCTTTCTTATGTGATTAACTGGCCTTTTAAAGTGCCTGTTCAGAAGCCTCTTCTCAGAGTTTTGTCAAATAGCTTGGTTAAACTTAGCTATGGTTTGACTTTGCTTCACTCAAGCCCTGTTGTTCTTATCCAGCTTCTCTTTATTTCGTTTCAGACACCACAACTTCTGCAACGACAACCACCACTGCCCCGCCCCTGACAAGCACGGCTGCCCTCCCAGAACCCACTACTGCACCCGTTACACCCACTTCTGACCTCCCAGCAACGACTCCTTCCCCAACAACCACCATTTTTCAGTCAAATCCTGCATCCACGGAAGATGGTTTCATTTTCTCCACAACGGAGCTTGTTCTCCAGACTGCGGGTATGAAAAGCAGAGCGCTCTGAGCTCAGAAGTGGCTGGGCACGGGGAGGCTGGTGTCAAAAGGGCAGGAAAACACACCTGAGTATGGAGCACAACGGATACCCCTGAGCACAGGACATGATCTTGTTGGGACACTTTGTGCGGCCATAAATTGTGCCCTTTGGGAAATGCAGAATGATGCCCGCTCCTGACTGTGTTTAGATGCCCACCCATCAGAACTGTCCGTAAAGTGAGTTACCGTAGTTAGGCACCTGAATAGCCTAAATGGCGCCTATGAATATTCACCCACATTTAGCTAGTGGCTCACGCTGGCACCAGCAGTTTTAAACAGGATGTTCCAATCTAACGCTCTTCTATAGCATGTTATTTTACTTTGTTTCTATGACAACAGACTCCCTGATGACTGATTTGATCTCGGAGGGGACTGCGGAGGTCGGTACGGCTTTCATCCCAGAAGATGCCCTCAGGACAGGTACGTGTGGTAATACTACGGGGGCAGCAGACACTTGACCGCTGGGTTGAGGGTTCTGAGAGGGGTTCTGGGGAAGGTGCAAGTGAACAGGAGTTTGCTAGAGATTCATTCACGTCTCCTCGCCTGGCTGGCCCCACTGGCAGGCTTGGCTCAGGAAAGGCGAAGGACTAGAGCAGCAGTAGGCGTTAATTCAAAGGTGGCAGCTGCATGTTCAGCCATGAGGGCCTGAGCCAGGGACTTCCAGATCTAAAGCATGCACTGCTGTGGCCTGAGATACAGAGCCAAGCCTTTGTCAGGGCAGATGGGTTGGCACCCAATGGGCAACCTGGACCACACACTCACTTGTGGGTTATGCAGGTTCACAGAGCATCTCGTCCAAAGCCCTTCAAGTCACAAGAAAACCACCCAGTGAAACTGGGTCTTTCCCCGAACGTCATCTGCACAGCAGGGTGTAGTCAACACTGCTTGGCACCAGTCCCTTCCCTGCTAAATTATTTAACCGTTTGTGACTATGGAAAGCAGCAGAGAATTGCAAGGGCCCTCTGAAAATGCCACCTCCAGTCCTTTGTTAAGGTGGAAATAATCAGGATGCAAAATAGACTTTTTGTCTTGTAATTGAATGAGCTAGACCATGTGGTGTGCTTCCCTCAGCCTGGCCAATCGATGCAAGCTTCTGCTGCTCCTTTTATTTGCATATCAGCTCATTACTTTCTCATGAGCCGCCATCAACTCTTCTCTCTACTTCATCTAATAATCCAGAAGCTGCGATTTCACCCTACAATGCCATCGTTTTGCAGTTAAGCTGATTTGAAACACACAGTGAAAGAAACTTCCAACACGGTTTATTCCTCTCCACGAAAGAGTTCAGTCACAAGCTGCCACAAAGGCCACATTAGAAGAATGAAACAAAAGACAGGACCATGTAGCACTTTAAAGACTAACAAGATGGTTTATTAGGTGATGAGCTTTCGTGGGCCAGACCCACTTCCTCAAAGCTCGTCACCTAATAAACCATCTTGTTAGTCTTTAAAGTGCTACATAGTCCTGTTTTTTATTTCAGCTAGACTAGACTAACACGGCTACACTTCTATTACATTAGAAGAATGACACAGAAACACGACCCTTGTTTCCCCTCTCCCTTCCCCCAGTATAACTAGCTCACTTGTGGAAATGTCAGCAAAGAAGGGCTTAAAGAGGAAACCCGAACTTCATGCATTGGAGTCATTCCTTTCACTTCAGGAAAGCCACAGCTGAGGTCTTCCGCTAACGCCTCGCCGTCTCCCTCGGCCCCAAGAGCAAAAGATTTGCACGGTTCTCTTGGTTCATGCGGGTAGCAACGAGTAGAGCGCTCTGGGAGAAACGTACCCACAGCGTTGTCCCACACAGTTCCTAGGACTCATCTGAGCTTTCAACCCTTCATCCTTTCAATATCCTAAGAGAAAGCAAAATCCGGAAGGTGTGGTCTGCTCAGTCTTTGGTGATAGGCTCTTCAAGGATTAGAGGTAGCTGGGTGAGGGGATGAGGTGTTTGAATCTAACTCAGGTCTGAATGTTTGCGGCCAGGTCTGGCTCCTTCTTCAGATGCATCTGACGAAGTGGGTCTTTGCCCGCAAAAGCTTATGCTCCAAAAAATCTGTTAGTCTATAAGGTGCCACGGGACTTCACGTTGTTCTTCAGATCCAATTTGAGATCAGCTTAGAAAAGAGGAGACAAAGGGGAGAATATGATAGATGTCTATAAAATCATGACTGATGTGGAAAAAATGAATAAGGAAAAGTTATTTACTTATTCCTACAATATAAGAACTAGGGGTCATCACATGAAATTAATAGGCAGCAGGTTTAAAACAAACAAAAGGGAAGTTTTCTTCACGCAGCGCACAGTCAACCTGTGGAACTCCTTGCCAGAAGATGCGGTGAAGGCTAGAACTTTGACAGGGTTCAAAAAAGAGCTAGATAGATTCATGGAGGTTAGGTCCATCAATGGCTATTAGCCAAGCTGGGTAGGAATGGTGTCCCTAACCTCTGTTTCTCTGAAAGTGGGAGACAGGGGAGGATCACGTGAGGATTATCTGTTGTGATACCTCCCTCTGGGGCATCTGGCATTGGCCACGGATACTGGGCTAGGTGGCCCTTTGGTCTGACCCAGCATGGCGGTTCTTATGTTCTTAATTTTGCACTTTGGACCCAGGCCTACGTACCATACCTTCAGCCCTGGGGCATCGCTCTGCCGGGGCATTACTGCAGTAAAAAAATCATTTTTAAGCTGAGAGATGAAGCATTTATTAGGTTGCTTTGAGGAGCCCCAAATGCAGCGCCTAATGTGGTCAGAGCCCGTGCAAAACACGTACGAAAATGCTTACTCCATGAGTGTCACCTGCATTCCAAAAGGCCCCAGCTCACTGATGGAGTGGAAAACCACAGCAAAATGTTGCAGCTAAAACTCCAGGGTCAACTCGTTCAGTGTCTATCTGCACTGCTAATGAAAAAAAAACCCGACGGCGCCAAGGGTCAGCACCCACGCCAAGTCTATTTTTATCCCTTCTGCCTGATCCCTGCGCACCCAAGTCCGTTGACCTACACGCTGAGCCTCAGTGCCGGGGGTCTCGTAATGCAGCGCAGACATCCACTTCTGCATTCCTGGGCTGAGCAAGGCAGCGACGGCACAGATGAAATCACGTGTTACCGTCCTTCCTCTTCTGAGTTCCTGCATTCCCAGGCAGCGTCCCCTCAAGGGACTGCTTCTAGCCTCTCTTCTGTATAGGCTTCGTTTCTGTGACTGCCATGTATTCTGTCCAAACGTCTACTGCAGGGATGGGGACCCTAAGGCCCCGGGACCAGATGTGGCCCCTGGCTTGCCTGGATCTGGCCCCCCAAGACCCAGGACTCCCCCTGCAGCATTGGGGAGCCCATCCTGGTGCTCCATCCCCCACACTTCCTGTCCCACTGTGGGGTGAGAGCACATCAAATCCACTAGCCTTGGTCCCCCTAGGCTCTGTTGTGCCATGGGAATGTGGGGAGTTTTTCTCCTTCTCAGGCAGGGGCCACGTCAGGGAGGGTCTGATTTTTCTGTTTTGCTTCCCACTTGTGCGTGGCCCCCGACTGATTTTTCTGTGAGTCAGCAGCCTCCGACCCAAAAAGGGTTCCGCACCCCGGCCTCCTGCGGGGTCCGACGGTGGGCAGACTTCCACAGACAGTCCCTTTGCTACAAGGAGAGTGAATGTTACCGTTTGCAAATATTCCATGTTCGCATGCCAGTGCCTTCTGGGGAATGACCAAATTGTCCTGCAAGGTGGCTGGACTGGATCTGGGTGCAATGTGCTCTCAGAGGATCCGGGGCAGGGAAGAATACATTGTGGAAACCTGACCGGATGGTCTGTGGACCGTGTGGTCCAGTGTAGCCCAGGGATGCAATGGTTCTGACTGCAGCAGGCTCTCAGTGCAGCTCAGCTTATTTCAGCCAAGTCCTGTATTGTGAAAACTTGGGGTGGCCTCCGGAGTTCTGGGACTCGGTTAGACGTTTCTGTTTCTTTTAATCTCAGGGACTGTTCCCGTGGGGACATTCCAGGCCCCTCCTGAGGCGAGGGACGCGAATGTGAATTCTTACGCTGCGTTTTCCTCCACGCCTTCAGGAGACTTGGCGAACGAGGGACGTGGCCAAGGTCTGGCGAGTATCATTCATTTGTATAGTTGCGGTAGCCCCCTGGGTGCGTAAGGCTTCCTGGAGGAGAGTGGAGCTGTCGGGGGAGATGAATTAAGTGGGGCAGACAAGAAAGGAAGCTGAGAAGTTCCCTTTTTGCGGCGTGTCCTGCACAAGCGATAGAGACCAGAGACTTAAGGATGGAGAGCGCAATGTGACCCGTGAAATTTCAATCTTTCTGCTGCCTTTAGGGAAAGCACAGGGCTTTATTCCCCAGAGGGCGGCCAGCGGTGCGGGCAGGAGATCTAATACACGCTCCTGCCCTGTCCCATCTGCTGGCTGAGCAGCTCATCCCTGCCCTCTGCAGGCGGATGTGCGGAGGAAAGCTCGGTTCTGCAGGTGGCAGCCGAGGGGCTCAGAGGCACATGATTCTGCCTGTGTCGTGGTGGCAGTTTTAAACCCACAAGCTGTTCAGGTAGGCCAGGGGCTTGATTGCACTGACGTCAGCGGTAACCCCAGCCCCCCGGGACTCCAGCCAAGCATGGGGGTGCAGTTACAGCCTGTAGGAAGGAGAAAGGGGGCAGACTAAGCGGTGACTGTTGGTTGTGGTACTCACCAGGAGCCCTCCATCTCAGGGACTCTCCTCCCCCTCATGCCAAAGGCTAAGAGTTCTTTCCATTCCCTCCTCTCCGATATCAGAATCCTCCATCCTCCTTCCCAGGCCAAAGGCTCCGAGTGCCCCCACTCTCCTGTATGCCACCTGCCAGGGGCTCTGTGTGCCCCCATTATGCCCTCCCACCATACCACTGTAACCTGCCCCCTCCTGGGCTCCTTCCCCAACCTTCTTTCATTTGTTTTTTTCGGAGTTCAGTGCAAGCACTCGGCCACTGAAGCAATCTCTTATTTCACGCGTCTATTCCTCAAGGCAAAACTCGACTCAGGCGTAACTATGCAGCTGCAGAAAGTGCCCAATATTTAGGGACTCACCCTGACACAGACAATTTGCATCTCTGGGTTCGTGAACACCCTCGGCACCTGATCTTTGAATTGTCTGGTTTGTGTCATGAGACTGGGATATTTTTGTTAGACGTCCGTTTTATTTCAGAGACCACATTTGTTTCCATTTGCTAGTCTCACGTATGAGGGAGTGATTAAATATGCACCTATTTCTTATATACCCCCACCCAAACAGATTGAGTTATGGGGAGGGAGAACATCATAGAAATAAAATCCCAGGATCCAAACCATATTCATGGCTACAACTGGTATTTTTCATGTAGCAGGACTGCTGGAACTGAGGCTTGTGGTATTCGGTCTCCAAGGGTCATAAGTCTCCTGATGGGTCTCATTTATGTTAGCCTGTCCTGGGTTAATTGGTCCTTTGCTGAAGGCAAAACTCAGACCAGCTTTCTTTGAGCAGCCTCTTTCGTATAGCTCAGAAGGAATTGATGCCAGAAATCAGGTGATTGATGGTTTTTTATCTGGATGGGAACCCAGCATGGATGTGTCTGATCCAGTCCAGTAGGAAATGTAGATAGTGTTGCTGTGTTAAGTACATTGTTTTACAAAGTGGTTTCCTGCTGATGTTATAGTTGGAACTCTAAATGGAGTGGTAGGTTATCACTAGCAACTGCAGATGCTGGGCCAGCAAACCCCACACCCCATGCCAAGGAGTTTTGATGCCCCAGAGCAGAGCTCAGTGAGTGTAAGTGAAAAACACAAATTGCAGTTGAAAATCATCAAATTAAAAGGGGCCAGTTTTGGCCACTGACTTTTATGCCATTGCATTAGGTCCTGTGGGAGTGACTGTGTTCAACACCAGACATTGTTCAAAAGCCAACTGTACTTTCATCATGTGGTACGTTAAGGCTAGTGCATTGCTAGCGAAAGCTTAGAGCGAAAATGAGGATGGAAATCAATCTCTCTGGCTAAATAGAAATCTCAAATTCTGGAGCTAACCTCTCAGATCTCACCAGTTGACCTGCATGAATAAGTCCAATGCCCCCACCTACCTGACCGCCTGAATTCCCATGGAAGCAGACAAACTCTACATTTACACGTGTAATTTAGGAGCCAGATTTGGCAAACTGCTCCCTACTGTTTTAACAAGCATCAGTCAGCATTTCATTCACAGTTGTATATTCCTCCAAGAACAGCCCACGGAGGAGGGTGCATCTGGAATCAATGAACTCCAAGGTGGTGGAACGCAGTAGCCTGAAGTTGGATCAGAAAGACACTAGACCCGTGGCCAACAGATAAAACCTCCGGTATTAGTGGGTGCCCTGTCCAGAAGCAGTGGAGTTGACAGTCAAATCAGAATTGAACCTCTTTTTATTAACCACCTTTTCACTGCTCCTCTCTTATAACTTTGCAATCTTATTTTAGTTGATTCAAGATAAATAAAAAGAGAAACTGCTCCAACAGGAGCAAAGAGGATAGACTATTATATCAGAAGTACAAGCAAAACTGTATTCCACAAGGGGGGGATTTAATATACAGAAATATACCTCGTCAGTTTTTAATTTCACAAATGTAATTCTATTTAGCACGGTAATTACCTTCCAAAAACCAGCTTTTCCTCACATCCCTCTGAATCTTCACTATAACTCTAAATACTGATGAGATCTGGTTCACCCCATGGATTGGCTTGCACCTGGAATGGTAGTCAGTTAATTTATCAGCTAGTAAAGTCCCACGCCCTGGCGCCTACCGCAGATGTGGTCGTAGCAAGTCTGTTTCAATGTGAGCGTGACTCATCGAGACACCTGCCAGGAGAGGTGATGTGGTTACATCACATGTTTACCTTCCGAGCATGATCTGTGATCTCACTGCAGCGGTCTGTTTGTGTATTAACTCTGCGTGCTGTGGGCTGCTCTTTCATCACAAGGGTCCCGATCCTGTGAAGGGTGTGAGGGTCTCCTATGAGGCGCGCATGGCTCTCAATTCTAAGACGTCAGCTTCTTGCAGAACTGGGTCCATTCAAAACGAAGGCCAGTCCTCTGCTAGCATTATATCACCATGGCATGAGTCAAGACTAGGGAGGGGCAGAGCTTCAGGTGGAAGAGGGCAGAACGGGGGGCAGCCAGGGAGCGTGCAATGCCATAAACCCTCCCCTCCCCCATAGGGTTGCCAGATGGTTTAACCAAAAATACTGACCCCCCCCCCAAAAATCACTGGGGTAAAAATTCTGTTGAGAGGAAAAAAAAGGGGGAAACCAAGGTAAGCGGGGGAGGTGGGGCTGGGCCCGGTTGCTGAGTGTGTGTAGGGTTGCCAGGTGTCCGGTATTGACCCGGACAGTCTGGTATTTTCACTCCCTCGCTGGGAAAAACTCAGAAAATATCAGACGTTTTAGGACATTTTAGGTGTCCGGTATTTTCTGACATTTTTTACAGGACAGGAGGTGAAAATACTGGACTGTCTGGGTCAATACTGGACACCTGGCAACCCTACTCCCTTGCCAGGCTGCCCGGAGTGCGCCACGCCACAAACCCTCCCCTCCCCCGCCAGGCCTAGCGCTGCCCGGCGCGCACCACGCCGCAAACCCTCCCCTCCCCCGCCAGGCCTAGCGCTGCCCGGCGCGCACCACGCTGCAAACCCTCCCCTCCCCCGCCAGGCCTAGCGCTGCCCGGATGCACTTCGTGTGGATTCAGCAGCAATTTAAAGGACTCGGCGTTCTGGTTTCTGCCATTGCTGCAGCAGCGATGGTGGCAAGTGGGAGGCGCTGGCCCTTTGGCATTGCGGAGGCCCAGGCCGGTCACCCGCCTTGTCGGAGGCCTGTGCCAATGCAACGTTCACTGTGAACACGGTTTTAGAAAGAAACGAGCAGACGGGGTCAGATCAATGGTCCCTCTAGCCCAATGTCCTGCCTTCTGGCAGCGGCCAGTGCCGGGTGCTTCAAATGGAATAGATGGGCCTGGTCATTATGCAGTGATCCAACCCCTGCCTAGCCCTGGCTTCTGCAGTCAGCGGTTTAGGGAAGCCAGCGCGTGGGGGGACATCCCTGACCATCTCGGTTACTAGCCATCGATGTAACGTCTCTCATTTTTCCCCCCCCCGGGGCCAGTTCTAATTTTTGCCTTCACCACATCACCTGGCAATGAGGTTTTACTGTGCGTTGCATGAAGAAATATTTCCCCGTTGTTTCTTTTAAACCTCCTGCCTATTCACTTCATTGGGTGACCTTCTCGTGCGTTGTGCAGGGGTGAATAACACTTCCTTATTCACTTTCTCCACACGAGTCATGGTTTTATAGACCTCTGTTGTATTCCCCCTTAGTTATCTTTCTTTCTAAGCTGAACAGTCCTAGTCTTAAATCTCTTCTGATAGGGAAACTGTTCCATTTCCTCCAAAGCATTTTTGTTGCCCTTTTCTTAACCTTTTCCAGAGCCAATACATCATTTTTGAGATGGGGTGAGCACGTCTGTACTCGGTATTCAAGATATGGGTGTACCACAGATTTATCCGGTAGCATTCTGATATGTTTTCTCTTAGTGTCTATATATAGTCTCTTAGCTCTTTACATCTTACAGCAATTTGCACTTTCATGTTAGGCTTTCTTAACATTGCTGACTTTTGTTGTTGTTGTTATATAAAGAGCAAGAGAGGAAGCCTCACCCAGTACTTAGGGTACTACATATGATTCAGGAATCCAGGGTTCAATTCCATACTCTGCCACAGACTTCCTGTGGGACCTTCGGCAAGTCACTTAGTATGCTGGTGCCTCACTTTCCTGTGTCATAGATGGGAATTCTCTCTAATCCCTACTTCACAGGGCTTTTTTGAGCCTAACTGCATTAAAGATTGTGAGATGCTCAGACATACACATGGAGTGAAAACCAAATAAACACCTAAGAAAGACGGCTCACGTGCATCATAATTGCAGGGGAATCTGGAGAAAAGCAATTGATTCTACAGATTTTTTCCTGTGATCTCTTAAATCATATCGGCCTCCTCATATTACGGTGATAACACATAATTCTGAGAGACATTAAACAGAATGATCTTATACCTTATTCACTACATGTGATTTATTGGCATGTTCATTGGACTGAAAACTTCATCATGGGAAGGTAAGTTTCTTTGTGCTGTTCTTCACTATTTTAGCTCTCGTGACGTCTCCTTTTCCTGGTGAATGTTGCTGTATTTCCTGATGAACACCTGACAGTCCTTAGCTATAGATGAGCTCTGCCAATAACTTAACATTTCTTCTTTTATTTGGGGCCAGATTCTGATTTGCTTATTCACAATTGTACCTTACTCCAGAAATCTGCCTTAAGTAGAACCCCTCATGTAGTTAGTTTTTATTAGATAATGGGATCAGACGTTGGCCCATACTCATTTTATTCTCTGCTTTTTCTGTTATCAGAGACCACAACAGATTCAAAACTTCAGTCACAGGAAAGTGCAGATAATCAAAAACAGGTAAATCCTATTCTACATCTCCGAAGCAGAGCTGGGCAATTTTTTTTTCATGCAAACGGATTTTTTTCACCAAAAATGCAAATTTGGTTGGACTGAAACCATTTGTGAATATGAATCACATTCACTAAAAAGTTTGAGCTGAAAAAAAAAAGTTTACAATCTTTATTTTTTTGAAATGCCAAAACATTTTGCCTTTTGTTTCCGAAAGACATAGCATTTCTGAATGCAACAAATGGAAAGTTTGAAAGCCCTGGAAAACAAAATCAAGCTGTCCAAAATGAACAAACAAATGAGTCGAACAAAATGATTTGTTTTAGTGTTATTTGCAGCTGAAACACAGAACCCCAAAATCTGCTATGAGCCCAGCCCTGCTCCTTAATGTCTCTTTAATTAACAGCCCATCAATCATTTATATCACATTTTATGCTAAGTGCACACTGAATGAAAATTGTGTGGTAGGTGGTTTAAGATTTTGACCTGGGAATATAGGAATTCCCAGACTGGCTCAGAACCAGGATCCATCCTGTCTGGTATACTTTGACAGAGGCCAGCACCAAATGGTTCAAAGAAAGGCACAAGAAACGTACCGTGCCATTTTTTCGTGTCATTTTTCTGTTGTTCTTTACTGCTCCACACCACAGCTTTTCTGCTAGTTCGCCCTGACCGATCACTTGTTTGTGGACGACTGCACCAGATCACATGAGGCTTTGGTGGATGTGCCATGCTGACCTGGTGCGACACACAGACTATTTTAAGATCAGAGGCTAATGGCTCAGTGAGAGGCAAGAAAAAATTGCGATGCCTTGCTGAAGTGTTCCACGTGTGCTGAGCACGACGATTCTTTGCTGCCTCCCCTCAGCGCCACACTGACGTTTTTCTCACCGTATAGACTATTCACGTTCTTCGCGGACACAATTCCGTAGCTTCAGACCATGCTGTCCACTGCCGTGGAAACAGGGCAGTATTTGCCAGGGACGAATGCTAGGCAACCCATCTTTGAGGTCCAGCCAGTGGTGTTCACCCCTGGCTGTGTGCTACAATCCGTGAATTGGACTTTCCCCCTTCTCAGCCGGTGAAGTCTAAAAGTCTATAGTTGGGTGAGGTAATATCTTTTATGGGACCAGCTTCTGTTGGCAAGAGAGACACGCTTTCGAGCTACACAGAGCTCTTCTTCAGATCTATCCCTTTCCCAGACGTGAAGAAGAGCTCTGGGCAGCTCAAACGCTCGTTTCTCTCGCCAACCGACGTTAGCCCCGTGAAAGATGTTACCTCACCCACCTTATCTCTCTAATATCCTGGCACCAACATAGCTAAGGTTGGACCTCCCTGGTCCGGAACCCTCAGGATCTGAAGGGGAGTTTTCCAGACCAGAGGAAGTCTGTGGGAAGGGGGAAAGGAGCGCTAGCCTCTCCACTGGGTCCTCTCCCAAGCCTCCTGGCCTTATGAGCTGCAGCAGCCCTGCCGGAGCTTCCAGCCCTGCCAGCTTTCCTGCCCCGCTGGATATGGGCTCTAGTGACTCGTGGGCTCCAATGCCCTGTGGACTCCTCCAGCCGGCTCCACTCCAAGCCACTGGCAACCTCTGCCACGGGGGCTCTCTAGTCCAGCAACATCCATGGTTCTGCCAGCCCACGGATGTTGCTGGACCAGAGATTCACAGACCACGGAAGTTCAGCCTGTTACACACCACTGCATGTGGATGGTAGGGAGAGAGAACCATTTCTTCAAGGGGGCCAGGATCTGGGCCTGTGAGTTCAGATAATGTGGGGCCACGCCTGGTTTGGGTTTTGCTTAAATAAAAACCACCCCTGGAGATTTTGCAAACGCAAAATTGCCTGTGGCTTGTCCAAATCTCCAACTCATGCAAGACACAAATAAGCCTGGAATGATCACAACACACAGTCCCACTAACTGCCTCTCAAAGCAGGTCACACAGCTGCCTGTCGAATTCCTGATCTTTCTGCAGGAGTCATGCGGAAAGCTCAGAAAATCCACCCGGAATTGTCCACTGCGAACTCCTGCTGATGGTAGACATTTCAGAGGACTCATCAATTAGACCAGGAGTGGGGGAATCTTTTTTGGCTTGGGGACCGCTGACCTACAGAAAAATCAGTCAAGAGCCGCACACGAGAGAAGCAAAAGAAAAAAAAACCAACAAAATACAACAACCCCAACCTGGCAGAAGAGGCTAGTAGATTTTGTCTAGCGTTGGGGCAGCAGGATGGCTGGAGCACCAATGCTGGGGAGGGCCCTGAGCCTTGAGGGCCGGATCTGGCAAGCTGGGGGCCACATCCGGCCCCTGAGCCTGAAATTCCCTACTCCTGAGTTAGACCAACCGTACCCTAATGAAACTTCCCAAAGAAAAAGCAACAAATGGTCTGGTAGCACTTTATAGACTAACAAAACGTGTAGATGGTGTCATGAGCTTTCGTGGGCACAGCTCACTTCTTCAGATGACCGGAAAAAGCATCATTTAAAAGTCTTTTTTGTTTTCTCCTCCCCGCTAGCACTTGGAGAATGAAATTCCAACCGTAATCATCTGTATGGCGGTGGCATCCCTTCTCTTAACGTTGCTGCTGGCAGTGCTAGTGGCCAGTAAGTACAGCAGATTCGGTATCCCCCTTACCGGTGACCTGTGAACTAGCGGCCTGATCTGCATTGGCTGCTGATCGGATAAGGATCCCGTTTGCGTCGATCTTTCCACCCAATATTTATTTGGTGACGCAAAGGCAGATGTGAACAATGCATCTTGCAGCTCTTTGCCTGAGCGCTTTTGATTCTCGCTGCCTGCAAATATCGGAAACCAGTTTGTTCTTATTTACTGGGCCCAAAGTAAGGCCTGGTCATGTCCAACCCACCGCAGAGGAGGAATTTGATTCTAGCCTCTTGCTAGTTTGACACGGCTGTAGCGCCACTGACGTACATGTAGAAGGCGAATCAGCATGACTATCAGTGGCACTGCAGCGCAGACGGTCACCTGCAGATTCAGAGACAGGGAAACGGCCGCTTAAGAGCTCGTGCTTAATCCCTAAGCAATGGCGTTATTTTCCCAGCAAGGGAAAAGAAAGGGTTGGGGTGCACTGCCTTGCTTGGTGGGTACCAGTTGCGTGCTGTACCAACAGCAGAGTTTGTTCTTGGAATCAGTTTCGTATCTGTGTGCAGATTCTGCTCTGTTACACTGGGGTAAACACGGGTGCAATGGAAAAGCAATAAGAAAATCGGGCTCACGATGCTTATTGCTTATCCGAAGGATGATCCCTTATGAGTGCCCAGGCCAGAGTTTTCAAACTAGGGGTCGCGATCCAGGGCTGGGGGGGTGGAATGTCGGGCGCTGGG
Organism: Pelodiscus sinensis; assembly: GCF_049634645.1. Taxonomy (NCBI): domain Eukaryota; kingdom Metazoa; phylum Chordata; order Testudines; family Trionychidae; genus Pelodiscus; species Pelodiscus sinensis. The sequence goes on along the minus strand of NC_134727.1, from coordinate 39,135,693 downwards.
TCTCAGTGCTGCAGGGGGATCAGGTGAACAGTGGGGGGGCTAAGGCAGCTCCCTGCCTGTGCTGGCACCGCAGACTGCATGGTGCCCCAGAAGTGACCAGCAACAGGCCCTGCTCCGGGGGGGGGGGGGGGGGGGGGGAGAGGGGGAAGGGGGAGAGTGCACAGGGCTCTGCCCCCTGTCCCTGCCCCGAGCACTAGCTCCGCACTCCCACTGGCTGGGAACCTGCTGCTGCCTGCTTCTGGGGGCAGCCTGGTGCACGGTGCCAGGAGAGGGAGGAAGCTGCCTTAGCCCCCCTGCTGCACTGCTGACCGGGAACCCCTCCTGCCACAGCCCTGACCCCCCCCAACCCGGACCCCCCTCTACACCCCAAAGCGCCTCCTCAGCCCCACCCCGGAGCCCATTCTCCAGTCACATTCTGTTGGGTCGCAGCATTAACAATTTTCTTCAGCTGGGGCATGAGGAAAAAAGTTTGAAACCCCCTGGGCTAGGGCAGTGAACCTGATCGTGGTGTTGCCTTGATTCTACAAGTGAGGAGAATCTCCGGTCAAAGCTGGCGCTGGTAACATTTTTCCTCACGAGTGCAGCGAGCCTGTTCCACCGCAGAACGTTACTGGTCCCACGTGGCCACGTGAGTTCCCCTGTTTGCGATGGTTTTGAACATCTCAGTGTACTGCATTCCCTTGGGGATCGGGGGCAGCCTGCTCTGCTGGCTTTCCTGTGTAGACCTGAATTGTACCGGCTAGAGGTTATGGCCACATCTGACCAGAAGCCATTTAGGGTCTTGTCCCAGGTCAGGTTACACAGAGAGAGAGAGAGAGACAACCCCGAGAGCTCTACCGTGGAAGGGCAGCGTTGGGGTCCATGGCAAAGGCCCTCAAATTCAGTAGCAAACGTCCAAAAGCGGGAACTTGCCAGAACATGATACAATTCGAGGACTCCCGCTGGTAAAATTACTGAGAGAGAATTCGTTAGCCGAGCAGACTCACACCCTCCCTGAGGACCTGGCGCTAGGAGACGTAGGCCCAGGCTCGCCCCATGAAGTGGAAGGTCTGGACAGGTAGGGTGTGGAGCAGCTAGGCTAGGCTGTAAAGCGAAGCTAATGCAGGTTGGACCTCCCATGTCCGGCACCCTCAGGACCTGACCTGTCCCGAATGAGGGAATTTGCTGGATATGGGGAGGTTCCCTGCCACCGGCCTCCCACATCCTCCCTGAAGCTGGCTCCTCTCCGGCCCCATGGCCACTGAGCTCCAGCCTGGGCTTGGACTTGAGCTCCGGCCTGCTGGGGCTTCCCAGGGACAGCGCTCCCCAGTTGCCATGGCTCCACTTCTCCCCGGCCTGACCGGGGATCCCTGGGATTGGGGCTGGCTGGCTGCCCTGGTTCTGCTGTGCTCTGCTGGCATCCTCAGGGACAGGGCTTGCTGGCTGCCCTGCTGTTGCCGCTGGCTGCCCTTCCCGACTGGGGCTCCCTCGGGGCAGGGCTCGGCTGGTGCCACTGCTGCCCCGCTGTCCAGGACTCCCGAGGGACGGAGCTTCTGGCTGGTTCACATTCCCAGGCTCCGGGGCTCTCCGATCCAGCAACGTTCATGGTCCTGCTGGACTATGGATGTTGCCCGACCAGAGAGTCCCTGATTGCGGAGGTTCAGCCTGTCGTCGACCGCAGGTGGATAAGAGAAGAAGATCGAAAGAAGAACGAACAGTGAACAGCAACCCCAAGCCCAACACACTAACCTTGCGTCACAGCGCGGCTATTTTATAGGGCCTTGGCGCTGCTTGATTCAGGCCCAACCTACCACACCCATGTTGTATTGCCTCACCCTAAGAAATTGACAGGCACACTTACTCTAGAGATTAGTAGATGACGCTTATCACTACATATTAATGAGGATGATCTCGTTTCCGAAACCATTACCTCCAGCTCTTCCAGCAGCTTCTCTGCCCTGCTGTCTCTTTGCAGTCGCTGACCGGCTCTGGCACTGGCTGATCCAGCACAGTTTTAGGTTTAGTTCCCCTATGTGGTTCCCCAAAGCAGAGGCCATCCAAGTAAGCATTTTATCTAGGACGAAGGTTGCTTATGCTAACTTACTCTACTAATGTGCTTCAGCTCTTCATACAAGATACAGGTGTGGAGGCTTAATCCTATGACTAACCGTGAATCCCTCCGATGAATCCCGTACAGTGAATCCCTATTCTGTTTCTGCACCGAGTCGGGGAATGAATTAGTATGAACCAACTCAAGGAAAGTGTGTTAGCTGCTATGGCAGGCAAGCAACTCCAACTGCTAGGCTACGCCTGGCAGGTGGGACTGGAAGGGGTTAGGAGGAATTCACTGCTGGCTGCGATGTGGTAAGAAGCAGCCTCAAAGGGGCCAAAACCTGTTTGTCGCCCATGCACAGAACTGGCTGGATTCTGGTCCCGCCGGCACAGAGTTAGCACTTGTGTCAATACACAGAGGTCACTGGAGTTGCTCCTGACACATGCTGGTGTCACTGTAGGTTCATTGACACAGCAAAAACCCCAGCAGCGCCGCATCTGAGTTTGGGGTCACACACCTTGGTTTGGGCTCCTGGGGCTTGCAGTATAGACATTCGGGGTAGTGCTGGAGCTCTAAGATTCTCCCCCTCTCCAGGGGGTCCAGCCGGAGCTACACTGCACTATGAGCCTGGCAGCCAGAGGAGGTTGTTTTGCTGTGCAGATGCACCCTTAGATCAGGGCACTGGTGCCGGCTCAGCTGCCACAAATTGCGCAGAATTGGCAATATTGTCTTCTTAGGGTATGTCATCACTGCCACCCTAGTTCAAACTAGGGTGGCTAATGTAGGCATTCGAACTTGCAAATGAAGCCCGGGATTTAAATACCCTGGGCTTCATTTGCATGTTCCCGGGCGCCGCCATTTTTAAATGCCCCATAGTTCAAACTACCTGCCCACGGCTACACGCAGCACAGACTAGTTAGTTCGAATTAAAGCTCCTAATTCGAACTACCGTTATTCCTCCTGCAAGGATGTTTAACGGCAGTTCGAATTAGGAGCTTTAATTTGAACTACCTAGTCTGTGCCGCATGTAGCCGTGGGCAGGTAGTTCGAACTATGGGCCATTTAAAAATGGCGGCGCCCAGGAACATGCAAATGAAGCCCGGGATATTTAAATCCCAGGCTTCATTTGCAAGTTCGAATGCCTACATTAGTCACCCTAGTTCGAACTAGGATGGCAGTGTAGACATACCCTTAGTATCCAGTGCATTAGCATGTCCTTAGTGTGACCTTAGCATGCCATTAGCGTGCGCTTCGTGTGACCTTAGCATGCCATTAGAATGATGGGCCTGTTTGTCCTTGTCAGATTCCAATGACCTCTGCTTTGTCTCTAGACAGATGCTCGAGAAAGTCTCCACAGTGTTGTCAGAAGGGGATGAAAAGGAGGTAATTTGTATTGTCATTTCCTGGAATGGATCCCACCTGGACCCTACTGCAGGCTGTACGGGGTTTGCCATGGATAGCAGTGTGAGCAGGACAGATCGCACGTGCTGCGTTAGAACTAGGGATGTAAGGGGTGAACCAGTTAACCAGTTATCTGGTAAACATCACCGTTACTGGCTAACTGGTTTACCCTTTACATCCCTCACCGGTTGATACTTACCAGATAAGCGGTTAACTGCTGGGCCCAGCTGGGCTGGAGTAGCCGCCTGCCCACTACAGGTGAGGGGCAACTCCAGTCCAGCCTGGTCCATTGTGCTGTGGGTGGTGGGTGTTGCAGCCAATCCAGGCCCACGGGGACCGTAGCCAGCTGGAGCAGTCCTGTGGCATGGCGGGACCCTAGCCACCAGAGCTGCCCCTCCCTGCTGCCCGCCCACTGCGAGCTGTCTGGGTCCTAGTTAAGCAATGAAACGATGACAATTATATCGCTTACCTGGTTAACAGATCAATGGGTGTTTGCATGCCTAGCTAGAACACTGACCTTCCGATCGCCTCGCCCACACAGTCCTGTGTCACTTCTTGGGAAGGGCACATCCTGGAGTGACACAGACAGCCGGGACACTGACGAACTGCTGATGGTGGGGCTTGGCGCGATGCAGGGACTCTGGGTCAGGGGGCTACTTAGCTCACTTTGGGATTTGCTCTTACACCTTGATGAAATGGCACAGCAAGACCCGACTCACCTGCCGCATGAGCCTGTGGGTAACTCTAAACTATGGGGGGTGGGGTTTTGAAAGACGATATGCAAATTCTGTGGGAATTTGCATATCTTCCGATTGCTTTTTCAAAAGCAGGTCTTTCAAAAGTGAAAGTATTCTGGACATGGGTTTTTTGGAAAAAACAACAATTCTTTTTTGAAAAACCACATAAACCTCCTTTTTTTTAGGAAAAGCGTTCTTTTCGAAAAGGGTTTTTTTTCTGAAAAAAACTGCATCCAGACTACTTTTGCTTTCAAAAGACTTGTTTTCGAAAAAACAATTGAAGAAGATATGCAAATTCCCACAGAATTTGCATATCCTCTTTCAAAAAAACCCAGTGGTTTAGACGTAACCCCAATCAGAACTACCCACTGCTGTCCTCCCAGGGGGGTAAACTGGACGGAGAAGAGAACCTTCATGTGCAGGCTTGGTTCTCTGACCTACCCCACTTTCACACGAGCGTAACGCCATGTCCTTGAAACGGGGTAGGTTGTGATTTACACCAGAGCAAGCGAAGGCAGAATCTGGCCCATTGTCATGGCCAATCAGGAAATGTTCTGACGTGTGGACAACATACGAGTTTCATGTCCAGTCCACGCCAAGAGGCCTTCACACCAAATAAGCAAAAGTGGCTACTCTGAGTGATGAAGATCTCAATAGCAGAGTGAAACAGCTCTTGTTCTGGCTTCATAACAGGGCGGGGCTTTCTCTCACAGCCACCGTAAGCCTGCTGGACAGTAGAGCATCCCCTTTGTAGCCCGTAGATGCCACTAATGTATTCCTATCTATGCATTACCGGCATAGAGACTGCTGATCATTTCGCCACATGCTGCAACGTTTTGTGGCTGAACCAGACTAGACAATGGTCTGCAGACAATTTCAACCACTAGCTCATCAAGTGTAAATGTTGACCAGTGATCAGTAGCTGAATTTTCAAGGAAAGGCAGCCCCCGACTTTCCGCCTTATCCTGCATGTAACCGGTTGTGCTGTGCTTCACGTGGGAGAAGGGAAAAGTCTGTTCTCTCGTAACCTACAGGTGAATGTAAAATGGTCCATCAAATTGGCACGACTCCGTTAATGACAATGCAGAGACGCCAAAGACGGGGCTCATTGGCGTTCTCCTCCCCAAACTTCCCTGGCCACAATTAATTTAGGATTTCAAGGTTTGGCCCACCATGCGGTGCACATGTCTTTCTTTGCTACCTCGTTAATAACCCGTGCTTCTTGTTACAGTTCAGATTCACCCAGAGAGCCTGAAAAAATCCTCAACGAAGTAGAAAAAGAGACTAGCCTTTTGATTCTGCAGCCGATACCTGATGACAGTCCAGGATCACAGGAAACGTCTCACAATCCTGAGGAATCCGGCATCTAAAAGAGTCTACGCTGGGAAATAAAAATTAATTCTTTGCTAACCCTGGCAGAAAGGATGGGTACAAATCAAATGCCAAATCCAAACACCTGACCTATGGGGAGTTTAAAACCTAGAGTCAGATTTTACTCAAAGATATTTAGGCACTTAACTTCTAGGGGCTCCTCTGGGAATTTAGGCTTTTTCCTCGTGAGCCATCTTTCAAGTTCCTGAATACAATGGCTATTGGAAGATATCTTACCTGGCTCTTGCATCTCAAATTTCTTAGGCCAAATTTCTAGAGCCGCAAGGTCGGTTTAAGGTACACAACTCCAGCTATGTAAATAACGTAGCTGGAGTCTACTTACCTTAAGCCAAGCTTGGCACTGTGTCCACAAGGGTAGATTGACGGAAGCAATTGGTTTCCCTTACTCCTCACAAATTGAGAAGTACCACAGGCAACTGGAGGTGTCCTCAGGGTGCGAGTTAGTGGGTCCTTACTAGACCTGGAAAATCGAACGCCAGAAGATCGATCTCCAGCATGGCAAGTGGAGACACGACCTAAGGCTCTTAAGCCCCAACCCTGGAATTGCTTCCGTCTGAGTAACATCAAAGCACATCTTGCTGAAGCCAATTGGACTACGCAATGCTGAGGATCTGTGCTTTACATACTAACAATAGTGGGGGTGCACAGTAAACCTGCATTGGGTGGAAACCACTGGAAGCTAGGGCCTGTGGCATCACCTCGACTTCTAGCACCTCCGAATAACAGCCTTTGCATCGGGTGTTGTATTACTGCTTGCAATTGGTTTTGCTTTTCCTTAGGTCCCCCTCTCCTGGCTGCCTGATGACAGGTGGTGGAGTGAGCAATAATAAAGAAAACTAACTTAATTGGTTTGCAATGGCAGAAGCTCAACGCTTTAGCTCTTATTCCTTCCACATGATCAAAGGAAAACGAAGAGATGAGGGGCTGAGGACCCAAGGCCGGATGTGGCTCCAGGGCTGCTTGTGTGTGTTGGGTTGGAAAGCCAGGCCCTACATGTGCCGGGGTTAATAAAAATGGGGCTTGGGTAACAAATGGAAACTGTTTTATGTGCCGCCCCCTGAGACTTGAAAACCGAAGTGTGGGAATCCACTACGCTAGCCGTCCCCAAACTGCGGGGCGCACTCCCTGAGGGGGACACGGAAGAAGGTCGGGGGGGGCCCCGACGGCCTTGACCAGGCCCCACAGGGAGTTGTGAGGAATGCCACCCAGCCCTGATCTGCTCCCAGGCCCGGACAAAGAGTTTGTGGGGTGCAAGGGGGCAATGCTGACAGCAGCTGCACCATGTGGTGAGGTAGGTGGCTCCCAGCCAGGGCAGAGCGGGTGGGCACCGGGCAGTGCGGGGTCCTGAAGGCGCGGGGCCCAAGGCAACTGCTTTGCTCCCCTTGCCGGCGGCCGGGCCTCCCCAGCTCTGCTCCAGACACTCCCTCAGCTGCTGCCCCTGCCCCCATCCTCAACCCCTGAGTGCAGGCTGGCCACAGCGACACACCTACCCCGTCCCCGGCCCTGCCCCCAGCTTTGGCCCCTGGCCCCAGCCTTAGCCCCTTGACCCCATCCAGCTTCCTCCCCCAAGCCTCAGCCCCACTCCTGGCTCTGGCATCAGGGGGTGGGGGTGTGGCGTGTGACCCTGACACATTTGGGAGCCACTGAGATACCCCCACAGGGGCTCCACGTTCCCTCCCCCCCCCCACGCCCCTTGGGGCACCCAAGCAGGGGCAGGCGGATGTTTTCCATTCCCCCTGGCACAGCCCCAGTGGTGCAAAGGCTGCAGAGCAAAGCCTTTCCTGCCACGTGTGAGGAGAGTCCCTCGGCCCTTCCCAGACGACGCGCCCCTGCCCCCGTCCTGGGCAGGCTGGGCTGCAAATAGTGCCCAGGAAAAGTCTGGCTACGGGCTCGTGCGGAGCCCCCCCGGCAATGGGAGGGTGAGACTGGGCCTGCGAGGCCAGGAATACAACCAGGCTGCAGCTGGAGGCTGGGCCATGTTTGATTGGGGATTAAACCCAGCTGGCTCACCCCAGGCCAGTGAAAGCCGGCAGGCAGCAGGCAGGGTGCAGGGCCTAAGGCTGGGTGAGAAGCCAGGAGCTACAGCTGGAGAAGCCAGTGGAGGCCTCCGGGGTATTTGGACTGGAGTTCGGGGGGGGAGAGATCTGCAGGGCCGCTCTGGGCCCTATGTCAGCAGAGAGCCAGAGGACGCAGGACTGCAGCAGCTCACATGGACCCGGATATAAGGGGTAGGAAGGGGCCCTCTGGCAGGGCATCCTAGGAGATGCTACTTGTTACCCAGAGCCGAGGAAGGGACTGGGGGAAGGACGCCTCCTAAAACTGCCAGGAAGGCGCCTAGGGAAGCAGAGACAAGGTGTCGGACAGAGCTGCTTACCCTACAATCCCTGGGCTAGATCCCAGTGCAGAGGCTGGCCCTGGGTTGTTCTCCCCCCCCCCCCCCCCAAGCCGTGGGGAAGGCAACGGTAAAGCCCCTAATGTCTGGGACTGAGGACCGTGCTGAGCCAGGAGAGACACAGGGAAGGCCCCTGGCCCCCAAATCGGGGTCACAGGCATGGCACGAGAGTCTGTGTTGAGTGCCCTGTTACCCCCAAAGGGGTGGGGTTCAAACCTGACCACCGGCCTCTCTTCTTGCAGCTCAGGCCCCCCGGCAGGAGCGACTGTTGGCAGCGGGGATGAGAGCAGATGGGGCTGCGGCACCGTGCCCAGCCGTGAGGGGCACCTCTACGGCGAGTCTCCCCTTCCGCACGGTGAAACAGCGAGACTTTGATGGCAAGTACCCCGAGCGTGTCACCCCACTGCCTTCTGTCAGGCTTCCTGGGAGACAGGCGCAGATCGGGCTCTTTCAACGCCCCCCACCCCAACTCAGATCTGCTCTTGGAAGATCTTCCCTCCTAAAGCAGGGGTGGGGAACTTAAGGCCCGGGGGCTGGATGCAGCCCCTGGCTTGCCTGGATCCAACCCATAGAATTGGGGAGCCCTTGCTGGTGCTCCAGCCCTTCTCCCCTCACTGTCCCCCTGTGGGGCTGGAGCACACCAAATCTACTAGCCTGAGCCCCTCCCAGGCTCTGGTGTGCTCTTAACCAATTACAAACTTTATTAACTACAGTTTGATTATATTAAATCGCTGTCTCTGATTTGTCTTAGCGCAGCATGCAAAAAAAAAATATAACCAATACAGCAATAATAAAAACTCCTCCCGTAGCCAGTCCTTCCATGGTTATCTTTGAACAGCTGGTGGAGTTCGTCATTAATCTACATATACTTAACAACCTTTAACTATGAAATGCTTAATACGATATAGTAAGCAATACTCACAAGCCCAGAAACGATTACGATGCACAGGCACAAAACGACGCGTAGCACGCTCCGGATTCATACACCCTTTCGTGATTCGGTGGGTGGGAGGCGGCCTTGGGTGATCAACCCCCAGCCCGGCTGGATGATACGTGCCTTCTATTTCTCGATATGGAACCTCCCCGAGCTTAGGGCTCAGGGTGCTTTATGCTATAATTTTGACATCCGGTACCATATTAGGGTTCCTTCCTGTTTGATATGACGTCTGCCTCAAGGCATTGTGGTCAGTGCCTGATGCAGACATGACTGGCACACGTGAAAGCTAGCTATGTTTTTTCTTTCCCTGTTCCAGGTGCTTAACTGGTGTATTATGTATGACAGCTCATTTCCCTTATTCCTATCTTGTCCTGTTTTTAGTGCTCGTTAACCTAACTTTTTTCCCTCCTCTTAGCTTCCTGGCCTAGGTGCTTGGAAGTTCAAGTTCCGTTTACTGAGAACTGTGCTGAGCACCCGAGGGAATTCAAGCTGTATCTCTGGATCCGCCTCAGCGGCCTGTGTTTTTCTTGTGAGGGGCGTTGGTGTGGCAGTATGGGCAATACGCGTGAGGCCGTGGTCAAAAGGACCTGCTACGTGACAGGAACTGTGGAGTGTCTTTCTCCTTCTCAGTCCAGGGTTTGGTTTTCTTTCTTCTGCTTCTCACTTCTGATTTTGTTTTTCCTGTGGGTCAGCAGCCCCCGACCCCAAAAAAGGCTCCCACCCCTGTAATAAAGGATGGCGTGTGTGTGTGGGGGGGTTAATATTTGGACTTGGTCTTCTGGCTATGAAAAGCCAGTGGGGGATTGTACCACTTGTGCTGGTCATCGCACGGAAAACCGAGTGAAAGAAACACTTAGCAGCTCGTCCTGTTCTAGGAATAACACCACATTGCGATTTACCACAACATGGTCCGTACAGGGATGTGGTTAAATCCTTCTCTGTGCAGCCCCTGGCAACACCGACTCTCTCCCGACTCGGGTGGAAGTGACGCCTTATTAAACCCCTCTTCGCATTGTAGCCCCCGTCTATCTCCAGGGGCAGTGGGCTGTACAATGGGGTGCGTGGTCCGTCTACAACAATCAGAAGGGAGAGACCCTCTGTGCTTTCGCCGGGTGCTTTCGCCGCTCTGTCTTTCAGCTGGAATACGTCGGCAGCTAGATTCACTCCTAACCCGCTGGCTGGGGGGGGCAGATGCATTGGGATCCATTTTGCACTCGAAGGTGGAAGCGGAAGCAGGTCTGCCGTGGAACAGCCTGGCTCTGAGGAGATCCGGGGGCCGGGCCATACAGTTGCGAATGAAACCTTTGGGCCTCAAACTAGAGGCGCATGAACGGAGGCAGGGAGAAGCCTCCTTGCTCGTGTCAAACGCTAAGGGGGTGTGTTCACTTCGGGGGCAGCTCTTTGAGGGGAAAGTGGCTTTTCAGGGACAGAAAGGGCTCCCTCGAAGGGGCGGGGCCTGGGTTTTGTCCCCTCCCCCGCGATTTCTGCCAGTTTTCATTTCTTTGCTCTTCTGCCTTCAGGCGAGGTAGAACCGGAGTAACCGACAGAGGAGCGGGACTCAAAGGTATTTAGGAGTCGAATTCCTGGGCCAGAAGCCATTCCGCGCCCGCCCTTATGTAAACCGTTTTTGTGCCCTGGACTAGAATGGTAGTACTGAGGCAGAACAGGGCCACTGACGGGTGGGAGGGGCGGGATAAAGGGGGCAGTTGCTCTGGAGCAAGATGATTTTAAAAGGGCAACAGGAGCTACAGCTGGAGCCCTGGGCCCTTTAAATCATCGCTGGAGTCCCACGCAGCATGGTCCCGGCTGGCTAGGGGAGGCTAGCCCCTAACCCCGCCCCTTCTGCCTGAGGCTCCGCCTCCCCCACATTGGCCAGGGCCTAGCAAAGTTTGTCGTGATCTTGAGGCTCAGTTGTTCATGGGGAGCTTGCCCGGCGCCCGTCGTGAGATCGCTGGCCCCAGAAAGTGCAGCTGAATATGAAACTCTCTCATATGTTTAAGGAATCGGGAGGGGAGCCTGGTTTTGAAGCAATTCCTTAGACCACAAAACACCAACCAGGGCCCCCGGTCGAGGGTGTGGTCAGGTGCCCACCAAGTCTGAACCGGGATCGCTCTGATTTCTGTGCAGTCAGACAGACATGGGCCAGCCTAGGACCTGGCCCGTTCTCTGGGACGAGATGACGGGTCTGGTGATAAGTTTGGGGAATTGCAGCAGAGTCTGTTTGATCTCATCTGCCCATGTGGCTGTGAATCCCAGAATTGTAACTCGGGAAACTATCAATAACCGATTTCTATCCATTCTTCCTCCCAAACCCCAATTCTCTACTCCGATTATGAGAAAGGGACTCACAAGGCAGAAAAGGAACCTGGCTGGAACGCTAACGAAGCCAGGTGGGGCATTTTTAAGTGGGAATGTGTAGCACTAATTCATGAGGCCGGCTGTCCATGCCTTTAATGACAGGTTAATGGGAGTCTTTTGAGAAATCGCAAGGGAAAAAGAAGTACCGTTCTCTACCGCAAACAGAAACCCGGGGAATTCAATCCCAGAGCAGAATGAGGGGAGAGAGATCAGATTAAAACAAACTTCCGGAAAGGAAAGATTGTCAGAAACTGAGCCTTAAGCACCTGGATTTTTTTTTTTAATTTAGAAAGTGGAGGAGAAGAAGAAAGATCCCAGGAAGGAGGGTTAGGCATTAATTCCGGCAGAGCTAACTTACGGTGGTGCTTTACAATCATATGTGGCTGTAGGAAGGAGCTCTTTATGCTGGGCAATATTGGATTGCCATGAAGGGGTTAACTGGAAGAGGCAGACTTCAGAGGAGTTGGGTGCATTTGGGAGGGGTAATCTGGGAGGGGAGAGGGTTAATCTAACACAATGCCTGGTCATTGAATAAGGGTTTTCCCGGGGGATTCTGCTGGAGCAATGCCACCGATTCAGGGTGTCGCTCCCTGCTTCTTCTTGGGTGTCCCCCGGTGATTCCACACTCACTCTAGTCTCTGCCCGCTTGCCATTCTGATGGCAGCTGGAAAAATGGGGCTCCCTGCTTCTCCCAGGGGCGTGCATGTGCCAGCCAAGCCAAACCTCCTCCAGAACTGCCGGAACTGGGGGCCAAACGCATCCAGGTGAGCCGTCAGGTTCAAAGGAGCAGCCAGGTGGATTGTTTTCCCCCCTTTGACAGTACTGAAGGAGACTTGGCAGCCTTCTCCCTTCCCCCGCTGGTCCGGGGGCAAACTGTGCTGCTCCCAAACGCCTCCCCGGGACTAGACGGTGAGGAGGGGCAGCCAACACTGGATTTTCTGCTCCAGGGGAAACTGAGGCCCATACAATGCCTGGTTCCAGCCTGGAACACACCGCCTACCTGGTGATGGTCCGTGTGAACGACTTCATATTAAAAACGAATAGAGCTTGAACCTCTTTAGTCCAGCACCTTTGGGACCTGACTAGTGCTGAACCCCGGGAGGTCAACACGGTCCAGCAGCGTTACCAGCGCTTCTGCTGCTTACAGGGCTCTGAGAAGATGCTGAAGGGTCAATTAGAGCTAAAGAACAGAACCCTGAGAGCCAGGATTGGTGGCTATAAACAAACTTTATGGGACTGCAAACTTTATCCTAACTGTCAGGGTGGTCAAATATTGGAATAAATTGCCAAGGGAGGTGGTGGAATCTCCCTCTCTGGAGATATTTAAGAACAGGTTAGATAGACATCTGTCAGGGATGGTGTAGACGGAGCTTGGTCCTGCCTTGAGGGCGGGGGGCTGGACTCGATGACCTCTCGAGGTCCCTTCCAGTCCTATTATTCTATGATTCTATGAAACGTGGCCACATCCACGCTGAGTGGACACCCGGCTCACTAACTTCATGCTGGACCACGGAGGTAGCTGGGCCACACTGTGCTGGGCTAGAGAGGTTCAGCCTTGGTTTCCAACCTTACTTTTATCTCCTAAACGCTTAAATCAATTTGTGGTTTTCAAAAGGCGGCCGATCCGTGTAGGGGTAAAAAAATAGCAACCTGGTTTTCTTTTGTTGAGGGCGAGCGTCCAGGGAATGAGAGAGGAAAATCGGCCTCCTCCTAGAGTCTGGGGAAGGCAAGAGAGTGGGAAATTTCAGCCTTGGATGCAAGGCGTAGCTGGCAGATAGTGTCACAACAGCGACAGCAGGTGGCACCCCAGAGCTGTGCAAACCGTTGAGGAGAAGCGAGGAGGCCTGGGGATGGCTGAGGTAGCGACTGTGCATTAGGGTTTTGCCGCAGCTGAGCAAAGAAATTCAGGGGATCTGTCCATGGGCTTTGTTCCAGGCTTCTCTGACGGTCGTAGTTCCGCGAATACTGTAACGGGACGTGTGTTCCTCACCCTGCTAGTCTCTGTTCCGCAGCTACTTCCTGGAGCATCTGACAGCGCCCTGAGTGTCAGCGAGGTATCGCGTCATTTGATTTCTCGCCTCCCGTCGGAGCAGCACTGTCCCGGGCCCCGGCTGCCTTGACCCGTTAACGGGAGAGTGGCCGCTGGCTGGGACGGGGTGCCTGCTCCCCACAAAGGAAGTGAAAATGTGGGGGCCTGAGAAGCCAGTTAACCCAGCTGAGGGTAAGTCCTGCCCAAGTCAAGAGAAGCCCCGGCTGGGGAGGAGCTGGGTGGCTCCTAGAAAGGGAGGAAGCCCGGGAGAGGAGGAAGGGGAAGACGGCTGCAGTCTCTCTGGGTACCACAGAGCTCAGAAAGATTCAGAGAAACTCGCTAGTGGAACATACTCTGGTTCCACCTAACCACTGGGGCCCTTCGAACAAGAAACCCAGGAGGGGGCTCTACTGAAGAGGCGTTTTCTCCCCTCTGAGGCAGGCGTTCATGGGATAGAGGAGGGGTGAAGCAGAATCCACAGAGGTGGCCTTGATGGCTCACAGCAATGGAGGATCCAGTCGAGGCAAGGCTGCTGGGAGGTAACTCCTGAGAACCAGCAGGAAAAGCAGGGCTGGGGCGGACCCAGGAGGGATTAAACTCTTCCGCCCGAGGAAGGGGCAGAAATTGCAGTGGTGGGGGGTTTGGCTTTTGAGTTTGGTTGAAGGGGTGTAGGGAAAGTCACTGCTCGGACAGATTGAGATGGAAGAGAACCCCGCTGGGGTGGAAGGCGTCCCCCAATGATTACTGTTGTGTGGGGCATTGATGCCCCAGAAGGGAGAGAGACTAAAATGACCTGGCCAGAGGGGGCAGAGGTCCACGCTGCTCTCCGCAAAGGGCAATAAGGAAAGGCTGCTATGCCATGCGTAACCACTGGGGGAACACCAGCGAGAGTCCATTCTTTTACACTCACGCAATCATTCCTCAGCTAAGCGTCCTCCAGTAACAGGTGGGAAAAATGAACCTTTAACCATCCAATAGCTACACATGCAATTAGCAGTCTCCAGATCTCCCCGTTCTGTAAAAGCCAGGGGAAGGAGTGGCCTTCCCAGCATGGCCTTAATACGTGGGCCATTTCAGAGCGGGGGAAGGAGTGAGTCACGAAGACAAAGAGCTTTTGAAGCAGACAGAAGAAATATTTGTGTTCCATTTGGTGGCCCACCCAAAATTTTTCATTTAGTCTAGTTTCAGGAATCACTTTCTGTGTGTGTGGAGGGGGGGGGGAGGAGGGAGGAAACTTTTTTTTAAACAAAAATAAAATCAGGATGTTCAGAAAACACGTAAGCAAGACATTTTGACTTTTTAATGCGGCAGTGTAGCTGTGCTGGTCTCAGGTTATTAGAGAGACAAGTTGGGGGAGGTAATTTCTGGTATTTCTAATCGAATAGGTGGGTCCCATTAAAGAGACTCTTTGATGTTTCCCTTTTGTGTAGGTCAAAACTATTTATCTCATTTGACCCAAATTCACGGATAATTTTGAACAACATAAAAATACATTAAAATACATCAATATGGAAATGCATCTACACAGCACCCTTACCTTGAAATAAGCTATTCAATTTGCACTATGCAAATTGCGTAGCTTATTTCGATGTTATTTCAGTATAGCTCATTTTGAAATTTGGCGCAGTCTACACAGCGCCACATTTTGAAATAAGGCACTATTCCAAAATGTCCCTTATGCAATGAGGTTTATAGAGACATTGGAATAGCTATTTTGGGATACCACAGCTCTGCTGTGTAGACATAGCCTTAATTATGAGCTCTTCTTTCTCCCACAAATCTTCATCTAAAGCTTGATCTACTCTAGAGTGCAAGGTTGGCTTAAGATATACAATTTCAGCTATGTTAATTGCGTTGGTGGAGTCAGTATATCTTAAGTCACCCTCCGCGCAGCAGAAGGTCAACAGGAGCAAAGTGATAGAAATGTAGCCGTGTTAGTCTGGGGTAGCTGAAGCAAAATGCAGGACAATGTAGCACTTTAAAGACTAACAAGATGGTTTATTAGATGATGAGCTTTCGTGGGCCAGACCCACTTCTTCCACTATTTGATCTGAGGAAAATAGTCAACCATATATACCAAAGGATACAATTAAAAAAAATGAACACATATGAAAAGGACAAATCACATTTCAGAACAGGAGGGGGATGCAGGGGCGGGGGGAAAGGAAGGAAGGTAAGTGTCTGTGAATTGATATTAGAGGTGGGGAGAGTGGGATGTCTGTGAGCTAATGGTATTAGAGGTGATAATTGGGGAAGCTATCTTGGTAATGGGTAAGATAGTTTGAGTGTTTGTTCATTCCTTCTTGGAGAGTGTCGAATTTTAACATGAATGACAGTTCAGAGGATTCCCTTTCAAGTGCAGATGTAAAAGGTCTTTGTAGCAGAATGCAGGTGGTTAAGTCATTGAGAGAGTGTCCTTTCTGGTTAAAATGGCAAGAAACTGTTTTCTCTTTGTGATCTTGTCTGATATCTGTTTTGTGGGCATTAATCCTTTGGCGAAGTGTCTGAGATGTTTGTCCAATGTACATAGCAGACGGACACTTTCGGCACATGATAGCATAAATTATATTTCTGGGTGCGCAGGAATATGTGTTCTTGATCTTATAACTCACTTGGTTAGGTCCAATAATGGTATCAGCAGAATGAATATGTGGACAAAGCTGGCAACGGGGTTTGTTGCAAGGGAAGGTACCAGGGTTGGTATTAGTGTGGTATGTCCTGTGGTTGTTGGTAAGAATCATCTTGAGGTTAGGTGGTTGTCTATAGGAGACTATGGGTCTGTCTCCCAGAGCCTCTTGGAGTATGGTATCCTGTTCCAGTATAGGCTGTAGTTTATTGATAATGTGTTGGACAGGTTTAAGTTGGGGGTTGTAGGTGATGACTAGTGGTGTTCTATTGTTGGTTTTCTTGGGTCTGTCTTGAAGTAGATGGTTTCTAGGTATTCGTCTGGCTCTTTCAGTTTGCTTTTTTATTTCTCCAGGTGGGTAGTTGAGGTTTATAAGTGTGTATAGTAGATTTCTTGTCTGGTGGAACAAAAGCCAAGTGCAAGAAGATGGACATCGTACCCAAAGGACTGAAAGTGAACTATCCATTAAGATCAACATACTGCACTGACTACAGTGAAAGACTCTGCCTCACACTATCCAAGAAATTAAGAAATCACCTGATAAGTATTTTATACAAGAAACAGAAAACCATCAAGAATGACATTTCTAACTTAGATCGTCTCCTCTCAAGACAAACATCCACACCGACTGACAGCTTGCAAGACTTTTGTTCCACCAGACAAGAAATCACCTATACACGCTTCTATTCCCTACAACAAAGAAAAGACAATAAATTTTCTAACCTGCTCCATACCACTGTTTACAACAGCAACTGCCTCAACCCACCGGATAATATTGTTAACCTCTCCAGCTACAAACTCAATCCAGCAGAAGAGTCTGTCTTGTCCCGGGGTCTCTCTTTCTGCCCCACGTCCCCCACAAACTGGATACAATTTTGTGGTGACCCAAGAAAACCAACAATATACCAACTGTTATACTTAAAAGGAATATTCCCACTGTCAGGCCAAGTAGGATCAGTTAGGTCATGAGCAGTAACAAACCCTTCTCTTTGCCCCTCCTCCCTTTAACCCCCCCCCCCCACCAGCCCTCCCATAACACCTTAAAGGTCAACCAGAAAGTAAGAAGCAGCCGTGGGGCGCCAAATTCTACAGCTGGAAGGAACCTCGAGAGGTCATCGAGTCCAATCTCCTGCCCTCATGGCAGGACCAAGCACCAACTAGTTCATCCCTGACAGATGTCTGTCTAACCTGCTCTTAAATATCTCCAGAGATGGAGATTCCACAACCACCCCTCCCCCCCGGCAATTTACTCCAGTGTTTCACCACCCTAACAGTTGGAGTCCAGTGATACTTTAAAGACTAACACATTTTAATGGATTAGAGCATCAGCTTTCATGAGCTACCCCTCACTTCCTCAGATGCTGAAGAGAAAAGACAACAGAAAAGAAATGGATATGGAGAGGGGAGTGTGACAAGTGCTACTTAAATCAGAATGGTTTAACACTCTCCAACCGTGGGCAGAATACCGGAATGGGAAATGACCTATCGTAATGCAAGATCCACTCCAGGTGTCTATTTCGCCCTCTGTTCAGGGTGTCAAATTTGCACACGAATTCCAGCGCAGCACTTTCCCTCTGCAGTCAGGTTTTGCCATTTTTCTGTCTGAGAATGGCCACTCACAAGTTTAAAATTATGCATAGTCCATTCTATGAAATCACTCAAGGGGCCAGTTTTCCTCTTGTCCACGCTGGTGCAAATCAGATGTAAATCCATTGATGTCAAAGGAATTGCATCACTGTAGAACTGGAAGGCAAGGAGAATCAAGCTTAATATCTCCTTCGTTGTCTTGGTATGCTTTTAAATGTTCCTATTGTTTTGCCTTCCCGTTGGCTGCTAATACTGAGCAAAGCTCCCTGAAGGTAACCCCTTTTCATACCTCGATACACATCAAATCAGGATTAATGGCTTCAAAGTTACTCCCGAGAACTCTGGAGCTGGTATCAATCTTAGCCAAGCTCTACAGAAGATAATACGCATCATATATTCATATGCATATTTAATGCTAGGCAGAGAATTTCTATGGAGAAATCTGTAGCTCTTAATCCAGGGATGAATCATTTATGGGATTTTGGATTATTCACTTTGCACGGAATTAAGTTGTCTTTCGGAGACAAAACAAGCCCCCATTGACACGCTCTGCATCACAGGCCTGGCTGAAGAACACCATCTGTAGCCAGGATGAATTATTTATTGGACTCCCGGATCGCTTGCCTGGCAGTGAATTAAGCTGTTTAATTTTAAAGCTCTTCCTAGTCGTTCCTAAATACAGAAAAAGGGTTTTGTGTGTACACGAAATCATCTTTCTTTGTATAGTGGGCCATTGAATTATTCATGGTGTTCCGGCTGACCTAGCCTTGCAGCAAGGCAAGTTTTCTTTCAGTGAAACAAACCCCATGTGCTTGAGATGTTTGTTTAGCTCTTGAGTACGAAAGGAGCATTTGTGAATGGCCTAAGCCTTGATTCTGACTTCTCAACCAGTTAGCATCTGACGGTAAAAGTCTCTGGGATGCCGTGATGATTGTAGACCCAAAGGAGGGGTAAACAACGTTCATACATCAGAGTGAGGTCAAATCTGTGAATCTAAGACCATGTGGCCCATTAGCTGGAGAAGGCGAACAGAAAATCAGATCTTGCTCTACCTTCTACCAAATGAAAGTTGCAAGTGGATCCAGATTAGCATGTAAGACCGTGAGTAGGTGGTGGTTGTGACAGTGACTCCAGACACTTGCAGGCCAAAAACCTAGCCTTATCTTTCATAGAATCATAGAACACTAGAACTGGAAGGGACCTTGAGAGGCCGTCAAGTCAGTCTCCTGCCCTTACGCCAGGACCAAGCACTGCCTAGATCATCCCTGAGAGATGTCTATCTGACCTGCTCTTAAATATCTCCAGTTGGAGATTGCACAACCTCCTTAGGCAATTTATTCCAGTGTTTAACCATCCTGACAGTTAGGAAGTTTTTCCTAATGTCCAACCTAAACCTCCCTTGCTGCAGTGTAAGCCCATTGCTTCTTGTTCTATCCTCAGAGGCCAAGGAGAACAATTTTTCTCCCTCCTCCTTGTAGACTCCCATTAGATATTTTGGATGTCTCCTGTGGATACCTATATGCTATTAAGGAAGAAAATAGTACTTCTCTGTGTGTCTCCAGTGCTAATGATCATGACATTGAAAGTCTTGGCCTGAGAACCAATATGGAATACCAAAGGTATTTAGGCTCCTGTTTCCCATTATCGTGGGCATTGGATGCCCAAATATCTTTTGAGGTTCTGGAATTCAGCCAAGGCATCCCCTTGCTGGAAAAAAATCTCATTGCTTCCTGTAGCATAACTCCTGTAGGAATCAAATGGAAATAAATACATTTCAGTGAGATTCTCCCCCCACAAAACCCTGCTCTCCACAGCTTCTCCAAGCCCTTAATTAACTCCTTCCCTGTGCACTTTGCCAAGCATGACTGGCTGGATATTGTTTCATGGGGCCGGCATTTACCAATTAACTTCCCCACGCCGGTTTTTCATCTCTTTCCACAGTAGAGCTGAATTTTCATGCCGTAATGATACTGTCTGGCACTTTCCAGCGTGATGTCTGTAGTTTCACAGATCTTGATGAAGAGAGGAACGTTCCAAGGCAAAATGAAAGTCGTGATTTAGTGCGTATAAACAACGCCCCAGATCTTATTATCGGCAGCGTGAGAAAGCATGGCGATTTAGATGAAGCTTTATAATTCACACTGAAATTCATTGCACCTTATGCCTCTTGTAAGAACCACACTCTGAATTATACACGGAACTCTACTAAACAGGTACTCATTAAACTACAACCCCTTATACATTCTTCCTGCATGGTGTTGACAGTACACATCAAACACAAGCCGTTAAAAGCGGTTCATTTTCCTGCTAGCCTACAATCATAATGCATTACATGACAAAATAATGTGTTTACATGACAGATTTAATGCCTGGTCTGTTGCATGAAATGCCTTTGAGCACCAGAAGATAAGAGGGGGAAATGTAACATTATACTTCCAAGTGTCTATTAATTCTTAACTCACAATAAATTGCAGCAATAGGGTACTGATGGAAAAGGCTGTTAGGACCACGGGAACACTGCCGGTGCTCACGAGGACTGCGATGAATACTAAATGCAGACGTGATGGCTATAGTGAACAGGAAGAGTGCTCCAGGTTGGGGAAGCTCTGCTCACCCCATGCGGTTGGTTCTTCCTTCTCAGCCTGGTAGTCTCCATGGGAACCGGTGAAATGCATGCTGGGGTAAACCTCCCCAAAATGGTGCTGGCAAGAATTCCTGGCCGCTCCATTTGTGGCAGCCAACAGACACGCGGGCGAGAAAGGGAATGCTCGTAAGAGGATGCCTGGGGTGGTTTTCTTGGGGACAGTCGGTGGGCCTGGTTCTCCTGCGGTCTTTGTGCATGGGGCCTCGACAGGGCAAAGCCACTTTTGAGCTCTCTGTATTATGGGTCTGTGTGTAGGGCAGCCTCAGCGCTGTTCTAAGTCAGGGCTCGGCAATAATTTTTGATGCGGGGGGAGAGGGTCATGGCAAGAATTTGGTAAGTGGTCCAGGGCCACACTCTTCCATGATATTAATGGCGGAGATGCGGGGTCTGGGAGGGAGACTGAGTGCTGAAGAGAGCTTGGGCTGTGTGGGCGCAGGAGCAGGGGTGCAGAGGGTTTGGGTTATGTGGTGTAGGGGAGCAGATGGTTGTGGGGGGGAGAGAGGCCAGGGTGCCAGAGGCAGGCTGTAGCTGGGAGGTGCTTAACTGAGTAGCTCCCAGCCAGCAGTCCAGCCGGTCCCTCAGCCAGGTTCTCTGCCTTTTGCCCAGACTACAGGGGCCGTGTGCTGCTCTGAACTTGTGAGTCCCAGGAGGGGGATAACTCATTCATTGCTTGTTCTACAAACAGGCAGCTCCCATTGGCCAGTTTCTGGCCAATGGGAGCTGTGAGATTGTGCTGGGGATGGAGGCAGTGTGTGAAGCCTTTCCCCCCACCCCCATGCTCCTGGGCTCCCGGAATCACATGGCCTCTACACATAGAGGCTCTGAACATCTGAGGCTCCTGCTGGGCTGCAGACTAACTATGGTGGCTTGGGGGGAGGGGAGGGGGAATCTAGCCTGTGGGCCGTATTTTGCTCTCCCCTATTCTACCTTACTCTCTGCTTCCATGGACCCTGAGGCGTAGAGCAGAGCCATAATGTATAATCTGGGCACAGTTTGCCCATATGCTTGGGACTGGGAGCATGGACAGTAGAGACCCACTGAGCCAACTCTACACTGGCTGCGGAGGAGGCCCTTTCCACTGGGACATACAGACATTTCCACCCACGTTAAACCCCCCTTTTTACCTCATTAACAGGGCTAGCGGGAGGGGGCGGGTGTTTTAATGAAACGGATGTCCCTACACCGAGGAGCACCTGCCCAGCTGCCATGAATAGCATCGCTCCCTTGTGGTCAGTGGTGGAATGCCGCTTCATGCCCAGAGAGAGGACAGCTCCATGGCCTTTGGGGGTAGGGCCACTTCAGTCATTAACAAGGAGTCCATCACCAAACCTCAACACCTGGATTTTGAAAGCGGCAGCTCTTCCCGCGACAGTTCCACACTTAATATTTCGGTAGCTCGCGGCAGTTGCCTTGTTCGACATCGGCCCTTCCCCATGGGAAGTGCGGCCACGTACAGCCTCTCCTTGGTTCTTAGGCCAGGGAAGTGCCGTCCTGCTATTGTAGACCGATTGCTTGGCCATGTGCTTGGAATTGACGGAGCAACATTCAGCCACATCTAGACTCAGGACAGCTGTATTCAGTGCCCTTCAAAAGGACCCCCTCCCCCACCACAGCATGGTATATTGCAGGTGTGAGCGAAGACAATGCCATGATAACGACAGCCAGCCAAAGGGTGGGGGATACATCTCTAACTCTCCATGTTTCATAAGGCGGTTTGTTTGGGAAATGGGCTGAGATTTGTTTGAAACTTGCTGGTGTCTTCCACCTTTTCAGTTTTTCTTTATGGCTTCCTCCAGCACTTTGCTCACCTGCCACCAGAGGCTTTTATTTGCTGACAAGGCTTGTTAACGAGTTAGACAGTGAACAGTCAAAGGATATGTTGTCCAGTTAAGTCAGATGCAGTCAGGAATGAAAGATTCTCATGACTGTTTGAAGGGGAGGCGCTGTTTTGTTTTTTAAGGACAACACCCCCTCTGTGAAAGCCAAGCAGAGGCATGAGATCCCAGTAAAGCAGGGCAGGACGTAATAGATGCGCAGCAGTTTGCCCCGTGTGTTCGGTTTCCTCCTTTTCCTACTTCTTGTTCAGAGCCCGCACCCCCTCCTACGCCCATCTTGTTGTGATGGGTGGTTGGCGGGTGGTCAGCGGAAAGATTTACGTTGAGTGGAGTGGGCCGTGGGCCAGAAAGTTTTGAGAACCGCTGCTCTATGGGGTTACAGCAGAATGACTGTTGTACAATGCTGTCTGGTAAACAGCGGCTGCCTTTGTCCTTGAAGGTGTCTGCATTTGGGTGATGGATTTAGTGCTCTCGCGGTACAGCTCGTATCTATTTAGGTTTACAGGGTGCTTTCAAATCCCTTGATAGACAGATAAAATACGTATACAATTGTACGTAGTATATTCAGTAAGTAGCAACAGTTCTCAGATTGGACAAATATTTATGACACTTACTCGGCAGGGCTGTTAATTTCTCTTGCAAACAGTAACATCCAACTCTTGTATAATGAGCTGCTAATTCTCATGAATCATAGCTTCTGTGATGGTACGGTCTAATTCAAATCGACCCATTCTTCACCCGCGTTGTGCATAAGAAGGCGGTTGTTATTAGGGTACGAGCAGCTTACCCTGAGGAAAGTTCGGATCACGTTGTGAGTGGGTATTAAATTTTCAGAGACTGATTTTAAATATTTGCAACTGGGGTTCTTCTGCTTCCCTTTGGGGCATATCTGCGAGGAACTGGAGTTGAAATATTGTACTGCTCTGAGACAGTCTACTCCTTCAATACATCTGTACACTGGAAATTAGGATCTCTTCATGAAGGGAAGAGCCTGAAAATCCATAACCCCAGAGGTGAGCCTACTGAATCCATACCAGGAACGACAGGGCCAGCTCTGAGGAGCTGAGGAAAGCTTTATACTTATGGAGGACAGTAGCTGTTTTGGGGTGGGTGGGTTGAAGGGAAGAGACGATTCCTGTGAATGAAACCTGCCTTGGTCCTCCCCCAGTGCAAATTTTCCATTGTATCCCGCAGTGTTGGGTCACTGCGTTTCTGATAACACAATGCATTACTCACTGGTCTCGTACCACCTTTTGGGATTCCGCGGTGTCTGCTAGCACAGTCAACTGCCCTCTGCCTGCTGCCTTAGTGATGATAGATCAATTTTTCCCTTTAATGCCACTTGCATCCCACACATCCGTTAATCGATCACATTCTGCCTGAATCTGAAATAGGCTTTGCTGTGCATTCCCTCTGGCTTGTCATCAGCCACTGCCATTGTCTCCTGGATTCCCGTTCACGCGGAGCACGGTTATGGGGTGAAAAGAGCCATCCCATGCAGCCAAGTCTGGGGAAGTTGGGGACCAATGCTCTTTGCTCTTCTATTGTGGTACCTTTCCTGACCCACAGACAAACTTTTCAGCCAAACGTCAGTGACATGGAAGGAATTGCCGGGAAGGGGGACCACAGGGAGTCGCCTCCACTTGGCCGATACTCCGAACTGCTCTCTGTTTCAGCATGGACATGTGTCCTTCAGACTGTAAGCTCTTCAGGGAAGAAATTACCCCTTACCCTGTGGCGGTAGAGGGCTTTGCACAATGGGGTCTAGCCATTATCTGAATGCCAATGAATAATAGTGCATTCATTGTGACACTGTTGCGAAAAAAGCAAACCTGATTCTGGGAGGCATTAGCAGCAGTCTGGTGAGCAAGACATGGGGGAAATCATTTTTCCACTCTACTCTGTGGAGCATTGTGTCCAGTTTGGGGCACCACATTTCAGGAAAGATGTGGAGAAATTGGAGAAGGTCCAGAGAAAAGCAACACATGATGAAAGGTCTAGAGAACATGAGCTATGAGGGAAGACTGAAGGAATTGGGCTTGTTTAGTTTGGAAAAGAGAAGACGGAGAGGGGACACAATAGTAGGTTAGGGTGTTCCAAGGAGGAAAGGGAAAATATTCTCCTTGTCCTCTGAGGACAGGACAAGAAGCAATGGGCTTAAACTGCAGCAAGGGAAGTTGAGGTTGGACATTAGGAAATACTTCCTACCTGTCAGGTTGGTTAAACACTGGAATAAATTGCCTGGGGAGGTTGTGGAATCTCCATTGCTGGAGATATTTAAGAACAGGTCAGACAGACATCTCTCAGGGATGATCGAGACAGTGCTTGGTCCTGCCATGAGGCAGGGGACTGGACTTGATGACCTCTTGAGGTCCCTTCTAGTTCTCCTATTTTATGAGTCCTCTTTTTCTAGCCTTAGTCGAGGCTGATTTCCTATTGAAAATGGGAGTTGAGCCTGCAATCCCAGGCTCTGGAGGCTGATGCCTTAGCCGCTAGGCCACCAGGACCCTTCAGAGGATGCTAAGCGAGGGGCCCAGTGGCGTAATGGACAGATCCTTACAGGAGTGTGGCCTGTGCTGGTATGGAAACCAAGACACAGTGCAATTGCTGAACCCACACGTGACTCCGTATCATAAGGGGGATGAAGTCCAGGCCCAGAGATCTGAACCTTGGGTAACTGGAAACGCAATACTCCAGGGTCTCTACCCCCGGCACAGAAAGGAAAGGCCTCCCTTTACAGCTCGCAGATGCCATCCTAGCTAGAAGTTTGGTTTTAAGTCAGGGCCTGGTTCCTGGCGGGTCAGATCAGGACAACACTGGATGATGACTGGTATTCCTGGTACAGACGAGACTTGAGAGCCCTCAGACAAATGAGGCAATCAGAGATTCCTTGGTCTTCCACAGGCTGCCTCTTCCAGGGCCTTCGTCTTTCTCAATAGACCTGCTCATTCAGATGAGGGATCAACACCCTTGTCATTTCCTGGGGTTATAGCGGCCACTTCCTCTCCCCAGCTGACAAGGAGCCCCAGTGTGTTAAAATGCTCAACACGGCAACACCCTTCATAGCTGATTGTGACACACACTCCAAGTCTATGTAAATGGTGTTACGGTAGCATGGGCATTATTTCCTCATTGTTCCCCCTCAGACAAACGGGATGGGCTTTTTTGAAGTCCAAGTAGCATGGGGACCCATTTTGCCAGCCTACCTCCAGCTCCCTTTGGGATGCCTTTCTCCGATTTCATCTTCCTGGGCTAGACACGTCAGGACACTGCAGAACTAGGGTCCTGCACTGGCATTTCTCTTTCTACTTTTGGGCAGCTAGCTACCAAGCACACCCATTAAACCGAAAACTTCCTGGGCTGGATTCACTGGGCCACCGTAGCTATACATCTTGTCTGTCTCTCCTTAAACCCTATATGCTAGATCCAGAAATACTGAACCTAAACACAAAGAATTCACAGGCTTCCTGAGTCTCCAATGAGAGTTGTCCATAGCAAATTTTAAATCTCATTTCCAGATAAGGTATAAAAACCATACTACTTGAAATATTGGATCTCCAAATTGTCGGAAACACTATTTTCAGTCCGATATACTGGAAAAGGTTCAGAAAAGGGCAAAAAAATGATGGGTTTGGAATGGGTGC
This sequence comes from Pelodiscus sinensis, assembly GCF_049634645.1. Classification (NCBI taxonomy): domain Eukaryota; kingdom Metazoa; phylum Chordata; order Testudines; family Trionychidae; genus Pelodiscus; species Pelodiscus sinensis. The sequence continues at coordinate 39,110,079 of NC_134727.1, read as the reverse complement.
CATATGAAGAGAAGTTAACAAGATTGGGACTTTTCAGCTCAGAAAAGAGGAGACTAAGCAGGGGATATGCTAGACGTCTATAAAATCATGACAGGTATGGAGAAAGTGAATAAGGAAACATTTTTTACTTGTTTCCATAACATAAGAACCAAGGGTCACCAAATGAAATTAATATGTAGCAGGTGTAAAACAAACAAAAGGAGTATTTCTTTATGCAGTGCACAGTCAACCTGTGGAACTCCTTGCCAGAGGATGCTGTGAAGGCCAGGACTTTAACAGGGTTCAAAGAAGAGCTAGATAAATTCATGGAGGTTAAGTCCATCAATGGACCAGGACCAAGACTTTAACAGGGTTTAAAAAAAAAACTAGCTTGGCCTTGTAATTAGTAATCGCTACTTTTATGATTACTTAAAAATAAAGACTTCCAGCTACTCCTTGCCCTATGTGACACTTTCTATGCAAATACGTTGAAGTAGAACAACAATGTGCCTCCCAGTTCACCCTTACCAGAAGCATGTCATTTGAAACTGGACCAAATGGACCCAGAAATATGTTGTCTCTGAACCTAACAGCAAGGAATTGATAGGCTTCCTGAATTTCTGATGCCACTTGTCCATCGCCAACTTTAAATGTCCTCTCCGGATGAGCAGGCATGAGAACCAGAGTGCTTGGAGTATTGACTGTTCATATTGTCATTCGGATACGCTTAGGGAGATTGCTCCATTCAGCAATTCAAAAACCGGACGGGACTGTTTGAGTATAATCTGACCAACTACATTACATAGGCCATAGAATTTCAACCAAACTTGAATCAAATTCGTGACTTCTGGCTCCACTTGATTGTCTCATGATTTAAAGACTTCAAGGGATTTGGAAAAACTCCTTTCCTAAGGAACTTTGTTTCAGTGGTTAATTGTCCAGTGGTTGGTTTATTTTAAATCCCACCTTATCTCTAGCCCGAGTTAGTTTAGCTTCACTTTTCAGTCACTGGGTTGTTTTTATGTGGGGTTTTTTTCCTGCTCATTTTTTTTAAAAGATCCCTTTACTAATAGAAATCTCCTCTTGTGTCTACTTGAGCCACCTCTTAACCTTTTCTTAGCTAAATTAAGCAGATTTTGCAGCTCTAGTCTCTCCCTGTAAGGCAGGTTTCTAGAAGAAGGCTGTAGATGGTTATGCCCAGTTGCACTACGTGCGTGTCCATAAGCTGCAGTAGGAGGCAAGTACTTATATTGTTGGCCCACATTCTGATAACAGAAAATAGACTTGCTGGAGGAAGGGAGGGGATTAGCAAGGGAGCCAGTCTTCATCTTCTCGGGATGGGTATTTTAAGTATGTTTCCTTCTTGGCTGTCTTCATGATTCAAATTAACAGGCAACTAATGGGAAAATTAATCAGAAGCTATTTCATCCATCTCCTTTACAAAAGGCAGGTGAACCTTAAACTACTTTAAATGTTAAATTTTTGATGATCCAGTTGAGATTCTATAGAAATACAGCCAAAGTTTTTTAGAACCATATATCAACTTAATTTATATGGGAAGCTTGACTGACCATGGACTCTGAAGAGTTGGGGGGTGCGGGGGAGGGGAGTAGAGGAAAAACTTAATTTCCTCAAAACCTGGCAGCCCTAATCTAGGCAAATGAGTTTCAGCTCCCACATGGCTTCACAAATGCAGTTCATCATTCACAAACCGATTATTGTGCTGCAAAACGGGACCAAAATGGCTGACAAACAAGTTTTTGAGAAGCACTGCTCAACTGGGAGTGAAGAGCCATTGTGAACAGCCTACCAGGAAGGACTGTCGTGGAAATGGTAGCAGATTAGTAGGTTTGCACCCAAAAGGAAACCACATAATATCTTTTATCCCATTCTGAAGTTTCTCTCACTTCCCCACTCTAGCAGCTTCCCACAATTATAGCTGTTTCTCGTCATTGTGCCAGGCACTGCAACACACAAGTGTAATAAAAAAATAGTACTTTCTGGAGCTGATGAAATGCATCCTCAACAGTCAAGGAGCTGGTAGAGGGTAGATATCTTTGAAAAGTCATGAAAGGTGGGAGAGACTCCAGAAGGCTGGGAAAAGGCAAATATGGTGCCCATCTGTCAAAAGGGAAATAAGGACGACCCAGGGAATTACAGACCAGTCAGCTTAACTTCTATACCAGGAAAGATAACGGAGCAAATAATTAAGGAATCCAATTGCAAACGTCTAGATAATGCCACGTAATAATCAGAACAGATTTGTCTAACAAATCATGTCAAACCAACCTGATAGGTTTCTTTGATAGGGTAAGAAGCCTGATGAGTGGGGGGGATGTGGTAGAAGTTGAAGATATCTAACTTGCTAATCTTCAGCTTGGTCTTTTCCCTATTTTCGCTTCTGAACTCACTCCATTTTCATTGGTGTTCACTATGTTCAGCGTCCAGTCACCACCAATCTTCTTGGTGATAACCGAACCAAAGAAGTCATTAAGCACCTCCACCATTGCCACATTTTCTGTTATTGTTTTTTCCCCTTTTCATTGAGTAACGGGCCTACATTGTCCTTGGTCTTCCTCTTGTTTCTAATGTATTTGTAGAATGTTACCTTGTTACCCTTTACATCTCTAGCTAGTTTGATCTCCTTCTGTGCCTTGGCCTTTCTAATTCTGCCCCTACAAACTTGTGTTCTTTGTTTATGTTCATCCTTTGTAATTTGACCTAGTTTCCACTTTCTGTAGGACACTCCTTTGGTTTTAGGTCATCCCAGGTCTCTTAGTTAAGCCAGCATGGTCTCTTGCCGTATTTCCTATCTTTCCTATAGAGTGGAATAGCTTGCTCTTCTGACCTTAATATCTCTTTGAAAAACTGCCAAACGTCTTTAATTGTTTTTCCTCTTAGACTTACTTCCCAAGGGATCTTACCTACTGACTTCCTGAGGTTGCTAAAGTCTGCCTTCTTCAGCCCTTTGTGCTTGGCGCAGTGTGGGAAAAATTGACTGTCAATCAAACTGGACGGTCTAGAGGACAGAGAAAGTTGTCCCATAGGATTGGCTCAGATTTCCGGTCCGAGCATGAGTTTTGTGCACTTCATCTGCATCGCAAAGCAATAGGGCTTGAATCCTGAGTCCCATCATGACTCATTCTCTGATCCTCCCTCCCAGCCGTGTCCTGGGACAGCCCAACTTGTGTGAAGACAGTCTTGAGCAGGGGGTGGGCAAGAGGCTGCCAGTTGGCTGGTTACGGCCCACCAAGCCGCCAGATCTGGTCCATGGCTGCCTTGCTGGGACCCTTAAGCACAGCGGCGGCCACTTTAAATGTGGCTGTTCTATTCTGGAAGCAAGGAGGGAGGCTTTGTGCTCTGCTCTGCCCCTCAGCAAAATCTCTCAGCTCCCATTGGCCAGTTTCCCACCAATAGAAGCTGAGATATTTTGCTGATTACAGGGGCAGCTAATGAAGCCTCCTCCCTCCCTCTCCCACTCATTCACCCTGCCTGGAGCAGAGCCGCATGGAGCAGCTTGGGACGGTAGCCTTCAGGTTCCTGCAGGCCTGCTGACTGGGAGGTGCCTAGGTAAGCACCTCCCAGCGAGAGCCTACCAATGGCACCACCCCTCTTCTCCCCAACTGCCTGCCCCAGGCCACCACCCAAACTCTCTGTATCCCTTTCCCCCAGGTCACAGCTCCCTCCCAGATCCTGCACCCCCACCTAGAGCCCCTCCCTCAGGCCAGAATCCTCTCCTGCACCCATACTCGCTCCTGGACTCTGTACCCCAAGCCTTTGGCCCAGATCACAACCCCCTCCTTCACCGAACATCCTGTCAGACTCCACACCCCCTCCTGCACCCCAGTCTCCCACCCCAAGCTCCCTTCTGCTCTCATCCTCTGTCCCAGACCCCAAGCCCCTCGGGAGAAATGCAGCCCTTGAGCAGTTGCCAAAATCTTGGCATGGCTCCCCATTAAAAATTATTTCCCACCCCTGGTCTTGAGACTCAGTTTGAACCTTGGGCTTATACTACGGCGTAGGCCTATCCATCAAGATCTAACGACGGTTTCTTATCCTTCAGCAGACCTCCACAGGGAGAAGAACCAGTTCCATAAATGGATGGCAACCTTGCTATTTACTGCGTGATGTGTTTCATAGCACACTCTGCGATGGTAAATTCTATACACATTTTCCAAAAGGTTAAACCTGCTGCTGTAGTGCCCAGAAAGTGAATAACTAACTCAAGTGCAGAGCATCTAATCTCCACAAAAAGCTCTTGTAAGGAGAAATACACTTCAAGAAGCATTGTTGTCCTTGCTTCAAGGTTGCTTAAAATCAGAGAATCCACTCAGCCATGCCAGCAAAACCCCGTCTTCCCACGTCCCCTGACATGGAAGGGCTTAGGTGGCACTGTCTTTACTCACTCACGTAAAGCCCTGTGGAGAAGGAAAAAGCTCACATTACAAAGGCCAGGTCTTCACTGGAAGCGGGATTCAATTTTAATATTCACAACTCCAGCTCCGAGAAGCGTGTAGCTGGAGTCAACGTACCTTAAACCAAATTTCTGGGGCAGTCCCATTGTGGGAGGTCAGTGGAAGTAACTCTCCCATTGACTTCTCTTAGGGTATGTCTACACTGCAAAGTTAATTCGAAATAACAACCGTTATTTCGAATTAACTTCAATAGCGTCTATACATGCAAACCGCTGTTTCGAATTGAATTTGAAATAGCGGAGCGCTTAATTCGAATTTGGTAAGCCTCATTCTACGAGGAGTAATACCAAATTCGAAATAACTATTTTGAATTAAGTGCTGTGTAGACACTTAATTCAAAATAGGGGGCCTCCAGCCCTTCCCAGGGAGCCCTGGTGGCCACTCTGGGCACAGCCAGGAAAACTTACTCTCCTCTCCCCCAGCCTCGGAGCCATTAAAGGGGTAGACCCTAGCCACAGTGCCTGTGCCAGCTCCAAGCCTGCCAGCCCAGAGCCAGCAGTGGCCACCAGGGCCCTTGATCCAGTGGCCCCAAACATGAGCCAGCAAGCCACTGGCAGCCAGCTCCCAGGAGCCTGACAGGGGCTGGAGAAGGCGGACGCCTTCCTGGTCCAGGGTAGAAATCATGGACCTTATTCAGGTTTGGGGGGGATGCCCCCAACATCCATGATCTCTGCATTAGACCTCCAAAGGCCACATGTGAACCCAGGAGCAGGTTTGCATGAAAATCAAGTTGGTCCTGCGAGACCCCCAACCCTGGGCCCTGAACATCCCCTCCCCCTTCTTTTCCTTGCTTCCCCCTTCCAGCTCCCTCCTCCCAGGTTTCCCCCTTCCCTCTCCCACCCTCTCTCTTCCCCTCTCCCACTTCCTTTTCCCAGTCTTCCCAGAGGTTCATCCTCCCCCCTCCCCCAGTGTTGTTCAATAAACCCAGTTTCTATTTTTGAACATACGTATCTTTTGTTTGACATCAGGAAGAGGGGCTAGGGAGGGGTAAGTGGAAGGACGTGAGGGAGAAATGGAGCATGAGCCCCTGGTGGGGAAGACTGGGGTGGCTCTGAGGGCTCCTCAGGGTGGATGCTCTCCCACCCGACCGCCTAGATCCTGACAGCCCCCAGATGGACCCCCCAGATGGCTACCTTCAGCAAGCGCAATCGGGCTCTACTCTGCACTAATTAGGCCTCAGTTGGAGTACTGTATCCAGTTCTGGGCATCACATTTCAGGAAATATGTGGACAAATTGGAGACAGTCTAGAAAAAAGCAACACAAATGAATAAAGGTCTAGAAAACATGATCTATGAGGAAAGATTGAAAGAGCTGGGTTTGTTTACTGTGGAAAAGAGAAGACTGAGAGTGGACATAACAGCTTTCAAGTACCTAATAGGGTGTCACAAGGGGGAAGGAGAAAAATTGTTCTCCTTGGCCTCTGATGACAGGACAAGAAGCAATGGGTGTCAGGGTGGTTAAACACTGGAATAAATTGCCCAGGGAGGTTGTGGAATCTCCATCACTGGAGATATTTAAGAGCAGGTTGGACAGACACTGGTCAGGGATGATCTAGACGGTGCTTGGTCCTGCTGTGAGGGCAGGGGACTGGACTTGATGATTATTATGATTCTATAAAGCAGTGCAGGAACTGAAGTACCCCGTGGGACCCAGAGTTCAACAATCCCTAATGTGGGCTTACAAATGAGTATAGGTGTTTGAACTTCCTATCCTCTCAAAAAATGAGGCATAATGTTAGTTTGAACCAAGGGGTTTGGTTCGAACTAATGCGACCCGGCACGCACTTTCACTTTCGAAACAGCTGTTGATCGGAGTAACGCGCCGGCGAGGTCATGCTAATGAAGTGCGGGATATTTAAATCCCCACTTCATTAGCAATTTGGGTTGCCTACATTTCCATCCCTAGTTCGAACTAGGGAGCAAGTATAGATGTAACCTTAGAGTGTCCATGCTAAGTGAGGCTAACAGTAGAGACATTTTTTGAAAATACAGTATTTGGCCATTAGGTGCCACTATTTTCAAGTATTTCAAACAGTGGCATCAGTATTTTGCTTCATCCTTTTCCTTTCCTCTTCGCCATTTTTCTGGGGTGCAAGAATGACTCTCACCACAATAGAATGGTTTTGTGGATAGAGATCATGCCAATAAAATGCAAGAATGATTTCGGGTTCTTCTGATGATCGTTTCCCTCCTCTAATACTGACAGAACTGATGATGAAATGTGTCTCTAACCGGACACAAGCTGCATTGTTTACTTTGGGGTAACTCCTGGATAAAGGTTTCCTTGCACTTTTATATATACGGAGACTTTGAAAGAAATGTACTGCTGAAGAGCCTTCCAGTTGATCAACCATGGGTTAATTTGATCAAAACATCATGAACCAAATCATTTATATTAAAAAACAACACAACTCCAATTTGTTCCAATCTATTTCAATCTCTTTAGGCCGGTATTTTAGCATAATTCAATGACTGGTTCTAGAAGTTATGATTTAATTGGTAAGGAAGGCTAAAATTTCTGAACTCAATACTGTCAACAACCAAGAGCCCAAGGAACTTTCATGAGTAACTAAAGATTGTCACCAATCAGAACCCCTGGTTCTGCCACCGATCTTTGGTGATCTTGGGTAATTCACTTCTCCATGCCTCAGTTTCCCCTCCCACCTTTCATCTGCCTTGTCAATTTAACCTGTAAGCTCTAGACTTTCTTGCTATGTATGAGTATAGGGCTGACCACAGTGGGTTTCCAGGTGGGAAGCTACTGTAATGATTCTAACAAGCCCTGCTTAGTTCCATCCCAGAGATGCACTTTTTTCACAAGACTTGATCGCAAGAGTAATGTCCACGTTCCTTCTTTGGATGCGTTCCCTGACAATACAACGCTCCCACTGTGACTTTCTGTAGCCATTGTAGGGTGTGAATCATAGAACCATAGAGCTGGAAGAGACCTCAGAAGGCCATCAAGTCCAGCCCCCTGCTCTAGGCAGGACCAATCCCAGTTAAATCAACCCAGCCAGGGTTTTGTCAAGCCGAGACTTAAACACCTCTAGGGATGGAGACTCCACTACTTCCCTAGGGAACCCATACCAGTGCTTCACCACCCTCCTAGCGAAATAGTTTTTCCTAATATACGACCTTGACCTCTTCCACTGCAACTTGAGACCCATTGTTCCTTGTTCTGCCATCCATCACTACTGTGAACAGCCTCTCTCCAGGCTGTTTGGAGCCTCCCTTCAGGAAGTTGAAGGCTGCTCTCAAATCTCCCTTCACTCTTCTCTTCTGCAGACTAAATAGACCCAACTCCTTCAGCCTCTCCTCGTAGGTCATATGCTCCAGCCCCCTAATCATTTTGGTCGCCCTCCGCTGGACCCTTTCCAATATGTCCACATCCTTCCTGCAATTCGAGGCCCAGAACTGGACACAATACTCTAGATGTGCCCTCACCAGAGCCGAATAAAGGGGAATAATCACTTCTCTGGATCTACTGGCCATGCTCCTCTTAATGCAACCTAATATACCATTAGCCTTCTTGGCTACAAGGGCACATTGTTGACTCATATCCAGCTTCTCATCCACTGTAATCCCCAGGTCCTTCTCTGTAGAACTGCTACTTAGCCAGTTGGTCCCCGGCCTGTAACAGTTCTTGGGATTCTTCCATTCCAAGTGAAGGACTCTACACTTGTCCTTGTTGAACCTCATCAGATTTCCTGTGGCCCAATCCTCCAATTTGTCTAAGTCACTCTGAACTCTATCTACCTTTCCCCCTAGCTTAGTGTCATCCACAAACTTGCCGAGGGTGCAATCCATCCCCTCATCCAGGTCATTAATAAAGATGTTGAACAAAACCAGTCCTAGAACCAAACCTTGGGGCACTCCGCTAGAAACCAACCACCAACCTGACATTGAGCCATTGACCACTATCCGCTGGGCCCGACCTTCCAGCCAGCTTTCTATCCATCTTACCGTCCATTTATCCAATCCACATTCCCTTAACTTGCTGGCAAGAATACTGTGAAGACTTGAACAGGGCCACCTAAGCAAATCTCTTCACTGTCTTTTCTGATGGCCTTTGCCACGTGTATCACCCTCTCATGATTTAACCGACCTGCTCCCACGTTAGCTGTTCCCAAGGTGACATTGGGCTCTGATTTGTTATTTGCCCACTTTTAAAATTCTGTTTTCTCACATGTGGTGCCACCAAACAGGCATCGGCTCCTGCTACTTGCTTTGGTTTTGGTTTTGTGTTCTTGGGAAGGCCCTGGGTTTCTTCTTTGAAATGTCTGGACAAAATGCTTCTTTTTCATATGACTTGAAAGCAGTGTTCCTCTGATCTTTTCCATCCGTGTGTGGATCTTTTTCCCCGTCCATGTGTGGAATAATTCATGTGTGTGCACCAAAGCATGTATGGAGGTGCACCATCAGTAGAAACAAAAAATCTAGCTGTGGGTGCTCTGCTAATCAGCTGGCCGGCATCTCTCCTGAGTGGCCGCACAAGCACATGACTTCCAGGGAACACTGCTTAAGACGGAATAGTTTGTATCTTCTGGAAGCTGCATCTCTATCGCTCTCACGCTCCGGCCACTTTTCAACCTTCTCTTACAACTACGACACCTGCCAGGCTGTTCCACCAAAGAGCTGCGGCCCCTTCTCCGATTACATCCACCTCCTAATCACACAATCGAGAATTACGATTTACGTGGAAGACCCGGCCACGTTAATTTCTTCAGCAGCGCTGAGAAGATCAGTCGTACGTTCACCTCTCTGTTGCAGGGAATTTAACGTGATTAGCTAATTAAAGAATATATTCCAGGTTTTAAGCAACACATGCCCAGGGACTGGCTTTGTCGGTGCTGATGATGGTTTTGTGAGCTGCTGGAGTCAGCAAATGGAAAAATCTCTTCTTTCGGCTTTGTACTCTGCTGGAAAGAAAATTGTCAACATCAGTAGTGAGAGTACCGTGAGGGAAAGACATTCTACGTTCCTTTGTAATATCCCCGTCTAAAGGGCGCTACTCCCTACCATGAACCTCTCCCCTGCTGCTGAGTACATGGCTGCTGGAGATCACTCCTTTATTCCTGCGTTTGTTTGCTTTGAAGCCCACCTCTGTCCTTGAATGATGTGCCAGCACTTTTGGGCCCGGGAACCTTCTTCAATTAGTGCAGAAAGCAGCCAGGGTTCAATGCTTTAATCAATTTCAAACTGCTGAAGTGTGGCATGCCAAGCCCGGTGCTGAGCGTCAGGGGCCGGGCCGTGTGATAACGTTATTGTTCTTTCAGCCATTTACGCGCCGTCAGGGGCGAAGGAGGGGTAAACTACCGGCAGGCTCCAGTGGGAAGCTGTCGGACTCCATCCCAGTGTTTCTCTTTTCCTAATACCTGCAAGATAATGAAACCTGACAGAGCTGAGGCAAATAGAACTAATTTCTGCTGGGAAGGCTTTTCCGTTCCTCTCAACTTTTTCCAGCACCGCGGCTGCCGTTGTTACCCTGTAATTTACTCCATGTATAGTCCCTGCTTGGAAAGTCAGGTGCTATTCAATGCGTGTAGGAGTGGAAGACCTGAATAAATCACTGGATTCTGAATAAATAAATTCAGACTGCTGTATTGTTGGGCTCATACCAATCTCTCCTTATTAGATCTGTCTTAGCCCATGAGGTCTTTCCAGTAAAGAGCCCTGATCTTACTGCCCTTTACTTTTGCTTTATGGCATGCTTGTTGGTTACATGAGAAGGGAGAATAGGTTTGCACACGGGTTCCTAGCGTGCCCTTCGTTCTGCAGTGAGACAGGAAAATATCCCTGAATTTACAAATCACAAGAGTTCTGTTTTCGACACTGGTTACCCACGGAGGCTCAGAAGAAAAACCACAGCGTCAGATTGTGTGGACACCTACATCTCTCTCTGTGGACTTCTGATGCTTTGAAATTATATGCTGCAAAGATTTAGGGCACTTCTACATAGCAGCATTATTTCGAAATAACGTGTACGCATTAGGCAATTATTTCAACACTAGCCAATTAGCCCGTCATAAGACGTGATTTTCAGGTCTCTCTCTCTCCTCCTACTGCCTCCCCGTCTCTCTCAGCTCCCCTCCGTCTCCTGCCTCTCTCTCCGTCTCTTTCTTTCTCTTCTCCCCTTCCTGCCTCTCACTCTCCCTTTCTCTTCTCCTCCTCCTCCTGCCTCTTTCTCCCCTCCGTCTCTCCCTGCCTTCCTTCCCTTTCCCCTTCCCCCCCCCCGCCGTGGTGCTTGGCTGAGTGCTGCCTGCTCAGCCGGGCTGCCGCGAGGGAGGGGGCGGGGCGGTGACGTACATGTCCAGGGGGCGGGGCCGTGTATGTCACCACTCTCCCTTCCCCTCCCACCGCGGGGGAGCCCAAACGGCCACGTGTCATGTCCGGTATTTTGTGAATTTCCAGCTTGGTGCCGGAGGGAAGCCTGACGGGGGAGGGGGAGCGACTGGGAGGTGGGACGTGATTGGCTTTGGGAGCCCTGTGGTCGTGTGCAAAAGCTGGGTGGGGCGGGGGGTGGGGGTCAGGACTCCCAGCTCCCCCCGTCTCCCCCCAGCTTTTGAATGCGACCAGAGGCTCCCAGCACCAATCGTGGCCCCGCCCAGGGAATGCCTGCCGGGGGCACGGCCGGAAGGACTCCAGCTGCAGCTAGTGGCTGCACCCCCCCGTCCCACCAGGTCTGCTTCCCACCCCCTTCCTCTGTCCCCCCCCCTCCCGTCCAGCCCTGCGGCCTCCGATCCCCCCCAGCTCTGCTTTCCACCCCCCTTCCTCCGGCCCCCCCATTCTCCTCTTCTGCCCCCTGCCTCCGATCCCCCCCCCAGCTCTGCTTCCCACCCCCCTTCCTCCGGCCCCCCATTCTCCTCTTCCGCCCCCAGCCTCCGATCCCCCCCCAGCTCTGCTTCCCGCCCCCCTTCCAGCCGGCCTCCCTCCATGGCACACTCAGCTGGGAGCGCTCAACTGGGCCCCGGCAGGGGAGCAAGCGGCGGCAAGCGCGTGGGGAGCACGGACCCCAAACAGCCGCTTGCTCCCCCGCCGGGGCCCAGCTGAGCACTCCCAGCTGAGCATGCCATGGAGGGAGGGAAAGGGGGGCGGGGCGCTGACGTACACGACCAGGGGGCATGGCCGTGTACGTCAGCATTACAGACGCACAGACAATGGGCTACTATATATATGATAATGTCGAAATACTGTCAAGCTGGAAGATTTCTTACTCTGACTCCTGCAAGCTATTTCGATATAAGTTATGCAATGGATGCAGCTCAATTTGCATAGCGTATTTCTAGTTAAGCTCAGTTGTAGACGCACCCTTAGTTACTTTAATTTGGATTCTTCCACACACTCATATTCATTTTGGGACAGGAATCTAAGCTAGGGTTTTTTCCCACCCTTCTCTGCAAGTTCCGCCTGTAATGTGAGGTTCTGCAGATGTTTTCAATGGGACCATCCTTTTCTTTAGAGGTCGTCTTCTTGGGTATGTCTAGACTGCATCCCTCTGTCGGCAGAGGGATGCAGATTAGGCAGGTCGACATTGCAAATGAGGCAGGGATTTAAATATCCCGTGCCTAATTTGCATAAAAATGGCCATCACGTTTTGCAGACTCAGCACTTTGTCGGCAAAAAGTGGCAGTCTAGTGGGGGATCTGTCAAGAAAGAAAGCCTTTTTTGACAGATTCCTTATGCCTCCTGCTTTCTTTCTCGACAGATTCCCCTCTAGACTGCCATTTTTTGCTGACAAGCTGCTGAGTTGGCAAAACGCAGCGGCCATTTTTATGCAAATTAGGCACGGGATATTTAAATCCCTGCCTCATTTGCAATGTCGACATGCCTAATCTGCATTCCTCTGCCGACAAAGGGATGCAGTCTAGACATACCATTTTTGTGGATTGCTTTCGGTGTCCACGGAAAGTGAACATACCTGTAAGACTATCGGAGAGATGAGCAAGAATAACTACCTGAAACATCATCTCGGGATCTGTCTGCGCAACCAGCAAGACTTTCAATTCGAATACATTCCATACCCGTCAAAGTCAACAGAACTAAGCTGACCTGTATTGGTGAGGCTCATGCCCTAAACCTTCAACTGAATTTGTAAGCAGTGACTGGAATTGGTGATTGAACATGTGCTTTAGTAGACACCTGCCTATGACATAAATGGTGGTCTTTGTACCACAGGAATCAGAATTTCTGATTCATGGGGAATTCCACCATTTCAGAGGGTTTTTTTCATTCCAAAATGGAAGACGACCAAACCAATGAGAACTTTAAACAATGTTTTGGCTCAATTGAAACCTTTCATTTCAGCGTTGACTTTTTATAAGTTTTTATTGTTTAGCATATAAAATAAAATTTTGGAACCACATTGTTTCAAACAAAAAAAAAAAGTTGCGTGTCACATTGGGAAACTACTGATATTAGCAAAATGTCTTTTTTAAACAAAACTTTGTCAACATGGACTCGGTCCAGTAGGAGTTTCACTTCCCATATGAAGCTGTTCCGTTAGCTCTAATAGCTAAAAAAGCACTTTGTTTCTGTGCTACGGATGGTGTTCTCCTGACCAAGAATCTGAGGTTTGGTCTCTGGTCCTTTTTCCCAGTTTTCCATCCACTGTGGCCTCCCAAAGGGCATTGTCCCACAAGCTTCTTGAGTTGCGATATGCACATCATAGAATCCTAGAATCTAGGGCTGGAAGGAACCTCAGGAGTCATCAAGTCCAGCCCCCTGCCCAAAGCAGGATCAACCTCAACTAAATTATCCCAGCCAGGGCTTTGTCAAGCCAGGACTTAGAAACCTCTAGGGATGGAGATTCCACCCTCTCCCTAGAGAACCCATCCCAGTGCTTCACCACCCACTTAGGGAAATAGTTTTTCCTAATATCCAATCTAGACCTCCCCCATTGCAACTTGATACAATTGCTCCTTGTTCTGCCATCTGCCCCCACTGAGAACAGCCTCTCTCCCTCCTCTCTGGAACCCCCCTTCAGGGAGTTGAAGGCTGCTCTCAAATCCCCCCTCACTCTTCTCTTCTGCAGACTAAACAGACCCAAGTCCCTCAGCCTCTCCTCATAGGTCATGTGCTTCAGTCCCCTCAGGATTTTGGTGCCCTGCGCTGGACCCTCTCCAATGCGCCCACATCCTTTCTGTAGTGGGGTGCCCAGAACTGGACACAATACTCCAGATGTGGCCTCACCAGAGCCAAATAAAGGGGAATAATCACTTCTCTAGATCTGCTGGCCATGCTCCTCCTCGTGCACCCCAATGTGCCATTAGACTTCTTGCCTACAAGGGCACATTGTTGACTCATATCCAGCTTCTCAACCACTGGATTCCCTAGATCCTTTTCTACTGAACTGGTACTTAGCCAGTCCATCCCCAGCCTGTACCAATGCTTGGGATTCTTCCATCCCAAGTGCAGGACTCTGCACGTGTCCTTGTTGAACCTCCTCAGATTTCTTTTGGCCCAAAAGAAATCCACATGGTCTCTCATTTGCTAAGGCCCAAAGGAATAACTGTCCAAATTTCCCAAAGATGTACCGAGTCAGAAATGGCTGTCGCAAAGGACCTGGTTATCATGACAGTGCTTTTGTAGCTGTAGTGTAAACAGGCCCTGTTATTTGAACATAAATGTTACTAGAGGCCTGTCCCAGTGCAAGATCCATGTTCAGATGTTAGGCCCAGGAGGGGAATTCCAGGAGTCGTTTTCCTATTGAATATACATGGTGGGGTAGATGCGACACTACCCAGATCTAGAGGAAGCGTGCCTGCAGAAGCGTTGTTTCAAAGCATATGAAGTCAGTTGGAGCATGTGGTACAGTAGAGAATCTGAGTCACAAACACCTCAGTCGGGAATGGAGGGTGTTCAGAACACAGAAACATTTGTCACTCGAACAAGGAGCAATGGCTGTTCTTTGAAAAGTTCACAATGGAACTATGACTGAATGCAGCTTGGACACTTGACTGTACAGAAGACAAATGTTACTTTTAACCATCTTAATTTAAATGACAACCGTTTTGTTGCCTTGTCAAATCTGGTTTAAACTTTCTCATTATTTTAGGAGTTTGTGTGTGAGTGTGCATAAAATTTTTTTTTGTAGCCTTTGGCTCCAGACGAGGTGTGTGATTGGCAGATCAGTTGGTAACTGTGAGGTTCGACTGTAGTTGAGACAGGTACAGCACCATTGCAAAGCGGGCACAAAGATACTGAATAATATTTGTAGCATGTGACTATCTTGAGGTCTTGCCAAAGCCCACGGAAGTCAATGGGAGTCTACTGATGGCACTGGACATTGTAGCAGGCCCATTATGTGTTGCGTAGTTCTCCATTGCTTTACATTTATTAAGGCTGCTATTGTTCATTAAATGCCAGTTGAGAGTGAATCTTGAGCTATGTTTTAATAGTGTAATTTATACATCTATTACACAGTTGTTAAATTGCAATGAGTAATGGCTGCATTAGTAAACTGGTATTTAACATACAGCTGTAAATGCCTTTATGAATTCGAAATTTAACCCTTGTTTGTTGCTTGGAGCGTATGTCACGCACATGTTCTGCCTGGGTTTTCAGCATGCCCCAAACCCGATTTCTTTCCCGGCTCTGGCTGAAATCAACCTTCTGGGCAGGCTGCAAACCACAGCCCAGCTCTCTGGCCATGGGAGAGGAGAAGGGGAGGGCGGAAAGGGGTGTGACCTTCATGACTTTGTTTATTCACTGTACCTGATTGTTCAAGCCCACCGCGAGTTTGGGTGGGATCGTCCTGCGCCTACGGTCCCTCCCGAGGAGGATTACTAATTTTTCCGACTCCTATGTGTATTGGAGCCTATCGGCTAGGTGGCCAGGAAGGGGGCTCGGGCCCTTCCTCTCTCCAAGCCCCGGCCCAGGGCCCTAAGGCTGGGACACTTGTCCCTTGCCAGTGGAGGGGACCGAGACCCCTAAGCCCTCCACTCACGGGGTACACGGCCCTGCCCTGGGCCACTTCTTCCTGGTTATGCTCCCACTCCCCAGCCCGGGGATAGGCTTACTGGTGGATGTCATCTCCCGGGGCTGGTGAGCTGCACTGGTTCTCTCCTGGGCACCCTGTGTGGGGGAAGGCTGGGAGGACACCCGCGTCCCCAGATGCTCTCTCCTCCCCCCCCCCCCCCCGCTCCGGTTCCCGGCCCTTTTCAAAGGGCTGCATCCCGGCGTTTCCGGCCAGCCCCACCCCTGCGCACGCCGCCGCGCCCCTTGGGAAACCCCGGCTGGCATCATGGCTGATGCCACATAGGTCATGTGCCTCTCCTCAAAGGTCATGTGCTTCAGTCCCCTCAGGATTTTGGTTGCCCTGCGCTGGACCCTCTCCAATGCGCCCACATCCTTTCTGTAGTGGGGTGCCCAGAACTGGACACAATACTCCAGATGTGGCCTCACCAGAGCCAAATAAAGGGGAATAATCACTTCTCTGGATCTGCTGGCCATGCTCCTCCTCGTGCAGCCCAATGTGCCATTAGACTTCTTGCCTTCAAGGGCACATTGTTGACTCATATCCAGCTTCTCAACCACTGGAATCCCCGGGTCCTTTTCTACTGAACTGGTACTTAGCCAGTCCATCCCCAGCCTGTACCAATGCCTGGGATTCTTCCATCCCAAGTGGACTGCAGCCACCCCCGCCATGACTAGCGTGGCCCCGGGTTCTGCTGCCGCCATCTGGCTGCTCCCCGGCGCCCCCACCATCAGCTCTGCCCCCATCCGGGGTCCCTCTGACCGGGCCGTCTGCCCTGTCACGTTCACACATACAGAATGGGAAGTGACTGTCCAGGAAGGCGTATTGCAGAAAGGGATCTAGGGGTTATAATGGATCACAAGCTAAATATGAGTCAACAGTGTGACGCTGTTGCAAAAAAAGCAAATGTGATTCTGGGCTGCATTAACCGGAGTGTTGTGAGCACGAGAATTGCTATTGTTCCCATATTGCAACAGCCAGGGTACCATGTTACAGCCGTTCTTCTAGGTGCAGCATTAGGAATAAAACCAAATTCACTTTAGTAAATTAGATCTCATGCCAGAGGCACGGAGGCTGTTAATAGCCATTTAATTATACAAAATATTTGGATTTCTATCAACATAAAACCCTGTGCAAATGTGCCAAGCATGAAAACTGAAGGGAAAACAGCCATAACCCAACCACGAGACAGGGGTTAGCAGCATGTTAGCCCCCTCGTTTTCAAACTGACAATGATGTTCAGTCACATTGATCCACAAAAGTGTTAACGCTTGAGGGGGGGCCTTATGTTGCACCCATAATAGGTAGCTGGTTTACAACAAAAGGAAGTTTCTCTCCACGCAGCATAGTCAACCTGTGGAACTCCTCGCCAGAGGATGTTGTGAAGACCAGGACTTTAACAGGGTTTTAAAAAGAACTAGATACATTCATGGCGGTTAGGTCCATCAATGGCTATTAGCCAGGATGGGTAGGGGTGGTGTCCCCAGCCTCCGTTTGTCAGGGGCTGGAAATGGATGACAGGAGAAGGATCATGTGGTGATACCCTGTTCTGTTCACTCCCTCTGGGGCTCCTGGCATTGACCACTGTCAGCAAACAGGGATACTGGGCTAGATGAGCCTTTGGTTTGACACAACGGGTACATCTAGACTACATGGCTCGATCGATGGAGCCATGTAAAATAGTTTATTCGGCATAGTCAAAGAAGCAGGGATCGTCAGCACCATGCGGTGGCCATTTTTATTTTAATGAAGCGGGGATTATTTAAATCCCCACTCCATTAAAATAAAAATGGCTGCCGCACGGTGCTGACGATCAGCTGATCTGGCACAGCGTGGCAGCCTATACGCGACGTGATCAACAAGGGAAGCCTTTGTCGACCGCTCCAGTATGTCTCGTGAAACCTTCTTTGACTATGCCGAATAAACTATTTTACATGGCTCCGTCGCTGGAGCCATGTAGTCTAGACGTACCCAGTATGGCCGTTCGTATGTTCTTATGCTGTGCCCCATAGATTAGAAAGCAAAATTCAGGAATTAGGTACCTTAGTTCCATGGCTTTCAGCCAAGGGCACGTACTAGGGATGTTAAAAAGTGGGTAATGGGGTACATGTGTACCTGCTGGAAATCTCAATGGCTGTGTCTAGACTGGCCAGGTTTTCCAGAAAATCAGCCGCTTTTCCGGAAAAACTTGCCAGCTGTCTACACTGGCCGCTTGAATTTTCGCAAAAGCACTGACTTCCTACTGTAAGAAATTGGTGCTTCTTGCGGAAATACTATGCTGCTCCCGTTCAGGCAAAAGTCCTTTTGCACAAAGCTTTTGCGCAAAAGGGCCGGTGTAGACAGCTCAGATTTGTTTTCCGCAAAAAGCCCTGATCGCGAAAATGGCGATTGGGGCTTTTTTGCAGAAAAGCGCGTCTAGATTGGTACAGACGCTTTTCCGCAAAAAGTGCTTTTGCAGAAAAGCATCCATGCCAATCTAGACACTCTTTTCCGAAAATGCTTTTAACGGAAAACTTTTCCGTTAAAAGCATTTCCGGAAAATCATGCCAGTCTAGACGTAGCCAGTGGTTACATGGTTACCCACAGTGTAGGGGAGTAGGCATGCATGCCGGCAGCTGGCTTTTAGAAGTGCACACCGGCCTTGACTGATGTGTGCATGAAATGACCCCATCCTCAAAAGTACAAACCCCAGAATCCCAGGAAATAGAGTTTCCTCAATGAGCGCGAGAGGTTAAAGGTAGGTCTCAATACTAACATGGGTCTGGAAGCCCAAACCTCCTGATACTTCCCATGCAATTCGGTAGAGGCAACAGAGTTGAATAAGAAATCTCAGAGCTATAGAGAAAATCCTTTCTTCTGGGTGATCGGCAGGAGGAATAACTTTAACCGACTGGTCAGATTCCTTTTTCTCTGTGAACGGCACCCAAAGGAAGACCGACCTTTAGGATTCTTAAGGACATAATTCACTTTTAAATATCCCGGGGACCTGTGAGTGATGCCAGAGGATGCTGTGAAGGCCAGGGCTTTAACAGGATTGAAAGAATCGCTAGATAACTTCATGGAGGTTAGGTCCATCCATGGCTAAGGGCAGGGAGGGTGTCCCTAACCTCTGTTTGTCAAAGGCTGGAGATGGGTGACAGGGGAGGGATCATGTGAGGGTTCCCTGGGGCTGTTCACTCCCTCTGGGGCATCTGGTATTGGCCACCGTCAGAAGACAGGACACTGAGCTAGATGGACCTTTGGTCTGGCCCGGTCTGGCTGTTCTTATGATTGACCCTCCTCCTCGTCTTAGTGTTCTCAGCAAAGGACTTGGATGCCCCCATAGAGGGAGAGCTGGGTGATTTTGACCAAGGGATAAAATAGCCCGGTCGTGGCCCCGTGCCAATCTGCTCCTTAGGCACCAAGTCCTGGTCTGATTTGAAATCAATGGGAGCTTTGCTACCGACTTCAGGGGAACCAGCTTTCCGCCTTGCTGCATTCCAAGCAGGATCTGCGGGGCCTATCGAAACCCATCTGTATTATTGTTGGTCCCAAGGAGGCAGGCTCGTGGCTGCTGTGTGAAACATTGCCTTCTCGCCTGTCTCCGGCTGCACAGCAACCAATTACCAGCTAATCCTGATTGCTGCTGGAGGGGATGCCACGCAAAGTGGAAAGACTACAGCTTAATTTCCAGCGATTGCATGAACTGGAGCGGGCTGTGCTGTGGGCCGCTAGGCACCATTTTTCTGCGAGAGTGTAAGCCAGGCCAACGCAGGAAGGCAGGAGGTAGATGGGGAATAAATATGGAGCGCTGAGATGTCATTTTGACAGTCACTCAGATTGTTGATCAATGTCTTTCTCCAACCACACGTTCTCCACTTTGGAGCACGTTAGTCAAACCATAATAATGCCAAAGCACCGTGTAAGGTGTGAGTCATGTGACTGCGGTTAAGCTAATAAGCAGAGCTCCAGCAAAGTGATGCCAGACTCTTTGAACATGAGGTAGCCCGAACAGTCACCTCTGCCAATGCAAAATGATTGTGGCCTTCTTCTGTGTCACTTTCATCTCACAGCCCATCCTCTGCTGGTTAGTTTTTCCCCTTGATTTGTAAAAGTGTTTGGATATGGTCATGGAAACAGAAGGCCACCACAGCAGTATCTAAAATGCCAGTGCTGATGTTCGCCCCTCTGATGTCTTCACTACGGGAAACATCGATGCTGCCACAATTGATCTTCTGGAGTTTGATTTAGCTGGTCTAATAAAGACCTGCTAAATCAAACTCAGAGGATGCCCCCATTGGCAGCCAGTGCTCCTGTGAGGGGTAAGGGAAGCTGCTGGGAGTGTTTGCTCCCATTGGCCTCCCACTGTGGGGACAACAGGGAAACTCAAATTAAGGCACGTTGACTCCAGCTTTGTAATTAATGTAGTTCGACCTTCCCCTGTAGTGTAGATCTGGGCTTAGATGAAGGCTGATTTTTCCAGAACTGCCAGAGGGCTCTGGGTGTCTAATTTCCCAAGAGATCTTTGAAAAACTGACTCTACAAGGCTTTTGGATTTTAAATGAGAGAATTTACAATCGGTCTTGCCTGTCTGGGCTTCACCTGAGAAGCCCGCCTCCCCTTTTTTTGAGAATACAGCTGGCAAAATACCATTAAAATCACATTCACTGTTCAATTGATTTTGCCATTTCTCATGAAATTATTGACTAGAAAACTGCCTATTTCCACGCTGTGTATGAGTGGTCCTTGGTAGCCAATCTGCAACCCCACCAAACTAAATGGGATTGCACCTCCACGGCAGAAGCAGGTTGGATACCATGGTGATGAGTTACAATGTAGATATTGGTTCAGATAACCATGTTTCAAACCTTCTGGGGAGATGATCACTCATGGAAGTTTTTTTGCATGCAATGCACAATCAACCTGTGGAACTCCTTGCCAGAGGATGTTGTGAAGACCAGGGTTTTAACAGGGTTTTAAAAAGATCTAGATAAATTATGGAGATTAGGTCCATCGTTAGTTATTAGCCAGGATAGGTAGGAAGGGTGTCTCTAGCCTCTGTTTGTCACGGGCTAGGAATGGATGACAGGAGAGGGATCACTTGATAATTACTTGTTTCTGTTCACTCCCTCTGGGGCACCTGGCATTGGCCACTGTCGGCAGGCAGGACATTGGGCTCGATGGCCCTTTGGTCTGACCCAGATAACTATCTTTATCTTTTTGTTTTAGTTTTTGAAGAATTTCTGTTTTCTTTCAAAATCCTGTTTTCTCTGAGGTCAATGGGAGCGTTGCAGTTATCAGTTGTGATCTCATTTATTCGACATCACCTATGACAACAAGCCTAGCCTGTGTAGTGCATCATTTGGAACCCCAGCGCCCCGGCTCACCCTGAGGAGTAGTTTTTTGACGCAACGGCTTGAAGAAGTGTAGGGGCGGAAATGAATTTGAACATTCAGTTAATGTCACCTGGCTGCCAAGATTTGAAGCGTGGCTAGAGACGCTGTAGGTAAAGCTAACTCGCACGTGAGTACATTGTTCTCTGCTGCAAATGTTTGCTGAAGATCTGTTCCCCAGACACTGTCACTATGGAAAACAAATTAATTCTTCGCCTTCTCAAAATTACCTTTTCTGTTTTTCTCCAGCTAACAGCCGAAACTCAAATAGAATTAAGAAAACCGTGCTCGTCTCCCGGTGTCCCTCCCTCCGCCTGCTATCCTTGCCTTTTGGAAGCAGCTAGCTGGGAGTTTGAAATGACTGATTAAATTCAGCATTCTATAATGGGTCACAGTTGCTACAGACTTTTTTTTCTATTCATTCAAATGAATGGCAAATCCCATCTCCAGCTGGTCAGTTGCTCCGATATAGGCCATTTGGAGTTCTCGAACTGAAACGCACACAATTTATGTGTCATAAAAAGCAGCCCCCAGAGCATCTGCCAAAGGGAGTTGAGTGTTTTTGGTCTCATCCCATTGCCATAGGAATCAATGGGAATTGGACCAGGCCTTCCTCAAGCAACAGCAAAGGAATAATTCAGAAGCTCAGTGTTAGCTAAAGAAGGGAGGAGAATATCTTGGTGGTCTCCCAAGGAATTAATCCGGGAACCGAGGGAAAGGTATTTTCTTAACCCGCCACATAATTTGGGTGTGCAGCAGCTGCAGTTGTACCTACAGCCATGCTACTTTGCACAACCAAACTGGCTGCAAACACAATGGGTGCATCTAGACTGGCAAGTTTTTCCGCAAAAACTTGCCGCCTGTCTACACTGGCCGCGAGTATTTGTGCAAGAACACTGACTTTGTACTGTACACAATCAGTGCTTCTTGTGCAAATATTCCAACACTCCCGCTCAGGGATAAGCCCTCTTGTGCAAGTATTCTTGCGCAAGAGGGCCAGTGTAGACAGCCATGTTAATTTCTTGCGCAAGAAAGCCTGATGGCTAAAATGGCCATCGGCGCTTTCTTGTGCAAGAGAGCGTCTACACTGGCACAGATGCTTTTGCACAAAAGATGTCTTTTGCACAAAAGCATCCTTGCCAGTGTAGACGCTCTTTTGCACAAATACTTTTAACGGAAAAACTTTTCCGTTAAAAATATTTGCGCAAAATCAAGCCCATCTAGATGTAGCCAATAGCAGCAACTGCACACCCAAATCTCGTCCGTGTATTTTTACCTGTGCAATTGCACTGTACCTCTCTGAATATCTGGACCACTGTTCATAACTTATTGAGTCCCCACAGGCCTGGATGGAGGTCTACAGACATCTAGAGGGGACAGTCCTAAGGGTCTTACAATTCTTTGTCTTGCTGATTCAAAATCATGTATGTGATATACTGGCATAGAGTTACCCATTTGTAAGGATTTGCAGTTTTTACTCAAATTGATTTCAAAGCAAAGCCTAACACACTGATGCCTGAGAACTCAAATTTAAGAACATAAGAACAGCCACACTGGGTCAGATGAAAGGTCCATCTAGCCTAGAGTCCTGTCTTCCCACAGTGGCCAATGCCAGGTGCCCCAGAGGGAGTGAACAGGACAGGGAATCATTAAGTGATCCCTTCTGTCACCCGTTCCCAGCCTCTGACAAACGGAGGTACACCATCCCTACCCATCCTGGCTAGTAGCCATTGATGGACTTAACCTCCATGAATCTATCTAGCTCTTCTTTGAACCCTATTAAAGTCCTGGCCTTCACAACATCCTCTGGCAAGGAGTTCCACAGGTTGACTGTGCACTGCATAAAGAAAAACTTCCTTTTGTTTGTTTTAAACCTGCTACCTATTTATTTCGTTGGGTGACCCCTCGTTCTTATGTAATGGGAACAAGTAAATCATTTTTCCTTATTCACTGTTTCCCACCCCAGTCATGATCTTTGTAATTCAACACTAGCCTCCAGTCTCGGCTGCAATATTAGCCTACCATTTGCATTGAAGCGGGGAAGTGTGTTGAATTATAAGGCACATAAGCCACTCCTTTAATCTGGAAGCCTCCAGAGGACGCAGCCCGGAGGTGCTTTGATTTCATTGAACCTGTCAAAGCTCCTTCCAGTGCAAAGACACAGTCCCGCTCAGCAACACAGTGAGACTGCTGATACAATAGCAGCGTGCAGGAATATCTTTTAAAAGTAGAACTGTAAACTTTTAAAAGGCTTGTTAACCCTGCAATCTGCTAGAGGGTAAGGGCATGGCTTGACAGCTAGAACAGGGTGTTCCGATCACTCTTCGTTAGAGCAGCTGTCATTCTTACATTGTTAGATCCTTCCTCCTATGCACACCTGGCTGCTCTGTAGGTTGTAATTCACCTGGCTACCAGATTGGACAAGGGAGGCTAAGGGAAGCAATCAGAAATTGCGTTCAGGACCCCGATTCAAAGGGGAAGTAAATGTTGGCAGTGCTTTTTATCAGGATTGATTCAGTATATAGATGTTCTGCAAGAACCTAGACTTTCAGACATTTGCTTTGGAAATAAGCCAGAACGAATTGTCGCAGCCCACCCCGGCTCTATTTTACTTCCTCGTCCTTTTTCTTTTAACTCTTTGGAAATTTGAAATGGTCAACGTCTGTTGTGGAAGGAGTTGATAGTGCACAGACATGTGGTGAGAAGGATGTGGCACCTGCAAGAGTCTTGTGACCAGCACAAATCTTGGAGAGGTGGGGTTGCTTTACTAAACTGAAGGGTGGTTTACCTCCTCCCCCCCCCCCCCCCCCAGTCCTGTCCCTTTACGAAAGGATTGTATCTAGAGGGTTCTCTCCACGGAGACACACAGGAAAGAGAATCCAAGTGAACTAAAAGTATGAATTTGAAGTGGACTAGTTAAAGCGCATAGGTGCTGTTGTGAACTTCACTTTGGAAGTAAACTAAACTAACCTGAATTACAGGGGGTGGGACTAGATGACCTCTTTGGATCCCTGCCAGTCTTCTGATTCTACAATAAGGCCATTTAAATTCTGAATGCAGGTGATCACACATGGGTTTAACAAATCCACTTCACATTCACATTTTTAATTAATTTGGGGATTAATTTTCCTGGATGTCCCAGTGTAGACGGTCTATTAACGAGAGGTGGGTGGTGAAAAATTGGCCCAAACCAATCTCTCCTACAAAATGTTTTGGTTTTGAGCCATTTTTCCACTTAAAACTTGGGTTTTTTTTTCTAATGTCCAACCTAAACCCCCTTATGCTGCAATTTAAGCCCATTGCTTCTTGTCCTAGCCTCAGAGATTGAGAACAATTTTTCTCTCTCTCCCTTATAAAACTTTTTAGATACAGCCAGTCCCCAAGTTACGAATGGTCAATTTACGACCGTTCGTACTTATGACCAAACCTCCCATTAAGTGGTCGTAAAGGCAGTCCCCGAGTTACGAATGCGATCCGCGCTTAGGAACAGCACGGTCGCATGTAAATGAATGGGCTCTGACTTACGAACACTTCGAGTTACGACCTGTCATGTCCTTTCTCAGTTTTCTCTTTTCCAAACTGAACAAACCTTGTTCTTTCAATCTTCCCTCATAGCTCATGTTTTCTAGACCTCTCATCGGTTTTCTTGCTCTTCTCTGGACCTTCTCCAATTTCTCCACATCTTTCCTGAAATGTGATGCCCAGAACTCGACACAAGACTCCAATTAAGGCCTAATCAGTGCAGCGTAGAGTGGAAGAATGACTTCTCATGTCTTGCTATGACACTCATTCTAGTGCATCCTAGAATGATGCTCACTTTATTTGCAACAGTGTCACACTATTGACTCATGTTTAGCTTATGGTCCACTATTGCCCTAAATCCCTTTCTGCTGTTCTTCTACCTAGGCAGTCAGTTTTGTATGTGTGCAATGAATTGCTCCTTCCCAACTGAAGTACTTTCCATTTGTCCTTATTGAATTTCATCCTGTTCACGTCAGACCTTTTCTCTAGCTTGTCCAGATCATTCTGAATTGCAAGCCTCTCCTCCAAAGCACTTGCAACCCTTCCCAGCTTGGTTTCATCTGCAAACTTTCTAAGTGTGCTCTCTATGCCATCACCTAAATCACTGATGAAGATACTGAACAGAACTGGACTCCGAACTGATTCCTGTGGGACCCCACTCGTTATGTCCTTCCGCCATGTCAGTGAACCATTGATTACCATTCCTTAGAGAGAAGTTATCCAACCCATTTTGCACCTAACTTAGAGTAGCTCCATCTAGGTTGTATTTCACTAGTTAATGAGACGGTCATGTGAGACTGTATCAAAAGAGTTACGGAAGTCAAGATATATCACGCCTACCACCTCCCTATCTACAAGACCTGTTACTTTGTCAAAGAAAGCGCTCAGGACGGTTTGACATGATTTGTTCTTGACAAATCTATGCTGATTGTCAGTTGGCATCTTCTAGGTGTTTGCAAATGTATTACTTAATTATTTGCTCCATTATCTTTCCAGGCACAGAAGTTAAGCTGATTAGTCTGTAATTCACTGGGTTGTCCTTATTTCCCTTTTTATAGAGGGATACCTAATTTGCTCTTTTCTGGTCGTCTGAAATGTCTCCCATATTCTATGACTTTTCAGACATAATCACTAAAGGCTCAGATATCTCCTCAGTCAGCTCCTTGAGTATTCTAGGATGTATTTCATCAGGCCCTGGTGACTTGAAGACCTCTAATTTGTCTAAGCAATTTTTAACTTGTTCTTTTAACATTTTAGCCTCTGATCCAACCTCATTTTCTCTGGCATTCACTATGGCTATGTCTACACTACAAAGAAAAGTTGGAAAAAGATATGCAAATTGTGAACTGCAATTTGTGTATCTTTTCCCCCTTTTCTTTCGAAAGAGGCTTTTCTGAAATTTGGCGTGTCTACACAGCACCAAATTTTGGAAAAAAACACCTCTTTTGCCACATCCCTTATGCCTTGTAGAATGAGGTTTACAGGGATGACGAAAGAACATGTCCGCTTTTCAGAACCTTAGGTTCCTCACCCCTCTGCTAAGCAGATGACAAAGCATTGAAAGCATCGTGCCACCAGCTTTTTGGCATTTTGATACCCAAAAAGCTTATGAATAGGGTATGTCTAGACTACATGCCTTTGCCGACAGAGGCATGTAAAATAGGCTACCCTACATAATCATTGAAGTGGTGTTTTAAATAAACCCTGCTTTATTAAAATAAAAATGGCCACCAGGTTGTGCCAGCTCAGCTGGTTGTCAGCACAGTGTGGCAGTCAAGACGCAGATTGGTCAGCAGGGAAAGCCTTTGTCGACCGATCCCTTATGCCTCGTGAAACGAGGTTTACAGAATCAGTCGGCAAAGGCTTCCCCTGTCGACCGATCCGCGTCTTAACTGCCACGCTGTGCCGACAATCAGCTGAGTGGGCACAGCGCGGCAGCCATTTTTATTTTAATGAAGCAGGGTTTATTTAAATCCCCGCTTCAATTATTATGGCAGGTAGCCTATTTTACATGCCTCTGTCGGCAGAGGCATGTAGTCTAGATATACCCATAGTTCCCACTGCTTCCACTGTGGCCTCTGAAATAAGAATAGGCAAAGCAGCCTAGAGAAAGGCAGAACTCCTCCAAGCCATCCCCTAACCCTCAAGCCAAATGGATTCTTCTTGTTTTTCTTTTACAGACGTTTGGGAGGGTGCCTTAATACCTAATTCGGGGCTAAATTCAGTGAAATTGGAATGGGTGAGGGCAGGAATTGGTATTTATTTGCTGCAAATGGATCATTGGGGTGGCTTCTTTTCATTCGTTACTGTCGCATTCCTATCAAATATTAACCATCCAGGGTTAATATTTGTTTTCAGAGTTCCTTGCAAGTTCATACTTTGCCTCCTGTCCCGGTGGCATCAATTTGGCTCAAAATAAAGGGTGCTGGGTGGAATGAGCAAGCCAGGCAAGAGCAAGGCAATATTGCATTTGCATGCGACCAATGTGCCGGTTAGCCTTGTTCCGCGGCAGTTGCATTCCGTTGGGTTTATTGTTGGAGTCTCCGCTGGCAGGGGGAAGCCGAAAAGCTGCCTTCTCTCGGTGTTTGGCAGAGTTATTCCTGACCCACCTGCATTTCCGCTCCATGATCTGGGTATCGGGCCAGACTGCGAGAGCAGAGAGAGGGAGCTCGCAGCCAGCGTGGTTGGAAGATGGGAGTTGGACTTTACATCAAGATTTGCAGACGCTGCAAGTTGACCAGAATGGGCTTTTTAGCCCTCAGGGTAAAACCACCAGCCTGGCGCCCACACTCCACCTCCTTCCCCTCCAGAATGCCTACGGAAGTGTTGCTGCCCCCATGCACCCGCCCTCTCCATACTCCCCCCGCTGGGGGGTGGGGCCTAAGCAGAAGGGGCAGGGCTGGGGGCTTGCCTCCTCCAGTCCTATCTTCACCCACCGCCCATGTCAATATGACCCACCTCCAGCCCACGTGGTGTGTCGGGTGCTGGCGCTCACACCTGGGCTGGGCTGTAATGATGGGAGCAGCCCAGCCAAGTCTGCATAATCACTGGCTCTCTGGTTTGAATTCAGAAAACTGCAGACCCGGGCCTAAGAAATTTGCCGAGTCAGGGCTGCGGCAGAGTCAGCCTGACGGCTCTTTGGATTTCTTTCGTACTTTTCTCCTCCCTTCTCCTAGCTCTTTTTTCCTGCACTGACCGAAGAGGGTTAATGGTTAGAACTGAAGATGCGAGACTGCAACCCTGGCTGATCTGTTTGCCCATGAAGAGGGTGACCAGATGTCCTGACACTAAGAGCTTTGTCTTGTATGCAACTCTGTCTCACTTGATGCCTGATGGAGGGCAGCCATAGAATCACAGAATCCTAGAATGGAAGGGACCTTGAAAGGTCATCAAGTCTGGTCCATGCCCTCATAGTAGGACCAAGCACCGTCTAGATCATCCCTGACAGGTGTCTGTCCAACCTGCTCTTCAATATCTCCAGGGATGGAGACTCCACAACCTCCCTAGGCAGAAAAAAAAATCTCCTCTTTATAGGGAGGCTTTGTTCTTGTAGTTATGTGGTACAAATGCCAGCCTGCTGTTTTTAACTACTGAGGACAATGTTCCCTTTACTACTACGACCCTCTCCTCTACTACTACTACTGTGGACAATGTTCCCTCTAATCGTTTCTTTGTATGTGTGGATTTTTCCCATCCATGTGCAGAATACATTTTGTTATATGCACCCAGGCGTGTGGAATGTGCACCACCTGGGAAAACAACAAACCTAGTAGTGGGCACTCTGCTAATCAGCTGGGCAGCATTTGAATTTCTTCTGAGTGGTTGCCCATGCGCCGAGCTTACAGGGAGCGCTGACTGAGGAGGGGACGTTCTCTGTAGGGAAAGAAAATAGTAACACCTGCCTCCTTCCAGCTTTTGGTTGGCAAGCCCAGGCTGTTCTTGTCAATGGAGTAGCCACCTGGGCTGCGTATCCTCCAATCCCACATGTTTCCCTGCATTCTTACATGGTGGCCTCTGTCCTGCTAAGGTTAATAGACATTTTCCCAGGGTTGCCCCTGGTGGCAAATCAGAGCCATGAATGTTCCCGGCAATAATGAATTCAGGTTGGGTGTTGCCAACCCGACCACGTGCTCCAGGCGTTGGCAGCCAAATTCCAAGTGGCTTTGCAATTTCTCAGCCTATCACTTACCTGTCTGCTTCCCCGCTCCCGTTGTATTTCAAGTCAGCTGCCTGCAAGCAGGGACACTATGCGTCTGATGCTCACAATCAATCTGTTTTCCTGTCATTCCGAGGTGTCACGGTACAGTACGTGCCACAGTGCAGCCCCCGGTAAAACCACACCGGGGGAGATGTGCAAAGGCCGCCAGATCAAAGAGAACCCAACTGGGGGTGGGGAGAGAGGCGCTGGCAGACCGGCTTTTTAAAAGCCATTCTCAGACGGAGAGGTGTGGGTCCCCTTTCTGATTTGGACACGCAACTTATTCTAGCGCAGTTGTGGGCAACCTGCAGCCCATTGGGGTCCTGTGTGTGGCCCACGAGATAGTTTCTTTGCTATTGCCCACGCGCAGGGTTGCCAGATTCTGCTGACTTTTGTCCATGTTGGGTTTTTTTCCCTACCAGGATTACTAAAGTGTCACCCACGTAAAACAAGGGCCTGTGAATTGAGGTGGGTGCGGATGACACTCAACACGGACCGTGAGAGCCGTGCGCTCCCTCTGCGTCCAATCACAGTGCTGCTGCAGTACAATCGGCACTTCCCGCAAATTCTAGCTACGCAAGTGCAGAGAGCAAAACGACCCTATCCTGGGAGACCATCTTGGTTATGAGATGGAGGACGACTCATGCAGCTCATGCATTAATCTAGGTTGCCCCTCACTGGTGTAGCGCATGTGGTCACTGAGATGGAAGGGCCAAATGACCAGCCGGTATCAACTGGCATGACCCCACTGAAATCAACAGTCGGGATCTTCAGACGAACCATGGTCATTTGTGCCATTTGAAGATCTGACCCTTCCTCTTTAGAAAGAAGTTACTCCTTCGCGGGAAGTCGATCTTCTTTCATGCTGTGATTCCGACCATCAGATACCAGCTAGCAAGCTGGCTAATGTACATTTGAACCTAAATATTTTAAGGCATGTGTTTTGCTTTCCGGACTGTAGCTTATGTAGCTTTTCTGGCATTTCCTCGCCATCTGGATGTGAGGGGGTGCGGATCTGCTGGCATCAATTGCCAATTTACACTTGCTGAGGGTTTTGTCCACACCATTTTCAGTACAAATTGATGGACTGCTCGGTGCTATAGTGTGGCTGAAGTGCCGACGGGAGTTTGGATTCCTTCCTTTGTGTGTCTGAATTGTGTGCTCTGCTTTAGAGGAGAGGGGTGTTTCTAAGTGAAAACTGACAGGTGTTAAGAGTTTCCATCTTTAAGCAAATCCTCCCCCCCACCCTGAAAAATTGCAAATGGTCTCCTCTCACAGGGAAAACTTTGCATTAAGTAGGAATTGCTGGGTAACAGACAGCTTCAAGGCAGCACAGAAAATAATGTGATTATGCCCAGGTCTATACTACAGGGGAAGGTTGAATTAAGATACACAAATCTAGCAATATTAATTACAGAGCTGGAGCTGATGTACCTGAATTTGAATTTCTCTACCTCCCCCACAGCAGAAGATCGATGTGGGAGAAAATGCTCCCATTGGTTTCCTTTACTCCTGACAAGAGCAGGAGTAGTGGCACTGATGGGGGTGCCCTCTGAGTTCGATTTAGCGGGTCTTTCCTAGACCCACTAAATTGAACCCTGGAAGATTGATTGCAGCAGCAGTGATCTTCCCCGTAGCAATGACAAACCCTACGTCTCTACAGTTGCTCGCTCAGCCACCACACAGAGGAGAGAGTCTACTTCCCTGCAAAGAAGAACTAACCTCAGGCCCCGTTCACTGGAACTAGCTGAGTCGCAGGGATGGCATCTCATTGGGCAGGCTACCAGCTCTGTAAAAAATGGCTGAAATAAACAGCCTGACGTGGCATGTAGGAGAAGCTCGGGTGCCCAGATGTAGCATTTTCTGTAAATTCACACTCAAAGCCTGATGATCAGACATTGTTTCCAACTAACGAGCATTTGGTTTACGTGGCATCCTGTGGTAGCAGAATGGCATCCCTTTCCTGGTGTGTGAGTATGGATTGACCTTTTCCCTCCTACGTGTTGGGCTGCTCTGGCTCAGGCGTGAGGGGCAAAGTATGAAGATGCTGGTGCTCTCCTCTCCTTGTGCCGTACCTTTCCCTGTGGGTAAAGAGAGGGCTTTGGTTTCCCTTGTCAATTGCTCCTCTTTCCCTGGTGCCACTTTCCCTGTAGAAAGCGAAGGAGCAATATAGAATAGAATTACAAAACACTGGAACTGGAAGTGTCCTCGAGAGGCAGGACCAAGCACTGTCTAGCCCATCCCTGACAGGTGTTTGTCCAACCTGCTCTTCCATATCTCCAGCGATGGAGAGTCCACAACAAATATCATTGAGTACAAACTGAAATACTCACATCACTGCACGTGGCTCAGATGGAATTGCTTCCTAGCATCCATTTAGCATCACAGCCCCCTGTCTGCAAAAGCAAGAGTCTGCCACGCGTATGGCTGAGATGCCATTTGAGTCTGGGCAGACCAAACCGGGCAGCGGTGGAGGAAACGTGACCTATAGAAACGTTATGTATGACAAGACCTCTCCAGTTGCATGTTCTATTCTGGTGAGAGACCATTGCAGCCACGTTGGCCGGTGTGACTACCACCGGAGCATTTGTGTAACTTTCAGCTGTCTGCCCAAATAATGGTCCAATCCGAGTGATGCGCTCTTCAGCTAATTAGTTTTTAATGCTCTGAAAAAAAAACCCCAACCAATTCTTTAATATGCAGTTAGGGCCACTTTATACAGCTCTGCACTGTTAATGGCAGTTAACATGCCATAAATGTTATTGAATTGCAAATAATTCATTATAAGCTACAAGATGCTTTTTTCAATCGTAAATAGTCGGCCTCTCGTGTTATAATCCTTCCTATGCATAGCTGGAAGTCCCCCTTGCAGTCCATCCACAAAGCAAGGCGGTAAATACATTCCATGAGCGACCTAGAGCTTATTACTTTAGTTCACCAATTTTCACTCCAAGAGTTCCCCGAGCTGGAGTCTCCGAACTGCTGAGAGGAAAGGTTGTCCTCTGGAATATATTGGAATAAATTGCCAAGGGAGGTGGTGGAATCTCCCTCTCTGGAGATATTTAAGAACAGGTTAGATAGACATCTGTCAGGGATGGTGTAGACGGAGCTTGGTCCTGCCTTGAGGGCGGGGGGCTGGACTCGATGACCTCTTGAGGTCCCTTCCAGTCCTATTATTCTATGATTCTATGACTCTGCAAAACGGACTTGTCTTGGAGCCAGACAGTCTAACACCTATATGCAGAGGCTGCTACGGCAGCCCTTATGTTTGGCCCACTCCTGTTCTTATTTCACCCCAACGGTCTTTACTTTTGTTCTGGTCCTAGCCCTGAACTGCAAGGACAAACACACAAAGGCAACTTCCAGATCCAGCTTGGACTTTGGGAGTATTTGGATCCCTGCTTTGCAGCTTAGACTCAGGTCGACATTTTGATCTTGGACAGTAAGTTGGCCTCTCATTCTTCTCACTCCTAGCTGGTAAGATCATTGGGCTCAATGGGAAGCGAGAAGAGCGAGGGGGGATTTGGTAGCAGCCTTCAACTCCCTGAAGGGGGGTTCCAAAGAGGCTGGAGAGAGGCTGTTCTCAGTGGGGGCAGATGGCAGAACAAGGAGCAATGGTCTCAAGTTGCAGTGGGGGAGGTCTAGGTTGGATATAAGGAAAAACTATTTCCCTAGGTGGGTGGGGAAGCACAGGGCTGGGTTCCCTAGGGAGGGGGTGGAATCTCCATCCCTAGAGGTGTTTAAGTCCTGGCTTGGCAAAGAGCTGGCTGGGATGATTGAATTGGAGTTGGTCCTGCTTTGGGCAGGGGGTTGGACTTGATGGCGCCTGGGGTCTCTTCCAACCCTAGGATTCTATAAATATGGCAGAGGAAATGCAGAGGCCCAGTTCCTATCGACATCGGTGAGAGGTGCACATTCTGAAGCTGGGATGGAACACGAGTTCAACTCCCTTCCTCTACTCATCTGTGTCTTCCCACAGTGGCTGTGAGCTTAGCCAGACATTCCCTTACCCTGCGGGGCCCTCCCACATCCCCGCGTCAGATGAGGGAAAGGCAAGGGCTGCCAGCTTGTCTCCATCTTGGTTGCTGTGAGGAGGTTTGGGGGGTTCATTCTGTAGTTTTGGCTTCTGGATTCCATATTGGACGTTCCTTTGAAAGCCCTTTACAGAGATCCTGAAATCCACCTCAGGGAAATAAAAGTCTCAGAGGGGGAGCCGTGTAAGTCTGTAACTTTAAAACCACGAGTGGTCCCGTGGCACCTTAGAGACTAACCAAAATATATAGGTAGTGTCATGAGCGTTCACCCAGCAGAATGGGGTAGTGCCCATGAAAGCTCACGATACTCCGTGGGGAAAGAGAGGGGAAAAAATGCGTAATATGTAAAAAATTAAATGTGAACACAAAAATTCTCCACAGCAAGTGGTGCAATTTCGGGAAACATCAGTGTTTTGTGAGCTCTGCTGCGCTGCTGGCATGTGCCCTCCCCTTTCAAAGCTCCGGGAAGTGTCTGGCAGCTGAGTGAGCTGCTGCATTTGGGGAACAAAGAGCAAAGACGTGACCTATGGGGAAAGACTGAAAGGACTGGACTTATTTAGTTTAGAATAGAGAAGACTGAGAGGGGACATGAGAGCGGTTTTCAAGTATCTAAAAGGGTGCTATAAGGAAGAGGGAGAAAAATTGTTCTCTTTGACCTCCTAGGATAGGATAAGAAGCAAGAGGCTTAAATTGCAGCAAAGGAGGTTGAGGTTGGACATTCGGAAAAACTTCCTACCTGTCAGGGTGGTGAAACACTGGAATAAATTGCCTACGGGAGTTGTGGAATCTCCATCACCGGAGATATTTCAGAGCAGGCTGGATAGACACCTGTCAGGGATGATCTAGACGGTGCTTGGTCCTGGCGTGAGGGCAGGGGACCAGACTCGATGACACTCGAGGGCCCTTCCAGTTCTAGGAGTCTATGATTCTGATTGGCATGCACCTGTTCTGCCCGGCTAGGAACCCAGCGTCAGGCAGGCTGCTGCTGCAGGGGGACAGCTGGAGAGATGGCTGTGCTGCTTTTTCATTCCTCAGCACGGAGAGCTCACAGAGCCTGGAGGGGATGCGTCCCCACACTGCTTTGCTCTGTCCGTCGACAGGGTGCTAGCCCACGTGGCAATGTCGACAACAGGAGGCAGAATAGGTTTGACCAGTTTTCACTTTTGGTGACGTTTGCCCATTGACAGCACTTACGTCGCCAAACCTTCCCAGTGTGTAAACAGCCTAAGAACCAGAGTATGAAGAGGAGGAGGGAATGTCTCAGGGAGGGGCCTGCAGACGCTAATACAATGTCGTTAACAAGCTGCAATCGCTTGTGCACGTTGGCCATCCTGAGGCTGTGCCCGTTAGAGCTGCATTCCCTTTTAATCTGGTAAGGCAGGCACAATTTTTCATTCGGATTGAATTTTAGTTATTGGTTTGGAGAACGAGCACCAATCAGTCTTTTCATTTAACGGCGAAATTTATTGAACACAGTTTCACGTTTAAAAGGCAGTCCCAAGCAGGATGATTTCTCTCCCAAGTGTTCGCCTGGAACGGAGCTGCCCAGGAACAACTGATTAATTAGCCATGTAACACTAGTGGCGGGATCGTTAAAACTGTTGGATGATTCTATCGTGTCTCTCTGACCAGGCTGAGAAGTGGCTAGGAAAAGCTCAGGCAATTTCTCATGAGGGGTAAGATTCTTGGAGCAGGCGAGTTGATTTCCCAGAGTACAAAAAAGGGAGATGTGCATAGGGGAAGGGACAACACATTCAAAGGCAGGAGTGGGCAAAATGAGGCTCGCAGGCTGGATCTGGCCCGCCAAGTCACC
Organism: Pelodiscus sinensis; assembly: GCF_049634645.1. Classification (NCBI taxonomy): domain Eukaryota; kingdom Metazoa; phylum Chordata; order Testudines; family Trionychidae; genus Pelodiscus; species Pelodiscus sinensis. Next base: position 39,075,711 of record NC_134727.1, on the reverse strand, counting down.
GGATCTGGCCTGTGGCTGCCTCACCGGGGACCTTAGGCTCAGAGCATCGCCTGCCACTTTAATCGGCTGGTTGCAATCTGCCCTGGGCACTAGGCGGAGGCAGCAGGTTTTGCACACTGCCTTTGTCACCCAGCAAAATCTCTCAGCTCCCATTGGCCAATTTTTGGCCAACAGGAGCTGAGCAATGTTGCTGGGGGCAGGGGCAGTGTGCAAAGCCTCCTCTCTTCCTCCATCTCCCCCCCACTGGAGCAGAGCCACATGGCACAGCCAGCTGCTTTGACCAGCTTCGGACTGCAGCAAAACGGCAGAAACCCCACCTCAGATTCCTACAGGGCTGCTGGCTGGGAGCCACTTAGGTAAGCGCCTCCCAGCCAGAGCCTGTCTCTGGCACCCACACCCCCCTCGCCCTGCAACTACCTGCCCCACGTCAGAATCCCTCCTTCACCCAATCTCCCTCTCACACCCCACACCCTCTCCTGTATCCCAGTCCCCGACCCCGAGCTCCCTTCTGCACCCAACCTCCGTCCCAGACCCTGCACCCCCCCCCCCCATAGAAGAGTGGCTCTTGACCACTTAACAAAATCTTGGCGTGGCTCCCCCATTAAAAATTATTGCCCACCCCTGCTCAAAGGGAACTACTTTTCCAAACGATGCACAGTTGGCTCGTGAAATATGTTGTCATGTGATACATTTGGCAAGACTTGAAAAAGGATCAGCCATTTAGATTGATAGCAAGGCCATCTATATCTGCCCCTTAGTGCAGATTTTAACTTTCTCTGATCCATTTGGCGTTGGCCACTGTCAGAGACAAGATATTAGTCTCATCTCTTTGGCAGACCCAAAGTACTCATAAAAGTTTCGGCTTACTGACTTACCACCACCAGTTCTCTAGCCAAAAAACAAGCACATCAACAAAAAACCCAACATTTTCTTCCCTTCTTAACAATCATTATTTTATTAATATATTTTACAAGTTTGCAGTTGAAATCATTTAAATACAAATCTTTTTTTTATACAGAAAGTGTAATAAAGTTAAAATAGTTCCTTGTGTAATTCATAGCATTATTGCAATGCTTACAAAATTTTGCATAGAGTGTGCAAGGATTGATGTGATTGGATTGTAAAAAAAAAAAAAAAAAGCTTTATATTTTCTCACACAACCACACACATACATAAATTAAAAAAGCGCCAAACAAATCTGAATTTTTTATGAGAGCCGTGATAAGCGTTTACACTCCTTTTGTCATGTTTACACTATCAAGGTCATGGGCGGGTAATAGGGGAGAGGAAACATTTGATCACAGATGAAAAACTGCTGTGGCGTATGGACATGCTTTTTGATAACGCTGTCGATGAATGGCTTTTGACAGCGTAAATATCATCATAACCTCTGCTAGTTGAAGCAATGTCCTGCTGTCAATTTTACCCATGGAAAGCATTTGGTTGGGCTGACGTAAATAATTTTAGGGGCTGTCAAACGCTCGTCTTTCATCTGTGTGTTGGAGACTGGTTGCTGCTTTGACCAGCTTGGGACTGCAGTGGAACGGTAGAGAGCCTGCCTCAGCTTCCTGCAGGGCTGCTGGCTGGGAGCCGCTTAGGTAAGCGCCTTCTAAGTCATACAGATTTGTCCCATTGTTAGGAAATGAACTTGTCCCCCTTCATGTTGAGTAGCATAGGATCTCTTGAGTAAGTCGGAGACGTGAATCGAATAGACCGTCCCCGGACAATGACTGAGTGCAGTGCAATTGCTCTTGGGAGTAAGAGCTACTCATGGTAAATGGCGCACAACTGTCCTGAAAGCAAGTTCTTACTTTAGTCAGCATAGCAGAGCCAACACGGATGCAAAAGATCTATCCTTCCCTGCCTCCTACACTATGTACCTGAATTTCCAGCTAAACTCCGATTCAAAAACTTTATTGCTGGTGCTAAGATGGGAAGCAGAATGAACAGGTTTGGCTTTGCTGAGGCTTGGTGCGTCAGCCATTGAGAGGACCTGCCAATTTGGTTTAATTTGATTCGTTGGGGTCTGTTTCCACATGGTAATTAGCAGGCGGTAGTTTAGAACAGGTGGCCCCCCCCCAAAAAAATTACTTTTCAGCCTCCTTAAAGGTGACAAGGCTTTTGGGGCCAGATTCTCAGATGGTGTAACCCAACACATCTCTGAAGTAATGGCGGAAGATGGCGTTAGTGCCCAGCAGAGAATCTGACCGTCTGCATGTGGTAGGAGTTAGTAAATGGCTACCAAGCTACAACGTAGGCCCTCAATATCTCCCTCGCTTGTGTTGGCTTGAACAGCTAGTTCATGAGGAGGCAAGTAAATGAAAAAACAAACAAACTTCACAGGGTGCATGGTCTTAGATGAGTATATGGACCAATCTTTCCTTATTACTGAGCTTTTCCTGCTTTCCTGTTTTTCCGAGTAGAAGTTTAGAGTCAAAAGCAAAATTAGTTTTAATAATGGGTCCAATTGAGCCTTCTGCTTGATTGGTACAAGACTAGGGCGTGTATTTCTCATTGCTATTTATACTGTTTAGGCTCTGCATACATAGAATCTGTACGGCTATGGCTACACTGCACGATTATTTTGGAATAAGCTATTCCGGAAGGAATACTGCGAAATAGATTATTATTTTGAAATAGAGCATCTACATGAGAGGCAAGCCAGGAAATCAGTCCGAGGCAGGCTCCCCTAATGTGGACACGCTACCTCTATTTAGAGCCCTAACCCTAATCCTAACCCTAACTTTGAATGGCCGGGGAGAGAAACTACTTCGAAATAGCAGCAGTGGAGCGTCCACACTACTGCTATTCCAAAATAGCCATTTTGGAAGAGGTGTTATTCCTCATGGAATGAGGTTTACAAATGCTGGAATAAGCCAGCCACTGTTTCGAAATAACGGGCTAGCTGTGTAGATGCTCACATGGTTATTTCAGAATAACGGACGTTATTCTGAAATAATACTTCTGTGTAGATGTACCTAAAGAGAATCATTATAGGGTGTGTCTAGACTATGGAGTTTTTTTGAAAAAAGTGGCCTTTTTTCAGAAAAAAAGTCACCTGCATCTAAACTACCATCATGTTCTTTCAAAATGAAATCAAAAGAACGCGGCTTTTTTTTAAAAATCGGTAAACTTACTTTTACCAGGAGGAACACCTTTTTTCAAAAGAGCTCTTTCGAAAAAAGGCATTCTTGAATGCAAACAGAGCTTTTTCAAAAGAGAGCGTCCAGATTGCCTGGGTGTTCTCTTTCGAAAAAGCGGATCGCTTTTTCGAAACTCCTGTGGCTGTCTAGATGATCTTCTTCGAAAGAGGCTTTTTTTAAAGAGCTCTTTCGAAAAAAGTCTCTTTTGAAAGAGGCTTGTGGTCTAGACATACCTATAGAGTTAGAAGGGACCGCAAGGGTCTTGTAGTCTAACCCCCATTGTCAACTTCACTAATATGGCCAAAACGTCCAATTATAATATAGTGTCTCTATCTAGAACTGAAGAGGATGCAGATTAGAATGATCAGTGGGTGTCCCCACTCTCAAAATTTCTCTTCTCTGACGACAGATATTATATGAGAAATCTCATTAAAAAGCCTAGGAAAAGCTATCGATACCTAACAAGATGTGGGCGGCACTAGAACAGCCACCCTTGATTTTTCCACTCCCCCATAATCCAATCACACATCCAAATGGAACCGCCCATCAACAATTGGGTTTTCTTGCTTTCCACCTCAAGCCTGCTTCAAGAAGTTTCAAGGGGTCCATTACAAGAGAGCTTTTAAAGGAACATAGAAAGCCCATTGCTTTAGAAAGTGAAATGAATGTAAGAGGCAGTCGTTGGCTTCAAAATGCTTTCCTTCTTCTCCGGGGTTAAGCCTTTTGGACTTGGGAGTTGGAAAGGGAAATGTGAGAGCTCTGCGCAATTTTACATTCTTGTGACGAGCCAAGCTGCACATAAAGCATGATTTGTGGTGGGCTTATTTCTGTGATGGCTAATGTGTGAGAGAGGGTCAAACTTTCCATTCCAGGGGAACCTGATGAAAGGCCCCCAAGTGTCTCTTTAAAACCTTTCCGATAAAGTACCTGTTTTCTAAGGCAGCTTGTCTTTATCCTAAGTATCTGGTAGCAGGGCACGTTGCAAATGTTTGTTGCATAAATCTCTACTCCCTGTGCCCAAAATCAATGGCAGAAAGACACAGGGGAACTCCCAGTAAGACAAAACCTTGTATATAGCTCCTTAGGGCTGTTTCCTTTTTTATTTATTTCATATTGATTAAAAACAAACAACTCACCCTCTCCAAAAGAGATGAGATGCTTCTGAGGAAATCCCAGACTCCTGTGAATAGATAGCATGATGCTGTTCACTTACTAGAAGGTGTGAGACAGAAAACCATAGGCACTGGATGATTGAGTGGCAAAGAGGGAAGGCATTTCCTGAAAGTGACAAGGAGGTTGACTTTCCTACAGGAATGACATCTGTAACAAAATTAACGTGTACGGGGCTCGCAGTTCTAGTTTAATGTGAGGTGACTGGGAATCTCGGTGGAATTATGACTGAGGATTTCCCTCCTTCACTGTGAATCTACAGTCCGGGAGCTTTAAATATCCACCTTTCCTGCAACAAAGTGACTTAAAAAACCCTCAAGAGTCAATAGAATGCTATTGGCAGATTACAAATGTTTAACTTTTATAAAGATTCAGGGCTGTGTTAACATATTGCCACGCGCTTTTCAAATATGACAGAACATAAGAACGGCCATAGTGGGTCAAACCAAAGGTCCACCTAGCCTGGAATCCAGTCTGCCAACAGTGGCCAATGCCAGATGCTCCAGAGGGAGGGATCACAACAGGTAATCCTCATGTGATCCCTCCTCTATCACCCACTTCCAGACAAACAGGCTAGGGACACAATTCCTACTCATCCTGGCTAATAGCCATTGATGGACCCTAACCTCCATGAATCTATCTAGCTCTTTTTTGAACCCTGTTAAAGTCCCAGCCTTCAACGCATCTTCTGGCAAGGAGTTCCACAGGTTAACCATATTTCTTTAAATACCAATTACTCCTTCTATTTTTTTTAACTTAATCCCAAATCACTGTGTTTTATGTGGATGAAAATTTGCTCGCCTCACTAAAACAAACGTGCCAACCTTCTCACAAGAACTGTTCAGACCCCAGCCTTTGACTGGGATTAGAGGCATTATCCTGTCTTGGCCCAAAGAAAGACTGAATAGAACCACAGCCCTCTCCATCCAAACCCTTTGATGTTAACATAAAGGTAATAGTGTAAACAGACAAAAGATGATCCATTTATCAGTATTATTAAGGGAATATCTTTTAACATGCTCCCCCCTGCTTATTTCATCACTGTCTTGTAGGCAGTCTATGGAATCAGTGCCATGCCAATTTCTAACCCTTCCTGTGTCTCAGCCCTACATTTTGTTAGGTCAACTAAGGAAACAAGAAGTCTTACGTAGATGGGTTTCTACAGAAGCAAAGAGTGCAGCGAGGAAGGAAGAACTGTGTTTGAATCACATACCGATAGCACTTTTTGCCTGCTTAAATATTCGGTGCTAATTGTTTAGAGAGAGTCGGAGGGAGGGAACGAAGACTTTAAAATATTCTGTTTCGCAAAATTTCAAATATTTTGACATTCCCAGACTTGAAAATTTTCAACCGCTGGGTTGAAATTTTTCATAACTATGTTGTTCTCCCCCTACCCCCCCCAATTTTTTGAATTCTAAAATTGCAAATGGCAAGTCAACACAAGTACAGAAAAACTGTCCAGCAGGGATTCTGTGGAGCGGTACAGGTGGTAAAGGCCGGGCAGTCGCGGTGTGGTTACTCCTCTGCAAAGCAGGTGCCTTTAGGGGTTCTTCAGTCCGACTTCCAGAGGGCCTTTGGACAGCAAGCCAAAACACTGAACCAGAGCCATCAACGAAGCATAATTGCAGGGCTTTCGATCCCCCATTCCCACACACACACAAGCTGCATTAGTGCTGCCTGAGCTCCATGCACATCAAGGTGAGAACGCCCATCAACAGCTACCACCATTGATCTCTCCACATTGGAAATGTGATATTACCAGCTCCCTTTGATAATGGCTTTTTTTCTTTCGAATTTCAGACCACTCGTTGCCTTTTGTACACCACACAGCCTATGACACATATTTTCTTTCCCCTATTAACTGAGTTTCAGTTTTCCTCATTGTCCTAATCTAGTGCACTGAAGCTTTCCCACAAACTCTATTTTCCCTACCCCATTCCAATAAGCTGAAGTTAACACAGTGGCTGGAACTTCTAGCAGTCTTTGCTCTGTGACTCACTCTCCTTAATGCTATGAAACGTAAAACCATAACAAGAAATAACAATAATAAACCCAACAATTCTCCTGCAATTCAAACAATAGCCAGTTCTGCTTAATAGTCTGACGCAACCACTACAGACCTGTTCGTTCAGATATAGCATGGACACGGGGCTCAAACACACCTGATGTTTTCCCAAGCATCACAGAATCACCTTGTTTAACAACGAAGTCAGTCTCTAATTTGAAGGGTTAGTCTGATTTAGGCATCCTTTTGCTATGTTGAATGGTCCTTTTAAGTTCATCACTTCTATTGTTTGTATCCTGTTTGTATTGAAAAGTAAAAATTAAAATCAGTTTGAGAGCGTGCGATTGAAGGAAACAAATTTGGACCACACTTGCGCTACTTTAAACTTTCAAAACATTTCCAGGAAAGGCCTTGGAGTACGTCTACACTGCGGCACTATTTTGGGAAACTTCCGGTATCCCGAAATAGCTCTTCCATGTCTTGACAGCATGCCTGTTATTTCAAAATACCTTTCAAAATAAAGGGCGTGCTATTCCAACAACCAGGTAAACCTCATTCCATGAGGATTAAGGGACATTTTGGAAATTTTGAAAGTTGGACAGCGCCAAATGACGAAATAAGCTATTTTGAAATATACTCGAAATAAGCAATGCAATTTGCATACTCAAATTGTGGCGCTTATTTCAAGCTAAGGGTGCAGTGTAGACGCACCCTAGAACATAGCTTACTGGCTTTTCCTTTGCACGACAGTTCCTTTAATGCGAACATCTCCTCTGACCTCACAGTACTGAATAGTGACTGCTGGATAACAAAATACTTTACAAAACGGCATTTGGAGAGTGGAAGCAGATCTATAATCAGTTTTAGGACCTTTGTTGTCGCTAATGGCAAAGACTTTTCACTTTTCAAGACTGTCCTGCTATTTCTGTTAAGGCAAAGAGTTCATACAATAAATACGGATAAGGTATTGTGCAAAGACAAGCACTAATAGACATTTTCTCTGCTACTTGGCAGTGGTGGCATTTAAAGCAAATGTAGCATGTTACTGAACCTCTATAGAGCCAAGAGTACAATGCATGAAAGCATTTTTAGCTTTAGTATTTATGGCTGCCTCAGGTGCATTGACACTAACACAGTCCCTCGATTAGCAAGTATTGTGGATGCAGATTACTTCAGTGCAGAACTGTGCACTGTGCTGAGTCAGACGTCAGTCCTGCAGCAATCGCCATCGATGGCAGTGTTTCCATTGACTTCAGTGACCTAAATCTTCACCCAGAGAGACTCGGGGCTGGATCCTGCAGATGCTGAAGTCAGTGGTGTACATCCCAATGCCTTCCATAGAATGTGGCTCCCTATTCCTCCCAGCCTGTCCTTCGCCACGAGAGATACAAAGAACCCTTTCTGGGCAAACGATGGCTGAACCAACCCAGGGGTCCGATTCATAAAGAAATGTTGTCACGGGGGTGGGCTGGCACTTTTCTTTTAACCTCCGCAGTCAGCTGGTGTTGAAAGTAAAACGAAGCAGGTTTTGAGGGCAATCTATTAGAACACGAGTGGGCTACAGGCAGAAACAATCTTAGGCAGTGAAAATAATTTGCATACTTCTTTGCATAACTAAATCTAGCCAATGGCACGCCCTCTTGTACAGTCAGGGACTGCAGTGCCAATGGGACTTCCGTTCATTATTGGCCACGTCGTACTAGCGGCTCCTAACAACGGCCATCCGAGTTTGGTGGCCTGTAAAATTCCTTTCCTTTTTTAAGCAAAGGTTTTCATTGTTATCAAGCATCAAATAACCCCGAGGGGCAAGGGAAGAACAGAGGGAAGAAAAGAAATCGGTGATTTCATGTGACCTTTCCGTCAGCAATAAGATGATTCAATTGATGTCCCTGCACAGGGGTTCTCTTAGTCCTCTGACGCCTGTTCATACAGGAGCAGATCACTACACAGTTGTGCTAAAAATGACCCATCCGAATGTATTTTTACCTTGCACAAAAGTGCTTTATGTTCCCACTGGGCAGGGATCCTTTTGGTCAGTATGTCTCTTTACCGACTGGGACTGCTAACCCGATCTCACGTTTTGCTACGCAAACCCCTTGCTCTTCAGAAATGGCTGCAGAGTGCACACGCTTCTTAGGGGGTAAAAGTCACAGCTGTGCAGGGGACCCCACATGTTCTAGGGGACCACATAAGCCCATACTGAACTGCGGACTTAAGCGGAAGGGAAGAGGGGCGTAATTGTGCACAGGGGTGAATTTCACCTGCTAGAGCACAGCGATTTTTTTTTAATAGCTTGCAATTTACCATTTTGTAAAGCTAGAGACACGCCATTTCCAGCCTACTCTTCTAAAGCTGGGCTCGCCTCCCGCATGCAAAATGAAGGAGCCCCCTTTTACATGGCGAAGAGGACCAGCACCAACAAGCTAGTACGGTGGTCGGGACAGGGGCTTAGTTCACCAGTTCAAATCCAGCTCAGTGCAGTAAATGACGGAATGGCCCCAGGACGCTCTTACGGCCCTTTGAAAAAGGAGCACGAGGATCCCAGATCAGTTTCCAGTTGATAAGCGTCGATGTCGCTAGATCACTACACGTGGCACTAATGAAGAGAGAGACCGAGCTATGCGCCAGCCCCAGGAGTGGATGCTAGGCCAGGCTGCGGAATATTGGCAATGCAGTACTGGAAACGCTACGCCACCCCCACTCTTACCGTATCAGTTCTGGTCCTCCACCCGGCCTCTTCCACTTGCATTAGAATCAATCATTGGGGGGAGAGAAGCCAAATGAAACCAGACCTTTGCATTCTACACACTTTCTGCAGCCCAAACTTGGTTATAACCTTGGACAACTAATTTTTTTATGAATCGGCCCTTGCAGATGATGCAAATGATTATCCAATGCAAAATGAAATGAGGAACAAAGCCACTACAGTAAACGTATTCCACTTGGGATGCTAAGCAGGACTTCAGCTATGGTCCTGGAGGTAACATACATTGTCTTCCATTATATTTAACATGGTAAAAGTCTGTACTCAATCCAGCAGCCCTCACAACCTTTATGGATTTCACTTACATCTGCTTCATGGTGCCCCATCGGCTCCTACGACACCTGTTGACAGCCCCCACCCTCCCTTCCAACTATCGCCCCACAAAATAAAGTAGCGTTAACAACAAGATAAATATGATGTGCTTCTCCTTGCTGAGTGCATTGGCTTAAGGCATAGGCACAATTTCCCCTCTTTGAACAGAGATGGTATAGTCCTGTGTCCCAATACAATTGTTCTCCTGGGTGACCCTTTGCATTAATTAACAAATCGTTTGAACTTGAGGATGAACTGAACCGTAGCACTAAGAAAATTGCAGAACGAATCATTTTCAGCCTCTGTGAAGTGTTAACTTCTCCTGGTGTCCTCTCGTGCACAAGCAAAACAACCAGAAGGACCGAAGTGGGATCCAAATTCAATTTCAGTCAACGAGAGGCTTTCTGCTTTGGAGCATGCCCTAGATGCACATTGTAAAACCCCAGACAACTCTCAAGCCCCCCAAGAAAATACAAGGACGGGACACCTGTAAAAATTGGCCAAACTGTCTAAATAGTTTGTTTTTGTGGTGATCGTCAAAATCATTTGGGTGAGATAAATGAACTTTCAATATTGCTAGAGCTATGCGCAGGGTTGAGTATTTGTCTATAGGTAACATTCTCAAAAGCACTAAGGCCTGGTCTATACTAGACCAGGCAGGTCGGCTTAACACACGCAACTCCAGCTATGCCAAATGTCTACCTGTAGGTGGCTTTCCTTAAGCTGAGCCATGGCGGTGTCCAAAGTGGAGGCCAACGGGAGCACAAGCTCCTATTGGTTTACCTTACTCTTCGCAGAAGGACGAGCACTGGACACCAACGGGGGCTGCCCTCAGCATTCGAGTTAGGGATCTCTAAGAGATCCGCTAAATTGAACACTAGAAGATCACCCTCCGGAGCGTCAATCTTCTCGGAAGTGTAGACATGCACTAAGTGACTCAGCAGCCCAAGTCTCATTGAAAATTAATAGAACTTAGGTGCTTTTGAAAAATTTACCCTGAACGTTTTTCATAGGCTTCTTAAATGCTCCAGGAAGTCATTAATGGAGTTGAAACCCAGTAACTATGAGACCTCCACACTGCTCATGATATTCCCATTTTTTGGATAATGGAAACAGTGTGACAAAATCATATCACACGTTTTCCTTCCCCATAAATGCCTCATGGAGGGGGGAAAAAAACCTACTCATGAAAAAACAATTGAAATACTGTGTTAATCTGGGTTCAAGTACAGGAGGGCCCAAAGCCTTACTTTCTGGTGATCTTCCTTGGTCATAATCTTTATGAAATATTTTTTTCAAAGTCCTGTTTCATGATCAGCATCTCTGACATTTTCAGTCTCTTTAAAACGTGTGACCTCAGATTACCCTCACTGTTTAAAAAAATTCTTGCAGCGAAGTTGGATAATGTTTCTCTTCTGTATGAGTTTCACTGAATCCCAGACAGATTCTGGCAAATCTTACACTTTCTCAGGCAAGGTCTAGGCTAAAAGGAAAGGTCAAAGTGAGATACGCAACTCCAGCTACGTTAATTACGTAGCGGAAGTCAATGTGCCTTGTTTTGAGTTTCTCTGCCGTCCCCCACAGTGGGAGGCCGACCGGAGCAAACGCTCCCATCGGCTTCTGTCTACTCGTAGTAGGAGTATCGGCCACTGATGAGGGCAGCCCGTGAGTTTGATTTAGCAAGTCTTAACCAGACCCGCTAAATTGAACTCCAGAAGCTCGATTGAGGTGTTGAAGACATGGCCTCAGTGTTGCCAGTTGTGTGTGTGAGGGAGTGGTTTATTGTAAAAACAGAATTATCTCCTAGGCTACGTCTAGACTGGCATGATTTTCCGGAAATGCTTTTAACGGAAAAGTTTCCCATTAAAAGCATTTTCGGAACAGAGCGGCTAGATTGGCACTGACGCTTTTCTGCAAAAGCACTTTTTGCGGAAAAGCATCTGTGCCAATCTAGACGCACTTTTCCGCAAAAAAGCCCCGATCGCCATTTTCATGATCGGGGCTTTTTTGCGGAAAACAAATCTGAGCTGTCTACACTGGCCCTTTTGCGCAAAACTTTTGCGCAAAAGGACTTTTGCCTGAATGGGAGCAGCATAGTATTTCCGCAAGAAGCACTGATTTCTTACAGTAGGAAGTCAGTGCTTTTGTGGAAATTCAAGCAGCCAGTGTAGACAACCGGTCAAGTTTTTCTGGAAAAGCGACTGATTTTCCAGAAAAACTGGCCAGTCTAGACACAGCCCTAAAGTATAGAACTGAATACTCTAGGGTAGGGTTGGGCGGTCCAAGAGTTGAACGCGATTCGCCAGGGTTAGCCCCTGATGGGCCATTAGATGCTTATTTATCTGTGAGGCAACAGGTACGGCTGCTTGCAGATTGTTGTTCCTGGCCAATGGCAGCTACTGGAAACGGTGTCCAAGCTGCACCTCTTCCCAATGCTCCCATTGGCTGGGAACGGCGATTCATGGCCAACAGGAGCTGCAAGGGGCTGTCCCTACAGACACAGAGGCAAATCAGGCATCTGGTGGTGCGCTCGGGGCTAACCCAGGCAACACCGCATCCAAGCTCCATTCCAAAGGCTAAGTAGGGAAGACCAGCACTGGGAACCAAACCCTGTTTTCCTGGAGGGCAGTGTGGAGTCTCCCAATTAGGCCGCTGTATTTTAGATTAAACATAGAGCGTAATATGATGACAGGTGTTTTAGAGTTCTCGAGGCCATTTGCTCTGCCTTGGCGGCCATTTTGTTGCGACTGATTGTAACGGTGCAAAAATGATCAGCGCTTTGCTCCTCCTTTTTGATCTCAGATACGCCAGTCCATTGACTTAAGCAGACTTGTTCCCTTTGCTCTGAGGAGACGGTGCGTAATAGGGGAGGACCATTAGACTATATCACTACAGACGGGCATAGGGCGTTGTGAGTTCAATTTGACAGAATGTGATAGGGTCACCCTGGGATTCATTGTACTGAAACATCGTTTTACACAGAGGATATATATATTTTATATATATCTATATATATTCATATATATATATAGTCACACACGCGCACACACACCAAAAAGTCTTTGATAGGCTTTCTGTGTTCTAGCCAAAATAGGCGGCAGCTGCTCTCTGGGAGACTAGACCAGGGCCTTTGTGCTGCCCGCAATGCCGGCTGCGAACCGTCTCTCAAGAGCAGATGCTTGTGTTTATCTGGCAGGTGGAAGTCGCGCCTGCCTGAGACAGGAATAGCCTCCCGTTGGAACACACACAGAGCTCGTAGATTTTCTGCCTGGAGCCCGCAGAAGAGTGGGATGCTAGAGGCAATCTAGGTAGTTTGATATTTGCAGCGTTCAATGTAATCTGAAGGGAGGCGGAGGGAGAGAGACAGAGAGAGAATTAGTGAGGCGTCGCAGTCTTTAAATGCTAAATTAAAAGCTTTTATTGCAAAGCCGACCTGCTAGCACTAGAATTGTTCATGCAAATGGGTGGCAGCTGTCATTAAACATTTTTCTAAATGGACCTGTCTTAATCATTTGTGCCCCACCCAGCGCACCACCCCGTTTATCCATTGACTGTGTCTTGTAATCCGAGCTTGCCAGATCTCTGGGGCAGGTCTAGCTATGGGTTACTTACGTGTATAGGATCTAGCACTCTGGGGCCCAGAGAGGGTACTACTAGAGTATAAATAAACAATCGCTAACACAGAGACTGGGTCCCAGATGTTGCCGGCCCAGAGAGTTCTGGGCTGGAGAGGTTCAAGCTGTACAGTACCTGTGTGTGTGCATATTATAAAGATGACCCCAAACCACTGCACTCCCCCGCACACGGTTTTCCCCGTAGGGAGAGGATAAGAGAACAAAGCCATGCCAGATGTGAATCCCTTAATGCACATCCTGCGTCCAGTTCAGTGTGTGGTCGGGGTCCGCTCTAGGAGGGTCTGCTACCAGAATTGAGACTTTCAGTGCAGTGGACAAGACGTACTGTAAAAGCAAACCGGCATTAAGCCAAAAAGTAGTTGGTCTAATTACACCGGTGTAACTCCCTGGAGGTCAAGGGTGTTATACCACTGTAGGATCAGATTCTGGACTGGTTTAAGAATTTTGGGCTTGGGTCTTTGTAAAAATACCACCCTCTTTAGAGAGAGCATGGCCCATCATGTCAAAAATTCCTACAGATTGAATCTCTTTAGTCCAGCACCCTCGGGATCTGATCGGTGTCAAACCAGAGAGTTTTCTGGACCATGAGAGATCAATTTTGTCCAGCAGCTTCCACTGCTTACTGGGCTCTAAGAAGACATTTTAGAAGTCAATTAGAGCTAAATTAACAGCACAGAACACTGAAAGCCAGGACTGGGGGCTGTAAACAAACTTTATGGGACCGCGGGAAACTCGGCCACACCCATGCTAAGTCTGCATCCGGCTCACTAACATCATGCTGCGCCCCAGATGTTGCCGGGCCAGAGAGTGCTGGACTGGAGAGGTCCAACCTGTATCAAACTGATGTTACGGTAATGGAATACTAGGATCCGTTCTACTGGGAGTCTTGCCAGTGATTTCAGTGGGCTTTGGACTGAGTCCCCTAACTGAGGTTTCTATGTTTTACCTCTTTGTATTATGCTGAATTGTTGGGGAATAACGGGGATTGTGCATGGCTATTGCTAGCCCCAGCCCCATGCGTTCATAGACTACGATAGGTTCAACTCAGATCCTGTCTTGCTTTTTGTTGGTCTGCGCTGTAGTTTTTCATTAGAGGTGAATAAATTATTGATTTTTATTCAGTTCGGTGGTCAAACCAAAAAAACCTGGGGGAAATCTGCAAAAGGAATATTTTGGACTTTTGTGGAAATGAATAACTTTAAAGAAATGCAAAAGCTCTGCTTAATTTCCAAGTGACTTTTACTTTTTCTTCCTTTTAAATAAATATAGCTAACGTTAAAACGAAACATCCCTTCAAAATGCTGAGATGAAACGTTCCATTGAAAACAATGTTGAAACGAAACGTTTCAGCTCTATCAAAACCATGTTCTGTGGGCCAAAATTATTTGCCAAGTTCAACCTGAATTTTCAGTTTAGATTTATCCCAAAGTGCATTTGTTTGGGGGGTGGGGGAGATAAACTATTAAACTGAAAAGTCACCCAACGTTTATCCATTTTAACCCTCTTTTTCCCTTTTAGTAGTTAGCGGACGTAGTAGTCTAACTTTGCCTGACTCTCTTCCCTCAAAAATCAAAATAGCCAGTTCTAAAAGCTTTGCAGAGCGAGGCAGGTGATTCAAACTCTTGCCTTTGCAAAATTCATGATCTAAGATTTAATTATGTTAGCCAAGTAAATTTCATTTTAAAGTGACACCCAAACCAGAGAATTTAGGAGCATTGTGCAGTTTTACAGCTGCATAAATCTCTTTGTACAACAGACGCTATTATCGAAGCACTTTAACAACAATGAATCATCGAGCATTCTCCTTGGAGGCAATCTCGTTGGCGCACAATGTGTTAGTCACTGCTTTCCTACCTGGGCCAGCTTCGCCATTGTTTTGAAACCATTGTGTCAAAGGGGCTGAGGTCGTTATAAATCTGGGTTCTCGTTTAGGGTTTGCTTTCCATTTCCTACCTCTCCGTCTTTTGATTCCAGCCTCAGCTCCGTCCTGCATGTGGCTTCCAGGTTGCCGGCCTCGGCGTTAATTTCAATTCCCTTCGGAGCCTCCATCACCAAAGAGCGGGTGGGGGACTCAAGTCTGTAACATAGTCAAGAGGGGATTATACCACCACCTGGGCTTTGGTGTTAAATTTGAGGTTTATTTTCTCACTCTGCTTGCTTCCCAAATGCCTCGCCCCCTCCATTCTCATCAAGGGCCTGATCCACGAACAAAGCGAGCATAAAACGTTGCCATTTGAAGCTGGTAGCGTTTCACACCTACTTTGCCTAGCTGTAGATTAAGGAACAAGGGGCGAAGCCTTGGAAACTCAGCTTTGCAGGAGGATCAATTTCCTCACAGTTCTCACAAGTACAGACATCTGTTAAATAATCAATACCGCAGCCGGGCATACTAGCAACATGTTATAATTCTACTTCACACTTACATAACATTGACTGTCCCCAAATCACCGTACAAACACGAGCAAGCCAACCCTTGTGGTGTCTTGGTGAGGTAGGGAAGTGTCATGCTCATGTAAGTAACAGGAATACTACAGCAGAAAGGTACAAATGACTTGCCCGTGGCTATGAACAATGGATAGAAGGCAGGAGTCCCTGCCTCCCAGTCCTATCTTCAGTTCAGGTGTCTGTAAGATGCAAAGGTCCCAGGTTCAATTCCCACCCAAGGGTGTTCTATTACGCATCTCTCTTCCTGCCATTCAAATACAATTTCTTCTCCCTCAAGTCGGAAATAAAAACGCCCTTGTTTTTTAAGTGAAGTAAAATGCAGGTCTTCCTGGTGGATCCATCCCACGTCTTCAAACTAGCAGCAAACCATCCTGTCACAAGCACTGGATTGTGATCTCACTACAAGCAGCAAACTGCCGGAGGACTCTACGTGGAAAGTCCCTACGTAACCGTAAGCATTTCGGAAGTCAGTGCTGGTGGTGTTGGAAAAAATGAAAGGTCAGGAGCAGGGCACGCAACCACGGAGCTTTGGGCACCCTTTTGTATTTGCTGGAGTTACTACGGTGACACGTCAGCTGACTCTTTCTACGTAAGTACAGGTCAGAGGTTTATTAAGTGGGTCCCTGCTGGTACTGAGAGAGCAAATGGAGAGCGAGTGAATTGCACTGTGCTTCTTCTGGCCAGTAGTGCCCTTCAATAAAATGGGGCCATGCTTGTCTCTGTGTGACACTTTCCCAGTTGTGCGTCTCTTGCTCCTTTCTCATCCACGGTCCTCGACATTCTTTTGCACAGGACCCCAGATTTGTAGTGTCTGCGGAAACTCCAATTAGATCACGTTGCATTTTTTGCCGGGGCCCAACAAAATTCCCCAATCATGGAGCAGAGCCACAAGGAAGGGGGAAAGGAAGGTTCTAGAATTTGTCTGAAATTGTGTTTGTTTTTGTTCCTCAACCTTGAGGGGGCCAAACCTAACCAGGCTCCCTCTTAGGACGCACCTGCGGTGGCACCGCCAGACTGAGGAACATGGTCGCTTGCTGTGCCATGAATTCTAGCTAAGACCACTGCTAGTCCCTTTCTTTTGGTCATTGAATTACATGATGCATAGGACAGGCGCTGTTGGAGCTGTGAGTTTTGTTTCTACGCAAGAAAACTAATTTGAAAGACTTTAGTGGTGGCCTTTCCATGCAAACATCTACGGTAGAACCATAGAAACCTAGGGCTGGAAGAGACCGCAGGAGGTCAGCAAGTCCAGCCCCCTGCCCAAAGCAGGATCAACCCTAAGTCCCTTGTGGTTAAACTAAAATTGGTGAATCTGGCTGAGCTGATGAAATGATTCCAGTAAACTACAGCCATGTACCTACTCAACTCTACTGATTGTATAGCCATTGTCGTGGTTCATCTGCTAATCTTGGGGCTCTGAAAAATAAATCAGACGAGCAAATGGAGATCAAACCGAGCGTGTTTACAGCAGCATTGGTTAATTCTTGCCCCCCAGATTAACAAATGCCCACGAGTTGTGGGGCAGAACTACAGAAGGGAAGATGCTAAGTAACTCCCCAAGGAAATGTCCCAGAGGATAAGGCTCCTTCTCCCGTCCGGGGGCACAGGCTAGTCCCGCTAGAATGAAGGATGGGTCAACCCCCCAAAAGAGAGTGCGAAGAAACAACAGAAAGTGCCTGGGAATGAAACCGCTTGGGGAAAGCTGTTCACCGCGAGGAAGAGATTACGGGCTGCTTGTCCCTACTTGTCAAAACTCCCAAAGGGCTGGGCCTAGTGCCTGAATGGCCCAATCGAAAGCTGCAGTAGGTTCAGAAGCATTCTGGTCTCAAAAGGGAGCCAGAGGCCTGGCCAGGGTGTACAGGGCGTTCACTTCGGTCACCCCAGGTTCTCTGGCGAACTGTGGTGAACCAGGCTCCCTAGTCAGCCAGTTTTACCAGGCAGCCCGGCTCACTAAGGGTACATCTAGACGTTTTTTTTCCTAAAGGAGATATGCAAATTTGGTGCTAATTTGCATACCTTCTTATGATCGTTTTTTTTAAAAGTGGGTTTTTTGAAAATGAAAGTAGTCTGGATGTGGGGTTTTTTGAGGGGGAAAAAAAGCCACCCTTTCTTGAAAAACTGCATAAAACTCCTTTTTTTAGGAAGAGTGTTTTTTTTTAAAAAAAGGGTATTTTTCCCGCAAAAAACGTGTCCAGGCTACTTTCACTTTCAAAAAAGCGATCGGAAGAAGATATGCAGTGCCTAATTTGCATCTCCTTTCGAAAACCCCTTGTGGTCTAGCCGTACCCTAACGCACCATCTCCACCGGTGCAAACCATGGGAACCCATTCCAGCGCTTCCCCACCCTCCTAGGGAAAGTTTTTCCTAATGTCCAATTTAGACCTCCCCCACTGTAGCTTGAGACCATTGCTCCTCGTTCTGCCATTTGCCACCACTGAGAACAGCCTCTCTCCAGCCTCTTTGGACCCTCCCTTCAGGGAGTTGAAGGCTGCTCTCAAATCCCCCCTCACTCTTCACTTCTGCAGACTAAACAGACCCAAGTCCCTCAGCCTCTCCTCGTAGGTCATGTGCTCCAGCCCCCTCATCATTTTGGTTGCCCTCCACTGGACTCTCTCCAATGCGTCCACATCCTTTTTGTAGTGGGGGGCCGCCCAGAATTGGCTGCAATACTCCAGATGCGGCCTCACCCTTTGACACAAGTGTAACTCCACTGCCCTGGGCGACTGTGACCAATTGGTCTGATGTTACGGGGGCCATCCTGAGATAAGAGCTTTGTCTTATATATGCAACTGTATCCTCTTCACCGCCCTCCCCCCAACTCCCACTTAGTGTTCTGATTTTTCACACTTGCTCTCTGGTCACTGTCCCTTCAGGCGATTTTATGCTGATAGAAGTGAGGAACGAATCAAGCGACTCAAACTTCCTTGGAATCGGAGGCCCTGGCGATTGCAGGCGGCTTAGAATCTGATTTATTTTCCATCTCCTGCATGAATCCCTCAGGCGCCTGCCTTCAAACCAGCAGCTGAAAATCTATGCAAAGCCTAGCCACGCAGGTGGGGATTTATGCACGAGAGGGGTGTTTGCAGAGGGCTTTCATCGGAAGCCGGGGTTTAAGACGCACACCGCTTTCCTCGGAGTTAAAACCTCAGCCGGTCGTCCAGAGCAGAACCAATTGGGAGGCTCATAATGACAGGAAACGACTTCGCGACGAGCGGGCCATTCAGACGCCACGTTTGTTTTCTGCCGTGGCTTTGTGGAGCTCTCAGTAGGATTCCATTCGGCCAGGCTGGGGGTCAGCCTGCATTTAGAGCCGCAGACGGACGACGGAGAGAGATTCTACATCTCCTCCTCGTTTGCTCCTGCTCTTAAATGTTCCAGCTTAGTGACTGGAAGTTACGCCCTTTATTTTTTCCCCTTTTGTTTTCGTGATCAGGGCTCTCGAGGGCCTGATTCTGATCCCATTTACACTACTGTGAAGTGAGAGAAACCTCATACATCTGGTGTAAAAGCAAGATGAGAAGCAGGGCTGGAGACTCTATTGCTGTCCCCAGACACTACACGCCGGAGCTGCATTTGCCGTAGAGAATATGGGCTTTTACGGCAACCTCCCTCCCGTTCCGCGAGCCTTCTCCTTCCGTGACGTGCTTTTGGGGCCTTTGAAAATCTCATAAGGCACCTTCTACGTTTTTAGGGGCCTAAATATTTTAAACATCATGATCCTTAGTCTCAGATCCCCACCCAGGGCAAAAGCACTTCCCAGCTGCTTAGGGGTGTTGTGAGGATAAATATACTAGCAAATGGGACACGCTCAGATACGACAGTCAAGGGACCGAGGTAAATGCTGTGGATAAGCAATGGGGCTGATGCTAACAGCTGCTACTCTAATGAGAGGTACTTTCGAGGTCTTGCTATGCCAAAACTGAGCATACTCTGCCTGCATAGAAATGCACGCTAGCATGTGCTTCGGTGAACAAAAATAATGAGGGGTCTGGAGCAGCTGCCGTATGAAGAGAGATTAAAAAGATGTGGACTTTTCAGGTTAGAAAAGAGGAGACTAAAGGGGGATATGATAGAGAGGTCTACAAAATCATGACAGGTGTGAAGAAAGTGAATAAGAAAAAGTTATTTATTTGTTCCCATACTATGAGAACTAGGGGACACCGAATGAAATTAAATAGGTAGCTGGTTTAAAACAAACTAAAGGAAGTATTTTCTTCACTCAGTATACAGTCAACCTGTGGAACTCCTTGCCAGAAGATGTTGTAAAGATCAGGAATTTAAAAGGGTTCAAAAAAGAGCTAGATAGATTCATGGAGGTTAGGTCCATCAATGGCTATTGGGTAGGATGATGTCCCTAGCCTCTGTTGTCAGAGTCTGGAACTGGGTGACAGAAGAAGGATCACTTGATGAATACCTGTTCTTTCATTCCCCGTGGGGCATCTGGCATTGGCCACTGTCGGCAGACAGGCTACTGGGCTAGATGGACTTTTGGTCTGACCCAGTACGGCCGTTCTTATGAGCTCCCTCCTTCGCTGGCTCATTCCTGCTTCATGGGCCGTGCAAAATGGACGACTTAAATCCCTCCATTCACGTTTATCTCTAAGATGTCTGTGCGTTAAATTTTTAACCGGGGAAAGCAAAGCTTTCTTGCATCGGCACTGGAAACTCTGTGCCCCTGGGAATCAAGGAGAGAGCAAAACTCTAACTGCTGTCCCGTGGCTTGCTTTCAAATTCCAGCTGTCAGCGACACATCAGGTGGTTCCAGAGTTCCAAAGAAATTCGTTCTCCTGGAGCGGTCGCCGCTTCCCCAGATTTCTGTGTTTTGTTTCTTTCATCACCAGCAGCCACCAATCACGTCAGCAGCTTGGATCGTATTTCCTTCCCATAGCTCCTCATCCCCTCCCGAGAAGAGCTGCTTTCCTTACTCGTCTGAGTGACCTGAATTCTGTGAGCGCAAAGGATTTAAGGCTGCTTCCGCAACAGTTGGAGGATCCCCCACCACAGATCCGCAGTGTGTTCGACGCATGTGTTTGATGCATGGGGCAATGGACTGGCATGCAGGCCAGGGTGGGATAAATACAGTCACTGCAATTCTTTGACAGGGCTCGGGAAAGGTACCGTGCATTGCTCTGAGCCAGACTCCCCATCATTGCTGAATGAGGTGTGACGTTATTGGGGCTTAACGGGAGCAGGCAGATCAGCGTTGCACCCTCTGGGGTGTGTTTGCCCCCAATTCTGCGCAAAGTGGACCAGGCGAGGGGTCCAACGAAAGCGTCTGCTTAGCTGACTCGGTCTCTGCTGCCCATATGCCTGTATGATCAGTGGGCTCTGCACTTGTGAATATGGGCTCTGTACCTGTGTTTTAAATGTTATCTGTCTGGGAGACAGCGGTAGGCGTCGCCCACCTTTTGGGAGGGGCTGTTACTCGGTGAACTGCATGGACAATAGCTCTTGGGCAGCGGAGGGCAAATTCCAGACCGTGGGCTGGATCCGGTCCACAGGGCTAGTCCCTGGTAGGCCACTGCCACTATGTTTACCTGAACGTCTGCAGGTATGGGAGGACTGCAGCTTTCGTTGGCCGCAAATCACCGTTCTCAGCCATGTGAGTGGCAGGACGCCATTTCCTGCCTCTCGCATTGGTCGTGAACAGCAATTCACAGCCAACCAGAGCTGTAATCCTCCCATACCTGTGGACGTGCAGGTAAATAGAGCGGCGGCGGCCCACCGGGCGCTAACCTTGCGGGCTGCCTTTTTTATTGCCTGCCTCTGCTCATCGGTGTTGCCAATAAACGCCGGAGGGATTCTGCTGGGAACCTGTAGACCAGCAGGCACCCCATGGCTGTTGGCCTACAAAGGACATGGACAAATGACTTCATCATGTGATCAGCTCCATTTCGGGAGGTACCGTCACACCGGAGGACAGAGAGAAAGATTTCGCTCCACCTGGGCAAGATTATAGAAGGATCCTTGGTGTGTGTGTGTGGGGGGGGGGGGGGAGGGTTCCTCCATTTTTGTCTTCACTCCTGCTCTTCGTCTCACAAGCATCTTTGTGGCAAACAGAGAGGCGGGAAGGAGCGCTGGCCCATCCTAACAAAGGACGTACTCCAGAGATAGCAGTTGAACTCGGCGAAGAGCCTGCCTCAATGACTTGGGGATTGGTGAGCGTAATGTGATTTCTTTAACAATCCCACGCTCAACCTTTTCTGTCTTTTTAGGAATAAACCTTTAGATTTTAGATTCCAAAGGACTGGCCCAGCGAGCTCTTTGGGGTAAGATCTGAGGTATACATTGTCCTGGAACTGTGGCTGGTTCTTTGGGACTGAAGAACCTGTTTGGAGTGGGTGAGACTGGGTTATAGAATTACAGAATGCTAGGACTGGAAGGGACCTCGAGAGGTCATCGAGTCCAGTCCCTGCCCTCATGGCAGGACCCAGTACTGTCTAGACCATCCCTGAGAGACATTTATCTAACCTACTCTTAAATATCTCCAGAGATGAAAATTCTACAACCTCCCTGGGCAATTTATTCCAGTGTTTAACCACCCTGACAGGCAGGAAGTTTTTCCTAATGTCCAACCTAAACCTCCCTTGCTGCAGTTTAAGCCCATTGCTTCTTGTTCTATCCTAAGAGGCCAAGATGAACACGTTTTCTCCTTCCTTCTTGTGACACCCTTTTAGATACCTGAAAACAGCTATCATGTCCCCTCTCAGTCTTCTCTTTTCTAAACTAAACAAATCCAATTCTTTCAGTCTTCCCTCAGAGGGTCTGTTTTATAACCTCTCGCCTGTGTCAGGAGCGGTGCTGGTTGTGGCACAGGTAAAGTTGGAGTGTCTAAGGGGACAGCTTGTGTGTCTTCTTGCTGGCCAGAGCGCTAGCTGGAGTGCTCTGTGTGACTGGTTTGGTGCCTTATAGAGGGGGGATCCCGGTATTAGTGACAGGTAGCCCTGGTTCTAAGCAATCTGCCCTCTCAGCAGTGCTGAGGAAGTGGGTCTGGCCCACGAAAGCTCATCATCTAATAAACCATCTTGTTAGTCTTTAAAGTGCTACATAGTCCTGTATTTTGTTTCAGCTACACCAGACTAACACGGCTACATCTCTATCACTATCCTCAGATTCCCTGTTACTTTACATGAGGGGACTCGGATCTGGCATGTTCCAGACACACAAAGCTGCAATCCTGAAGCTCCTCTCCCCTCCTCAGCACCACAGTCCCGCCCTCCCCCACCAGGTCTGCGCCGGGGGATGAACTGGAAATTGCCGAGGAAGACGATGATGATGTCAGAAGTTTCGTTTTCCGAGCAGTCTCTTTGGAGGGACCTTCTGAGTGGAGCCCAGGAGAGCAGGGCTCCTGCAGAACCACAGCTGCTGTCACGGAGGGGCCAGGCAGTACGGGGAAGAAGCAAGATGAAATTTTGAATGAATATTAGGGAATTCACACAATGAAGGCACCACCCCCAGCCCATTCTGAGGGCCCTCTCCCCAAAACAGAAGCGCCAGGAGAAACTCCAGGGGTGGCCGCTCTGATTCCCGTTCCCCACATGGGAACACTCCCAGCTCCGTCGATGGAAGAATTAATTCACCCTCATACGAGACCGTGTGGCAACAACCTGAGCTAATTGAATTTAA
The DNA here is from genome assembly GCF_049634645.1 of Pelodiscus sinensis. Lineage (NCBI taxonomy): Eukaryota > Metazoa > Chordata > Testudines > Trionychidae > Pelodiscus > Pelodiscus sinensis. The sequence goes on along the minus strand of NC_134727.1, from coordinate 39,052,611 downwards.
TTGGGAAACCGGTGGATTGAGACGAGCCCTGCATTCCTGAAGCTGGAGGCCATTATTTCCAATGCCTCTAATGACATTTTTACAGTATCCTTCTGACCAGCAATAGAATTTCATGTTGGGCATAAAATTAGCCTCTGTTAATATTGCTCTGCCTTATGTCTCGGGCAACTGGTACATTACGCGAGCACAGAAATGTCGAGACGTATCAATTTGCCAGCAATGAACCAGATTTTAGGATGAGTGTTTCTCTCTCTTGAGTCCTTTATTTCTCTAAAGTCAATGAGATCACCCATTCATAACGATTTGCATAGGTGACCCCTTTACTTCTCAGCTGTCTTCCATCGGTCAACCCTCTCTGGGGCACCTGGTGCTGGCCACTGTCAGTAGACAGGATACTGGGCTAGATGGACCTTTGGTCTGACCCAGTACGGCCGTTCTTATGTTCTTATGACTTTGCCCCCCTAAAAGAATACCCAGTAAGATTTGTTTCCATTGCTTGGCTTAGAAGTGAGTCTGTTTTTGTTGAATCACCAAGAAAGTTCTGGTTAATTCAACACATTTTTTTTAAAATATAATATATCTGGCCTTCTAATGGCTAATGTTTTAGCTCTGCTGGGTAGTGGCATACAATAGGCATAAGCATCCCGACTAAGGAATGGGGGCAATGTTCCCTCTAATTTTTTCCAGCTGTGTATGGAATACATTTTATACACACTTATTTATGTGCTGGTGTGCACCACCCCTGGAAACACATGCTGCCAGCTGTGGGTGCTCTACTAACCAGCTGGGCAGCATTTGAGTCTCTCCTGGACGGCCACGCAGGCACTCTGTTTACAGGGAATGCTGATTGGGGGTTGAGGAGGCCCTTCAAGCACACAAAGTCCGAACGACAGCAGGGAAGACTTCACAGACTCTTCCTCATGGAATTTCCACCTAATTTTTGCAGCAGAAACAAGGGTGAGCACCGGCTTGAAACATACCACCCCCCACTTCTCTGCTGGTTCAGTGAAATACCTGACTACAGGTTGGACCTCCCTGGTCCGGCACCCTTGGGTCCTGTCTAATCCCGAACAATGGAGTTTGCCAGACCAGGGATGGTCATTCCAGCCCCTCTGCTGCCATCCTCCGGGGTCTCCCCCCAGACCTGCCCTCACGTCTGCTTCCTCGTTTTGCTGCAGGTCCTGGCCAGGCTCACTGGGTAGTGGCATACAACAGGAGCCACAGGAGTGGCTCTTCTACCAGCCTCCCGGCTGGCATTCAGACCGCCGGTTCCCTGGCTTCAGGACCAGCTCTGATCCTTGCTCCCCAGGCTGTAGGCTGCCCCTACCACTCGCCAGTCTCCCAGCCACTCCAGTGGCTCTCTGGTCCAGGAATTGTCTCTTCCAGCAATATCTAAGGTCCTGCCAGACCATGGATGTTGCTGGACAAGAGATTCCCAAAGCAAAGAGGACCAACCTGTATTTCCCAGAAGCTCAAGGCTGATAACCCTAACGTCCCTGGTTTCCCTCTAGCTGTCTAGCAATGCCCCAGCATTGGGGGCTGTAAAAACGCCCCCCACTCAAAACATCACAAGAGGAGAGAGAAACAACCCTAAGCTTAAATTGGGACGGAGAAGAAGAAAGTAAGGGAACCTGGGATAGGAGGAGAGGGGTTTAAGCTGACAGAGGGTCTGCATAAGGGAAGTTTATCGTCCCTAATCCTGATAACGTCTCTTCCAGTTCACACACAGTCCTGTCTTCAGTACAACACAGATGCAGGGAGTACTTTAGAGCTCACAGCAGATATCAGGGCTGCCAATAAAGACATTTATCAGTTGCTTTTTGCACAGCATTGCTCTAAATCCAGTTTTCAGTTGCATTCCAATGAAATGCATCAATTACCATGTGCATGGCAAGGTGCGACTGTAATCTCCTTCAGCGGAGATACATCGTACGTATGCAGAGTTTTTGGAGCTACATTAATTGTTGCGGTAAACAAGGATCGAGCATTGTCTTTGCATTCCACAATATTATCGTCACGCGCTCTTCTGTTTGGCAGCATGAATCGCCATTCGGTTCCGCAAGTGACAGCTGCAGCTGCATTCTGAAGCACGTTTTTCTGTTCTCTTGACTGACGCTACATGCAATTTTTAGGGGATGCGGTAAAGCAGCTTGCACATGAAAATTCTTTCAGCTGTAATCCGCAAATCCGGGGCTCATGTGTAGGAAAAACCCAGTGACTGTTGCTAGCTGAGCTCTCAGCTAAAGGCTACATGTCTAATTCTATTTGCTTGGAAGCATTAATACTGCAGTGCTTAATTTAAACCAGGAATTGAATCCTAGAAATCATCAAGTCCAGTCCTCTGCCCTCACTGCAGGACCAACCACCGTCTAGATCATCCCTGATAGATGTCTGTCTAACCTGCTCTTAAATATCTCCAGGGATGGAGATTCCACAACCGCCGTAGGCAATTTTTTCCAGTGTTTAACCACCCTGACAAGTAGGAAGTTTTTCCTAATGTCCAACTTAGAACCCCCTGTGACGGCGCGTTGGGGGTCCCCCGTCTCCTGCACCCCGAAATGGCACAAACAGACTGCACCAGCCAGTGGAATTGAGGGTGGTTTATTGCTCCTCCAGCACAGCGCAGCACAGATGTAATCTGGTGACAGGAACTGGGGCTAAGAGGCCTCAGTGCCCCCCTTGAGATAGGGGAGTCCCAGCCCCCTCCCCAGCTCCTTATTCCCTGCCTTCCAGCCAGGACCTCACTAACCCTCTTCCAGCCCTGCCCCCGAGCCAGGGCAGCATTCCACCTTCCTTTGTTCCTCTCCATGGGGGGTGTCTGGCCACTGGTTCAACAAGTTTGGAATTACCCTTGCATAGTGAGGCTTTCCCTGCTGGGTCTTGCTCCAGACAGCAGGGGTCACCACATCCCAGCAAGTACCCCCACTACGTCACAGCCCCTTGCTGCAATTTACACCTAACTCAAACTAGTAAATCTAACTCAAACTGGAAAGGCTGCAAAAACTCTACAGCTGCTTCTGTCCTTGGACTGTGCAAAACCTAAAGGATTTTTGTACCCAACTGAGCCCACAGGAAGAGACCAGGAATTGATGAAGCAGTATGAATTGGCTCTTGTGCTGTCAATTGCACATTTGCAAAGGTGCTTAGCTGGACTGGGTGCGCTTCTTGGGTGATAAAGAAATGAAACCTCCTGTCTTAGATCACACCTGATGTGGCCTGTCATGGCTTATCACCCTGTTCAACGTTTGCAGTGTCGTCTCTCCACCCCACCTGTCCGACCTTCTTTCTGACCCCAGATCCCTCTAATTTTAGCCTTCCTGGTGTTCCCAAAGGCTGACCTCTCTGCTAAGTGCATGTGCAGCGGGGTGCCAGTCTGTCCAGAAATGCTTCTGCATCCATCATCAATGTCAACCACTTTGTTCTGCTTCTGTGGCATTAAGTCAAAATTCACTCCTGTGCAAAGGTGGGCAAAGGCCACTCAATGGGTCAGATCCGACCTGCCTAGGGCTTTGGTCCAGCCCGTGTGTGTTCCAGGTCCTGTCCCCTAGCGCATTACCTGAGAGCCAGAGCTGTGCAAGCCCTTTCAACTGCTTCTCTTGAAAAGGCTCGTGCCTTCTATTCCAGGCTCCGCTCCTTTCGCCCGAGGCCTCGCCTCTTCCAGGATGGCCCACGACCACGTCAACATTTTTTGAAGTGGTCCCTACTCAAATATTATTGCCCACGCCTGCTCCAATGTCTTCCATGTTACATAAATCCTCCTTTTTTCTTTGCCTAACCATTACCTTTCTCCATTGAGCGGTCGCACGCTGCAGAGGCGATGCAAACGCGAAGGCTGTGTCTACGCTGGGCCACTTATTCCGGAAAAGCAGCTGCTTTTCCGGAATAATTTGCCAGCTGTCTACACTGGCTGCTTGCTTTTCCGGAAAAGCAATGACAATCTACTGTAAAATTGTCAGTGTTTTTCCGGAAAAACTATGCTGCTCCCGTTTGGGCAAAAGTCCTTTTCCGGAAAAACTGTTCCGGAAAAGGGCCAGTGTAGACAGCACAGTAGTCTTTTCCGCGAAAATGACGATCGGGGCTTTTTTGCAGAAAAGCGCGTCTACATTGGCCACAGACACTTTTCCGGAAAAAGTGCTTTTCCGGAAAAGCATCCTGCCAATGTAGACGTGCTTTTTCCAGAAATACTTATAACGGAAAACTGTTCCATTTTAAGCATTTCCGGAAAAGGGTGCTAGTGTAGATGTAGCCAAACTGTATTTCATGCCAAGGAAGCATCCTACGATTGCTGCTGGTTTTGCTAACCTTAGCTTCATGCCAATTTATTTTGTTTACTTCTACCTTGAATTTCAGACACTGTTTCACGTGGATTTTCCCCACGTATATAATACTCTCCTGGCCAAAGCGGGGGAACATCTTAAACTATGGCAGAGAGTAAATATATGAGAGAAATGGTGATTGCCTGGCAGTTAACAGTTATAAACCATTATAAAGCAGGTTATAAATCACAATTAATATAATGCTTTGTTGAAATTGATCTAAGGTCGGGGCGGTTCTAAACTAATGAGAAATTGGATTCATATCCTGTCAGGAAGAACGCTCCCCATGTGCACTAATGAGACAGAGGGGACTCGCATGGACCCTTTGTTGGCTGTGCTAGGCAGGAGAATCTCCACTCTCATTTTAAAAAGAGGAAATTGTCTATTAACAATATTTTAGCAATTTCAGAGGACCTACCCGATTTAGAGTAAGGCCAGGTCTACACTAAAAGGGAACGGCAAACCATGATATGCAACTCCAGCTATGTTAATTGCATAGCTGGAGTTGAAGTACCTTGTTTCGAGTTTCTGTGCTGTCCCCAAAAAGGGAGGCTGATAGGAGCAAACGCTCTCATTGGCTTCCCTTACTCCTAGCAGAAGCAGGAGTACTGGATGCTGCTTGGGGGTACCGTCTGAGTTCGATTTAGCGAGTCTTAACTAGACTCGCTAAATCAATCTCTGAAAGATCAATCACAGTAGCATCAATCTTCTGTTTAGCGAAAACATGGCCTAAGTGTCCCTTCATCCAGTCCTAGCCAGAGGGAAGAAGTTCTTCATATAATATAGTTCATGATAGATCCCCAAATCTAACTACATGTCATGATATTTATTCTTTAGGTATAATTTACACATCTGTAACGTTGCAGTAACTTACTCAGAGCCAACCTAACGTGCGACAAGCAACAAAGCATGCAGGAACAGAAGTGTGCGGAATTTACTCTGGCAGCTCTCTGTGTGGGAGACTAATACTCTTAGGGGAACTGCTGAAAAAAGATGTGGTCATGCAAAGTTATCCAAAAAGTTTTAGGGTATTTTGAAATTTTAAATAACCCGCAGGATGGTTAAGAGGATGCAAGAAGACACAAATCAAGATCAAACAGATCGGTGACTGGCACAAGGGTGGAGACTGTCCGAGAAAGCAAGTATGAAATTGTTTCACCAATAGGCGATACGGATGTGACAATTAAAATCATCTGGAGCATTAAAAATGCTGATTGTGTAAATCAAGGAAGAAAAGAAACTGCCATAGAAACTGGGGGATAATCTACAGTGACCGGTAATACGCACAGATGAGGCTTGAAAAGATGGTCTGTTTAAATAGCTGGGAAGGGATTTCATAGCCACGGGGTGATTGATTTTTTTTTAAATGCAAAGACGACCAGAAACATCCTCCCTCTTTGCCTAGTGGATGAGGTGCCGGTACGTTGGTCTAGTTCAGAAGCCCTCCTACACCTGACAGAGCTGAACAGAGAGTTGTTTCAAAGATTCATTCCATCCCGGGGTGGTAAATCTTCCTGCCTTAAAGCTTTAACACATGTGGCAGGTTGCAGTGGTTTTGCAGAAATATAGGGGGAGTCGTTATTGAACAGGGCCCAATAGGCACACGGAGACGAGGCTGATTCTCACGGGCTCAGCTGGTGTTGCTAAGTGGACTTTACCTGAGCTATGCCACTTGCTACCGGCTAAGGATCTGCCCCCAAGTCCGTATCGACTGAGAACCCAGCAGTTTTGAGAGCAGAGGAAGACGATGAAAATACCATGGAGGAAGGGCGTGGAGAGGATAACCTGTACTAGGTATAAGTTGCAGAAGGTACAACGTAAGTAATGTTATAGCCCAGGAAGGGGAGTACCTACTTTGGAGAGCCTACAAGCTGGGAATGAAAAAGTGGAGACTCCTGGCAAATGTAGCTATGACAGATGCGAACTGACACTAACATCTAGCAAGTACAATAAGCTGCCAACTCAGCTGCAGCCCTGCCGTTGATACCACTGGACTGAAGTGACGAGCTTGTATGAGCTTTGATTATAATTCCTTATCCTCATATGTCTCTGACTTGGCCTAAAGTTGTAGACCAGGCCAACATTTGTCATGTAAGGGTCTCAGCCTCCCAGTTGTTTTGTGCGTGTACTAATCAAAGGACTCGATGCTGTGACCTCGTCTTCCCTCTCCCCTGCTACTGACTTTAGTTACTGTGTGTTTGTAAAGTACCAAAGCAGTGGAATCCGTGTTTTCCCGGATGCTCTCAGAATCACACACTGCACCTGTTATTTTAGTTTATCAGTGACTTAGAATCATAGACTCATAGGACACTAGAACTGGAAGGGACCTCGCGAGGTCATCGAGTCCAGTCCCCTGCCCTCAGGGCATGATTAAGCACCATCTAGACCATCCCTGACAGATGCTTATCTAACTTGCACTTAAATGTCTCCAGTGATGGAGATTCCACACCCCCCTTAGGCAATTTATTCCAGTGTTTAACCACCCTGACAGTTAGGACATTTTTACTAATGTCCAACCTAAACCTCCCTTGCTGCAATTTAAGCCCCTTGCTTCTTGTCCTATCCTCAGAGGCCAAGGAGAACGATTTTTCTCCCTCCTTCTTGTAACACCCTTTTAGGTACTTGAAAGCTGCTATCATGTCCCCTCTCAGTCTTCTCTTTTCCAACTAAACAAAGCCAGTTCTTTCAGCCTTCCCTCATCGCTCATGTTTTCTAGCCCTTTCATCATTTTTGTTGCTCTTCTCTGGACCTTTTCCAATTTCTCCACATCCTACTTGACATGTGGTGTCCAGAACTGGACGCAATACTCCAACCGAGGCCTAATCAGCGCAGAGTAGAGCGGAAGAATGACTTCTCCTGTCTTGCTCCCCACGCGCCAGTTAATCTGAGGAGAAGGTGCTGTGGACAGGTGTTCTTTTCGGGTCAGGTTAGGAAGGTAACGGGAGAAGGGTGCAACACAATCTAGTTCTGGAACAAATTTTATAGTGGGGATTCTAATCCTAACCCTAACCTATAGGGGTCTGTGGGGGAGGGCAAAGGGGGGGGGGTGGGGAAGGCAGGTGACTCCCTAGGACAGGGGTGTCCAAACTTTTTTCAAAGAGGGCCAGATTTGAAGAAGTGAACATGCGTGAGGGCCGTCCCCGCACTCTCAGCCCCAAGGCGGAGGGCCCGCGGGGTCGGAGGCGGGCGGAGAGCGCAGGGCACGCTGGCCTCATGGCGGCCCGGGGGCAGGGTGAACCCGCAGCCGAGCGGGGGAGCGGGGCTGCGGACGTGCCCTACAGGGCAGGCTCTAGGACCGCAGAGGCCATGGGCGGCGGCGGCGCGGCCGGAAGCGGCGCGCTGGGCGCGCCAGTTCAAAAGAGCGCCGGGGAGCCAGGAGAGGGGGAGGAAGCGGGGGCCGTATTAAACTGGAACACGGGCCGCAATTGGCCCGCGGACCGGACTTTGGACATGCCTGCCCTAGGAGCTGTTGCATGCTCGAATACAGAGGCAGCAGCACGGGAAAGAGGACAGGCAAAGCTGGCTCCCCATGTGTACCAGCTCCCACCTACTGTTTCAGAGGCAGTAGTGCGTGGCGGTGGTGGTTGGGGGGGAGCCGTGGGAGCTGGTGTGCACCACGAGCCATCTCCCCGTGTGTTGTTCCGGGAGCCCGTGTGTAACATGAAGGTTAACCAATGAGCCCCATCCCTAGTAGATCTACATTTGAAAACCATTGTTCTATGGTGATAACCTCATGGGGGCCCTTTAAACACAGTCTGCAGCTCCCCCCCGATGCTTGCGGGCTGAAAACCACTGATACAGGATTTCAAAGTATGGTGTGATATCATGTTTGGGACAGTGTTGCACTTTCATTGTCTTCTGTTCCATTCCCTTTTTTTTAAAAAAAATGGCAGTTAATAAGGAATCATTAACAAGAAGCAAAGAGGAGAAAATACACTTTCAAAAGCGTTCCAAGAAAGGGGTGTGTGTGCATGCACGTACCATATATTTGGTGGCAATAGCCGTATTGTAAATTGGATAACTTGTTCTGAAGACAAAATATCTACAGCTTTCAGCTGCACCAGACTAACACGGCTACATTTCTACCACTATTCTACAGCTAGATGGTATTGCTGAAAATGCGCATACAGACCTTACGATACAGGGATATTTCTTTGGCACATCCGCTGATGGCATAGTAAGTTGATAACAATTGCCTTGAAGAGCATTTGTATGAACAACCTTACTCACTTTGTGCTTAGATTTTTGCTGCCCTTTTCATTAACTTCACTAATGAGACAAGTAGCATCTAGCATCACGAGCAACCAGATAGACTGTTTGAGGCCTGTGGTTTATTTCATGCAACTTCACAGAAATGAAAGTTGAATTGTTATTTGCGAAATGTCAATTTTTACACTTCACTGGACCTTTTCTGAAGCTTGTCAACAGCAAATCTGTAGGAGTGAAGTCACTTCTTTTCTCCCTCTGATCAAAAATGTATATGGGGTTCTAACAGCTTTTCAATTACTTTTCATTTTTATGCAGACAAAAATGTCATTTGCAATCCATACTACACTTCAGCATGGCAGAATTCTATTTCTACTTTTTCGTTATTTTGACAGATCAAATAGATGTCTATTTTTAAGCATTTTTTCAATTTGTACCTATTTCAATTTTCACAGCTGCATGAAATCATTGGTGGGGACAGACATTTATTTAATGACAGCCAATGTTTAGATTAAAAAAGTTCAAGTTTGATAACTATTAAAACACAAATTGTCATCAATATGTCAAAACATACAAATTAAATATCTTTTTCTTTTAAAAAAAAGCTAATTTTCTCAAGCAGTATTTTTCTTACTTTGCCTCTATGTACATTTTGATGATTATAGAAATAGGATTTTTTTTGGGGTGGTTTGCATATGCCTGGTGAAATCATTGTTTACCAATCTTTCCATGCTTCATTATATTGCACAAAAGGTAAATGTACATCATTTCTATCACTTAAAGGTAGATTTTTTCATTTTATATGGACGAATATGCCATTTGCTATCTGTACTATGCTTCACAAAAGTGTTCTATGGGTGTAACTGTGATTAGAATTTAACTCAAGTCCATGTTATAAAACACAAACATGCTGAAGACATAAATCTCAATCTTTTTATATCATTTAAAAAAATCTGTTTTACAAGCTAAGTGAATTAGACCATTAAATTGCCTAGTAATTAAAGGTAGGAAGCTTCCAATTACACAGAGAACCTGATACAATGTAAAACTATGCCATGTTGAACACAGTCACTCACAGCGAGGTAAATCAGAACTTGGGTTTTTTAAATCATAAATCCAGTTAAACATCATGGGCTTTTTTGTCACTCCTCCCTGGGCTTTGTCTACAATGGCAACTGAGTGACAAAGCTTTTGTTGTTCACAGATGCTTTAAAAAAACAACCCCCTGAAAGACAACAGCTTTGCAGAGGCAAGTGCTAACATAAACAGCACTTTGTCTGCAGGAATGCTTACCTGCCGACAAAGCAAACACTGCTGGTAGGGGGTGGAAGTTTTTGTCAGCCAAAGTGCTGACAAACAGTGTTTATACCGCCTGTTTTTTGGGATATGGCTGTTGGCTGCGTCGCTAAAAGCTGTGTTGTGCAAAGCCTATGACTCTAAAACTAGGTCTACAGCGGTGGAGAAAATCGATGCAAGATAAGTTATGTGAATTGTGTAGCTGGAGTTGACGTACCTTGCACTGCTTTTCAAGGGTGGCTTCAGAGCAGGAGGTCGATGGGGAAAAAATGCTCCTGTCAACTTCCCATACTCCATGCAATAGTGAGGCGTTCCGGCCCCAATGGTGGCATCCTCAGCATTTGACTTAGTGGGTCTTTATTAGACCCGCTAAATAGAACTCTGGATGATTGATCTCCAGACCATTGATCCTCCCTCAAGTGAAGATGCGGCCTGACTTTATTGTGTTTCATTCAGGAGTTATTAGTGGAAATAGGGAAACATGCAAAGAAAAATTGGATGGCAGTATAGACGGAAAATGAAGCAGGGAAGAAAACAGAGATTCCGAGGCACAATGGAGCCAACGAAGGGATAGGAAAAAATGGGTCTAGAGGACACCCAATGGAACTAGCCTAACTTTTTAGGACCTTTGACTCCCTTGTTGAGAGAAGTTTCTCTCTAGCTCGTAACATATTTGTTCTTTTTTTTAAATTTCACCTGCAATCCCTCTTGCGTAAACCTTGTGTTTTTTAAAGTATAAAAAAATCTATTCTCTAGCGCCAATCGCTTCTGATAACATGAAAAAACCACGGTGTAACGGTTACGAGTTTTGCGCACTCCATGATTTCCCTCAGCTCTCCCTACTCACACAGAGCTTTTTGTTGTTGTTGTTTTTGTTTCTGTTTGGTGATTTTTCAGCGGGTAGGGAAATGATAATTAGAGCAGCAAATGCGAGTGGGGGGATGAGGGGACCCTGTCACACTGAGGGTTTTAAGAAAAGGAAGTGGCGTGAGTACGTTCCAACAACTCTGAGGGAAGCACAACTGCTAGAATGGGCTTTTAGCTGGGTTTGTATTTTATTTGTATTTTTTTAAAAAACTAACCCCCCACATAAGGAAGATGGCCAGGTAGTTATGGGACAAGCAATATAAGTGTAATACCCAGTCTCGCCACAGATGCCCTTGTGGGGCTACTGGCTCATTGATTACCCTTCCTCTGGCTCGATTCCTAGTCTGTAAAAGGGGGGTAACAAAGCTTCCTGCGCTGTGTCGTCTTGCCCTGAATGCTGTGGGGTGTGTCTATTACATGTGTGTCCACATCATGGAGCAACTGACCGATTTGGCCCCGGTCTCTGCTGGCTAGAAGACTGGGAAGATGTTACTCAGGGAGGAGATTTTAGTGAAGTTTCTAGCCTGGGTGATTACCTCAAGCCCAGGGCTGTCGGTGGCTCATTTTCATGTGCAGGGGGATGTGCCCAAACCAAAAGTACTTATAGAGTTTAAACCCTGCGAGGATCCAGACGGACACAGAGGAAGGGTGTTTTAGTCACAGCCCAATGTACTTTGCACAGTTCACGAGGCAACAGGGATACCTATTGGGGCATGAGAGTTCAGTCAGCAACAGCCCGGTTGTTTACACCCAGTAGGGAGGGAAGCCGGGATGCCGTGAGCCTCAGACACCGAAGAGGCATTCTTGCCCCCTCAGGTAGCATTCGATACGGGGCTCAGGAGCGGTGCAACACGCGAGTGGAAGCTCTTGCCCCTTCTCTATCCCAACGGGGCAGCCAAGGGATTGCTGGAGCCCCGGGCAATGTGTGGGTAGGGGAGGTGGCTCCGTGCGCCTGGAAAGGCTGGAGACACGGGCAGAAGGGGTGAAGCTGGGGTAGCCAGTGGCGGTAGCCAGAGCCTCAGGGCAACTGCCCCCTTCCTTACTCCCATCAGTGGGTCGGCCCTCGTCCTTTTTCTCCTGCTACTGTGTGTGTGTGTGTGTGTGTGTGTGTGTGTGTGAGAGAGAGAGAGAGAGATTGTCAGACATAGCCGATAAACCCTGGCACATATTGCTCTGCCCTCGCCCCCAACCCTACTAGAGAGTACCAGAACTCTCCCACCCTCGCTGCCCCACACGGTCACAACGGCAAGACTGCCCTGGTGTGGCGTGATGGCGCTCTGGAGCCCCCAGTCAGTCGCCCACAGTGGAACTGAACAGTAGGGAGGTTGCAAGGCGTGTATGGAAATTCCCTCACGGGGGCAGATGCCAGGCCAGTGACTTCACGCAGACCGATGTCAAGAGGAGGGCAAGACCGAAAGCGGACATGCAGCGCATTGTAACTGAGATGGGCCTCTCGTCCTCAGAGTCAACCGTAATCCTTCTTTTTGCTGGCAAAAAAATCAGTGGAGAAATATTGGAAGAGAAATTCAACTAGAGTAATAGTAGAACCGCTCAGAAAATCCAATTTTTCCTGTCTGTGAAAACCTCTGAGATTTGGGGAAGTGAGGGGAGACTGTCCCAAAACAGGAAGAACAGACAAAATTTATTTTTCTTCATAAAGGAAAATCCCAAAATAATTCATTTTGGGGTCAACAGAAACATTTATGCCATCTCCGGCTCTGGTAGGTGGCCTACACATAGGAAAAACCAGGAAGGTTGGCTCACCTCAGCCTCAAAGTAAGCACAGGTAGTGATTGGCCCAGATGATTGTCTAGGCAGCATAATGGAATTCATCTAGAGTTTTTTTTTTTTTCAAAAAACCGGCCGTTTTTCCGAAAAAAACTTCAGTTACGTCCACACTGCAGTTGCGTTCTTCTGAAAGAAAATCGAAAGAACAGAGGGGGTTTTCCGACATTGGTAATCCTCATTCTAGGAAGAAGCCTTTTTCCTGAAAGAGCTCTTTTGGAAAAAGGCATGTGTGGACGGGGAAGAGTTCTTTCAAAAGAAGAGGAAAGAGGAAAAAGCACAGGTGCTCTGGTGGCCACTCCGTCCATAGTAATCACAGCTTACATGCGAGAGAGCATCCATTCAGTGTAGGCCTATCTTTCGAAAAAGCAGATTGCTTTTATGATGCGCTTTTGCAGTGTGGATGCTCTTTCGGAATAAGGTTTTTTTTGATGATCTCTTCCAGAAACGTTTCTCCCGAAACAAGCCTGCAGTCTAGACAAAGCCCTAGAGAAGTTTTTTTGCAGAAGTTTTCTCTAGGAACAGTGCAGCGCTAGAAACCAACTGATCCCAATTCTTCCTTTATTCTCCGGATCACTCTAGAATGGATAATGAACTTCCCCCAAATGGACGAATCAGACATTTTCCCAGTGTTTGCTTCCATTTTTGAACTAACTTTCAGTGTTTCCCAAATGCCTGAACAAAACTTTTAGCCCTAGTCTATGCTAGGGAATTATTTCAAAATAATCCCCCTTAGGTCGAATTTATAAGCAGAGCGTCCACATGACCAAGCCTGTTATTTCGAAATAAGAGGCTGGTTGTTTCGAAATCTGTATTCCTGTTTTTCTCAGGGAATAATGCTCATTTTGAAATAGCAATAGTGTTGATACTCCGCTGCTGCTATTTTGAAATAACTACTCCCTGGAACAATTCAAAGTAATTACTCCCCAGTGCTTCCTGGGGCTCTAAATCGAGCTGGCACATTCACAATAGCAGAGCCTGCCTCGGACTAATTTCAAGGCTCCCCTGTAGAGGGGACATGCTATTTCCATTTTTTTATGTTGGGCATTATTTCGATTTTAGGTCTTTTGAAGTAATTTGCTAGTGTAGACATGCCCTTAAAGTGCTACCGACATCATGTTCTGCTTCTGAAAGTTGCTCTTTATAGAATTAAAAAACACTTTCTATGTCAGGGAAATGTTTAAAACTTGAATCCCCAAACTGCCGTCTGAAAAGCAAAGGCTTCTTTCCAGTTGGCCTATTCGTTTTTTGGGGGTGGGGCCTCGTTCCCAACGTTGACATTTAGCTCTGCCGACAGGCTTTCCCAATGGGGACAAAGTGAAGTTCTAGCAGCCACTTCACTCTGAGTGCTGAGTACTGAATTATGGGCCACGGAGGAAAAGCTAAGAGCCTTTGATTTCCTGTAAGCACCGTACAATTTCTCTACTCAGCGGCCTGTCCTGATTGGTAGAGGCACTCACGCTGATTTCTTAGTGGAAGGGCTTGAAAAGTCGGTGGTTCAGGACCCTGGTAGGAAGAAGGCTAATTTCACTCATTTGGCCAAGGGGTCAGCCGCTCGCCTTAGCCTTGGGGTTTTTCATGATTACAATGTCACAGTAAGTCTGACAATCTTTCATTTGTGCTAACGGTTCTTTCCAGGACTGCTCATAGGAGGCCTCTCGTGTTATTCCATTACATGGATGAATTCATCTTAGACAGTCGCAGACGGCGCTAAAGAACTTTCAATTTTGCTGCTGTCAGAGCAGGCCGCTGATCGGCAGAGGGATAAGGGGACAGCTCTTCCGGGCCCCAGCAATTCAGAGTAGCAGTGGCCGGAGTCCTGGACCCTTTACATCGCGGAGCGGTCACCCTACACTCACCCAGAAGCAGCAGCTTCTGTTCTGTGGGGCTGGCCCAGCTCCCTGTTCTGAGCATGGGAGAATCACAGAATCCTAGAACTGGGAGGGACCCCGAGAGCCATCAAGTCCAGTCCCCTGCCCTCGTGGCAGGACCAAGCACCTTCTAGATCATCCCTGACAGGTGTCTGTCCAACCTACTCTTCAATATCTCCAGGGATGGAGATTCCACAACCTCCCTAGGCAATTTATTCCTGTGCTTAACCACCCTGATAGGTAGGAAGTTTTTCCGAATGTCCAACCTCAACCTCCCTTGCTGCGATTGAAGCCCATTGCCTCTTGTCCTGTCTTCAAAGGTCAAGGAGAATAATTTTCTCCCCCTCCTTGTAACACCCTTTTAGATACTTGAAAGCTGCTCTCATGACCCCTCTGTCTTCTCTTTTTTAAACAAGCCCAATTCTTTCAGGCTTCCCTCATCATTCAGATGTGACGTGGCGGATAGCAGGGCAGCCCCACTCATGTTTGTCCTGGCCACCCCTCAGCACGACAAAGGGGAAGCTGGGTCAAACGTGAGATGGGGGCCTTTAGGAAAGTGACCCCCTGCACACTGGTTAACTCAGGCCTGGTTTCCGTGACTACAGTTGCACTCCCGAGTCCCGGCGAACGCCATCACCGATCCTAAGGCACTAGCAGCTCCCCTTCTTTCTCTTTCTTGACCAAAGCCATATCCATCCCTTCTCCCAGGCAAAACCGTCCACACTTCTCTCCTTCCTGACAGGCGCACAAGCTGGACTTGCATAAAACATCCTTTAAGCAAAAAGGCAACAAATGGTCTGGTAGCACTTTATAAACTAACAAAATACGTAGATGGTGTCAGGAGCTTTCGTGGGCACGGCCCACTTCTTCAGATGACCAGAGTTTTGAGTAGGGAATATGAAAACTGGAAATAAATAGGAGCGGGGAAGAGAAAGAAAAAAGGAAGGGGGTGGGGTGGGGAACAAGGTGTGACGTAGTGGGGGGTAACCTGCTAACTCTCTGGCTGCTGTCTGTAGCACCACCGAGCAGACAAGTGATGAGTCACTATGCAAAGAGGGTATCCCAACTGGTTTGGCCAGCTGACCCCCATGGAGAGGAACAAAGGAAGGTGGATGCTGCCCTGGCTGGGGGGCAGGGCTGGAGGAGAGTGAGTTAGTTCCTGTCAGGAAAGCAGGGAAGAAGGAACTGGGGAGGGGTCTGGGATCCCCCCATCTCAAGAGGGCACTGAAGCCTCTTAGCCCCCAGTTCCTGTAACCAGATTACATCTGTGCTGTGCTGTATCTTGGAGAAGCAATAAACCACCCTCAATTCCACTGGCTGGTGGAGTCTGTTTGTGCCATTTTGGGGTGCAGGAGACGGGGGACCCCCAACGCGCCGTCACACAAGGCATTATTAAGTATCTGGAGACTGGGTACTTAAACCTAAGCAGATAAAGATCCAAGTCAACAGATAGATTGCTGAGACAGGAAGGATACGGCTCAGAAATAGTACCTTAAGCAAAGGTACCTGAGTGAAGATGATTCCTTATGGAAACAAATATGCCAGTGTTATAAGCTTCTAGCCTGCCCGATAATTAAAACCAAGTCCCTTCCAGAGCCACGTCTAGACTTCTTGGTTCCTTCCAGCATTTGTGAGTACAGGCTGACCCCCTCTAGTCTAGCAACATCCATGAGCAGCATGATTTGAGTTAGCTGGATGTTCATTTATCATGGGCGTGGCCAAGTTTTTGTCAGCCCCATGAAGTTTGTTTACAGCCCCCAGTCCTGGCTCTCAGTGTTCTGTGCTGTGATTTAGCTCGAATTCACCCCTAAATGTCTCCTAGCAGCCCAGCAAGCAGAGGAAGCGCTGGCAATGCTGCTAGACAATACTGACACCCGTGGTCTGGCAAATTCTCTGGTCCGACACCAGTCAGATTCCGATGGCGCCGGACTAGAGAGATCCAACCTGTGTAAAATCCCCGAGTTGACCGCGATGTTGAAAAGTGACAAATGACTTTGAGGGCCCCTACGTGAGACCCCAGATATTTAGCAAGTGTCTCTGAACTGCCCAGCTTCTGAAAACCAGACTTCTTTAGCGGCGTCTTGAATTGGACATCCAAAAATCCACTAGCCGAATGAAAACCCCAAATAATAATCTAGACTCTAGAGGTGAGTAATTTACCGACACCACGCTGGGTTTCACTGCTTGTAATCGGCCTTCACACTTTGTCACAGTGTTCTTCTTTAAATCCATTCTTCCACCTGATGCCGGATGTCAGGGGAATTGTGAATTCTCTGACTGCCGTGGAACATAGCTGGAGTGGATGATTGCTGATGGATCGCCTGCCTGCTAGGAGCTGTTCGGGACATTTATCTCTGAAAACCAGAACCCGCCGCAGCAGCGAGTTGGATACATGAATAAATCAGGGTCCCGGTTGTTAATTCATGGCAGCTCCTTGCCATCGAGGGAGGAACAGGTCCGCTTTAAGGACTGGCCCCGCACACAGCATAGACGCACACTTTTTGAAGTGGCATTCTGCAGAAATGTCCTTCCCGCAAGCCTTGATGAGCCATTCTGGTTCAGTGTTTCTCAATATTTTTTTTTATAAAATAACTCTTTAAAAAAAAATTATAAGTACCCCCAGTACCTACAGTTTTCAGACACACCTTTTTTTTCTACTATTGCAACACATTTGTTTAAACAACTTAATCATGGCAGGGCCAGCAATGAAATTTTTGGGTGTAAAAAGTACAAAACATAATATAACGCTGTAAAACTTAAAACAAAACTTGAGTTTTCTCCAAATTTTCATTGTGGAGACATACCCCTCTCTCCTCCAGACGTCTCTCGAGTACCCGTAAGAGTGGTACGTTTCTCAACTCGTACCACTGGTTGAGAAATGGTGTTCTAATTGGTTACCCTAAGGCTACGTCTACAGTGGCATGATTTTCCGAAAATGCTTTTAACGGAAAAGTTTTCTGTTAAAAGCATTTTCAGAAAAGCGCGACTAGATTGGCAGGATGCTTTTCCGCAAAAAAGCCCCGATCGCCATTTTCGCGATCGGGGCTTTTTTGCGGAAAACAGTACTATGCTGTCTACACTGGCCCTTTTGCACAAAAGTCTTTTGGAAAAAGACTTTTGCCCGAACAGGAGCAGCATAGTATTTCCAGAAAAGCACTGATGATTTTACATGAGATCGTCAGTGCTTTTGCGGAAATTCAAGCGGCCAGTGTAGACAGCTGGCAAGTTTTTCCGCAAAAGCAGCTGATTTTCCGGAAAATCTTGCCAGTCTAGACACAGCCCAAGGGATTGCTCAAAGGATTGCAAACACCCCCTCGCATCCACAGCCACACACAGTCTAGCTGCATGGGTTGTATGTTTGTAAAGTGAATTTTGTGCTCATGAACGGTTCCAGTCTGGCGGCCCAGAAAGCTCAACCCACCAATGTATCCATCCAACAGGTACGTAGGCACTTGTGAGCATCAACGCGGCTCAGGAAAAGTGATCAGAACCTTAGACTCCTAGCACTGGAAGGGACTTTGCAAGGTCACCAAGTCCAGTCCCCTGTCCACACGGCAGGACCCAGCACCATCTAGATCATCCCTGACAGGTGTCTGTCCTACCTGCTCTTCAATATCTCCAGAGATGGAGATTCCACAATCTCTCTAGGCAATTTTTTCCTGTGTTTCACCCCCCCTGACAGTAAGTTTTTCCTATTGTCCAACCTTAGCCACCCTTGCCACCATTTAAGCCCATGACTTCCTATTCTAATCTTCGATCTCTGGGTGACAGAATAATTCACTCTCCACCCCTCCTTAGCTGTCGGCCTAGTTGCCGAGACTACCAGGCAGGGGCAGAATCACTGGTCACTGCAACGGTGATTTTCTCTGCGATGTGGAGACCTGCCCACTGTGAACTGGCCTGGAACCACCCTGCCATTTCTGGGAGGCCACTGAACAGCTGGCAGGTGGTAATTACTTTTGGTCGCTGCCCATTTGGGGGAGCTGGTGCTGAAAGGTTCTGTAGCCCATTACCCGCCCCTGGCGCCAGCCACACATCTAAGAGCCTGGGTGGGAACGCCACGGCTGAGGGAGTTGCTAATGTGACACAGAAGCCTTTCGTTTCTAGGTCACGAGTTCGGAATCCGGACCAGGTGGGCAGTGAGCGAAAGTCATTACAGCGAACAGCTGTTCTGTGGCCTCTCTGAAATGAGCTGATGTTTCAGTCCAGCGCCTAGAGCCGCCGTTTGGCTGTTTATTATCCGAAGGACCCGATGTGGCAAGAAAGGAACTTTTTTTTTTTTAACTTGAGTTTTCTTTTTTAATGTCACACACAGAGTTACATTGGCCGGACGCGCCTGCAAACCAGTAGGGTCTGGAACCCGCAAGAGCATCTGCCAGGTTGCGTAGAGAAAGGCCAAATGTTCACAAAATGATTGTGGGTTTACCTGACTCTTCGCCCCTCGCTGGAGACCAGCCAGCCAGCTAAGGGGACGGTTCCTTGATGCAATGGCAAAGAGAATGACATTCTTGGGTATCCCGTCAATGCTGTCGCCTCCGGCATATGTCACGGGTGACGTTAGGGCTTCACTCCTTCGTGCAAAACCCCTTTGCACAGACCTCACAGATCCTCTCCTGTCACATCACCCCACAGGGCGAACGATGTTCTATTATTATGCACATGGGGCTACTAGCCCAGGGGGTTTCAAACTTTGTTTCTTATGATCCAGTTGAAGAAAATTGTTAATACTGTGACCCTACAGCATGTGACTGGAGTGTGGGCTCCAGGGTGGGGCTGAGGATGAGCTTTGCGGTGTTGGAGGGGGCTCTGGCTTGCGGGGGGGGGGGGGGGGAGTCAGGGCTGGGGTAGGAGGGGTTTCCCTTGAGCGGTTCCTGGTCAGTGGTGCAGCAGGGACGCTAAGGCAGCTTCCTGCCTCCCCTGGCACCACAGACCAGGCCACCCAAGAAGCAGCCAGCAGCAGGTTCCCAGCCAATGGGATTGCAGAGCTAGTGTTTGGGTCAGGGGCAGTGCACGAAGCCCTGTGTGCTGCCCCCACCCCCACCTAGGAGCCCTTAGCCCCCCACTGCTCCCCTGATCCCCCTGCAGCAACAAGACCCAGTGCCCGACATGCCACCACACAGTGATCTGTAGCTTGAAAAACCCCTCACCTAGAGGCTGCAGCATAAAATACGGGGATCTCTTGGAAATGCACTTCGGGCGGGCAGCAGGCAGCATGACTGAACGTCTGCCGGAGGGTTCTGATGGACTCTACCGTGTCTCCGTTCCGGAGGTGCCCGGCCTCCTCACCGGTACCCTGTGGTTTTGGTATCGTCTCTCTCGTAATTCATCTCTTGACGCTTGTCGATTTAGATTCTTTCTGTGATGTCCCTGGAACAGGCATCCCACAGCGATGCAGAAGGCGCGAATGAAATCAGGCCCTGGTCCGATTCCCTTTTGGAAAGCCAGCTGCTCAGGCTGTTACCATGGTGCGCCTCACTGCAGGATCGGAGCACAGGTCGAGTCAACAGAGCTGAGGGCGTTTTACAAATGGCAGGGGCGCTGTAGGGTGACAGGCCATGGAGGGGCGGGGAGCGGGGAGAGTAGAAAGCAAACAGAGTCTCCATTTAGCTGCCATTAGCTGCTCCTACTTTGGAACTGTCACGAGGACCACTGCTTGGAATGGAATCGGCGTGAACAGCTTCTCTTTGGCTACGTCTAGTCTGGCATGATTTTCCGCAAATGCTTTTAACAGAAAACTTCTCAGTTAAAAGCATTTGCGGAAAAGAGCATCTAGATTGGCAGGACGCTTTTCTGCAAAAGCACTTTTTGTGGAAAAGCGTCCATGGCCAATCTAGACACGCTTTTATGCAAAAAAGCCCCGATTGCCATTTTTTGCGATCGGGGCTTTTTTGCGCAAAACAAATCTGAGCTGTCTACACTGGCCCTTTTGTGCAAAAGCTTTGCGCAAAAGGACTTTTGCCCAAACGGGAGCAGCATAGTATTTCTGCAAAGGGCCCAGCTTTGCTTTCAGTGGGCTGTGTTTGGAATACAGCAGGGCAAGAAGCTCTGTAGCCAGGGAGGAACCGTTCACCCTCCAGTTTCCCGCCCCGGGGAGACGTTGAGACATTTTCGGATTTCTGGGACATTGAACAATGTCAGCTCAGCCAAGGTAAACCAGGAGGCTGAGAAGGAAGTCGAGGGCAGGCTACCCAAAGCCAGTCTAATTGCACGTTTGAACCCAGGCTGGCCTCCTGTCTCTGTGCTGCACCAGCTACTCAGGACTCAGCTCAAACTCTCCACGTGCCGAGGCAGCCGCTGGGAGGGAGCAGGGTGGGATGCAGGGGCTGGAAAGGTTGGGTGGGGGAGGATTTTCGCATTGTTCATTTTGTCTTTTGTTACCCCTTTTCCATTGGCCCCTCTCCTGAGCTAATAGATCCCTCGGGTACGGTTCCGTCACTCTGGGACCTGTGATAACTCTTCACGTTGGATGTGTTCCCTTCTTTGGGGGAAGGACCTCTGTATTCTCTGCACTAGCAGCAGTTTCCTTGAGTGGAGGCACCAGGCGTCTTTAGCGGTGAGCCCAGGACCCCTGCCCCGGAGCGTGGGAGGGAGACGGGAGAAGCAGGCTGTAGCCAAACCTCAGGGCTGGGTTACATAAAAGCCAAGAGTTATTCTGTTATGACTTCAAATGGGAGCTTTCCTGGAGGAAGGACTAGGGACTTCAAGATGGGCCATTCATAACAGTCAGAATGAGCAGATGATTTCGTCTAGCACACATCTAAGGATTCCTCCGGGCAAATCTGCAGGTTCTTGAAAAAAATGGCGCTGTGTTTCTGACGTAGAGCTGGCAAGTGGATTCCGGCAAGAGAGCCTGATTTCAGAAAGAGACTTCTCCTGCACTTTGACTGCACACGCCCGCTCTCTCGAATGTCTTGTGGATCAGAGCAGGGGAAATTTCACTTCAGGAGCCTTGTGCCGCAGTAATAATCCTTAACCTCTGACCTCTTTGGAGAAGAGACTCCGTTTCATCTATCAAACGGAGCAGTTCTAATAACATACCATTAATAGCCATTTATATTTATTAGGCTTTCATTAAGGCTAGGACACCAAATCCTTAATAATAAAAAACCTGGGCATTTTATGTTGCTTCGTTCGCTGCCTCGTAAAATGTTCATGCTTAAGGAACCATGCCCTGTTTTTATCCTTGCCAAGTTAAGTCCAGGGCTACTGGCATAAAATGCTGCCACTTACTTTTTGGCCTTATTACATCAAATGTAAGCAGATGTTCATTAAGTTCACCGGCTGAGAACATTTCATCTTAACTGCAGTAGCCGTTCATTACCCCAGTCCCTTAGCTGTACGCTGGGGGCGTGCCGCCCCTGCGTTAGGAGCTAATTTAACACTGCAAAGACTCTTTTGTTTAGTTTCTTAACTTCTTACTTTGGTGGCACGTTGGAAGGAACCTTCCCCACTACTTCCATTAATTGTAAGTGAATGGTTTTGGAGGCAGGGAAGAGGCTAGGCATGAAGAAATGAAAAAAAACCCACTGAATTTCAATTGGTTACACGGTTAAATACTCCAAGGCTACGTCTAGACTGGCATGATTTTCCGCAAATGCTTTTAATGGAAACGTTTTCCGTTAACAGGATTTGCGGAAAAGAGCGTCTAGATTGGCACAGATGCTTTTCTGCAAAAGCACTTTTTGTGGAAAAGCGTCCGTGCCAATCTAGACGCGCTTTTGCGCAAAAAAAGCCCCAATCGCCATTTTCGTGATCGGGGCTTTTTTGCGCAAAACAAATATAAGCTGTCTACACTGGCCCTTTTGCGCAAAAGCTTTGTGCAAAAGGACTTTTGCCCGAACAGGAGCAGCATAGTATTTCCGCAAGAAGCACTGATTTCAGACAGTAGGAAGTCAGTGTTCTTGTGGAAATTCAAGCGGCCAGTGTAGACAGCTGGGACGTTTTTCAGCAAAAGCAGCTGATTTTGTGGAAAAACTTGCCAGTCTAGACACAGCCTTCAAGGGTTTCCGGACCAAAGGGCTCCCGGGGCAGCTGCTGGACCCATGGGCTGCTGGAGGAGGCCGAGAGTTTAACCAGCCAGGTTAACAGACAAGTGAATGCTTATTGGTTAACCACTTAATTGGTTAAACGCTAAGATCCCTAGAGGAGGCTAGTTGTGAATTAACGTCAACACAGTGTGAGAGTAACAGGGGGCAGAGGCTAAGCCTGAGGTGGGAAACTTTTCCTAGGGACTGGACTCCAACTGTCATCTCGTCTGAATAAGAGACAGCACAGAGCTGGTCACCCCTCGCCCCATCCTCCCCTGTACCTCGGGGTTTATCTACACCGGGGCGGGCAATAATTTTTGATGAGGGGCCACTCAAGAATTGGTAAAGGTCAAGGGCCACACTCGTCCATGATATTAGCGGAGAAGGTGCAGGGTCTGGGAAGGAGCTTGGGGCAATGGACTGGGGAGCAGGAACAGGTTTGGGGTTTGTGATCTGGGGCAGAGGTGCAGGGTCTGGGAGGGGATATGGGTATAGGAATGGGGGTGCAGGTTTGGGTTACAAGGGATAGGGGTGCAGGAGGCGGGCAGAGTTTTGGGAAGGGGGGGGGCTAGGGTGCCAGAGGCAGGCTTTGGCCAGGAGCGGCTTACCTGGGCATCTCCCAGCCAGCAGCCCAGCAAATTCCTCAGCCAGAGTCCCCACCTTGCATGCCCCCACAGGCCGCTCAGAGAAGCTGGCTGCAGGGGCTACGTGTGCTTCTCTAAAGGCTGCAAGCCCGAGGGGAGGAGTGGTCCTTCTTTAAACAGGCAGCTCCCATTGGTCGGAAACCAGCCCATGGGAGCTGCGAGATTGTGCTGAGGTGGGGGCAGTGTGGAAGCCTCTCCCACTGGGCCTGCAGCCTTCAGAGACACACGAGGCCCCACAGCCGGCTTTTCTGAGGGGCGTGCGGGGGCAGGGAGCCGTGCTGAGGCTCCCGCTGGGCCGCAGGCTGGATCTGGCAGATTGGTGGGCTGCATTTTGCCCGGCCAGGTCGGCACTGCCAACAGCAATGTGCCCGCAGCATCCGCAGCCACACCTGAGCGAGGTCAGCTCTCGTCAGCCCCAATAACAGCAGTGACACTGCGGCAGTGTGGCCGGCTGCCTCCCCCTCATCTGGGCACCTGGGTCTGTCTTTGTGCTGTGAGCCCGAGCCACCCTGGTGTCACTGCTATTCCGTGAGCTAGCAACAGCAAAGCTGGTTTGGGCCACCTCGGGCTGGGGTGCAGACCTATCCCCGCAGCCCCCACTCGCCCCTGTGCCCCTCCCGCCCCGAGGGGGGCCTGCCTTACCGACCCTCTTTGCAGGGAGCAGTTTGCTTCCCTCTCAGCAGCCGGGCCAGTGGGGTGAGCAGAGACGCAGTCAGGGCTCTGCGGTTTGCAGACCGGGGGAGTAGCCTCCGCTCATTCCACAATGCCTAGAGCCACAATCAGAGCAGGTCGCCTGCAGAGTCAAGTAAGAGCAGGCCTGACCGAGCCCCGCCGGACGGTCCAACGTCCAGCACGCGAGGGCCCCGAGCGGATACAGCAATGGAAGTAAACGCATGCGAAACGCTACATTTGAAGAAGATTAATAAGGTTGCAAAGTTCAACATCCAAACGTTAATAAATGCCAGAATTAGTCCACCTTCATTCAGCCAGCTGAAGATACTGTCTTTAACTGGGATTGGAAAAGGTTCAGAGACGGGCAACAAACATGATGAGGGGTTTGGAACGGGTCCCATATGAAGAGCGATTGAAAACACTGGGTCGTCTCAGCTTAAAGTAGAGGAGACTAACGGGATATGAGAGAAGTCTATAAAATCATGACAGATTTAGGGTACGGCTCCACAGCAACATTATTTTGCAATAACTAGTGTTATTTCAAAATAACTTAGTTCACGTCTACCCAGCAGGCAGAAATACTGTCAAGCGAGAGGACTTCTTACTTACTCCTCGTACAATGAAGGTTACAGGAGTCCAAGGGAAGTCGGGGGAAGAGTGCTTTATTTCAAAACACGTGCTGTGTAGACACTCCCAATTTAAGCGAAATAAGCTACGCAATTGTCGTAGCTCAATTTGCGTAGCTTATTTCGAGTTAAGACCTGCTGTATAGACGTGCCCATGGAGAAAGTGAATAAGGAAGAGTTATTTGCTTGTTCCCATAACATAAGAACTAGGGGGTCACCAAATGACATGAATAGGTAGCAGGTTTAAAACAAACAAAAGGAAGTTTTTCTTCACGCAGCGCACAGTCAACCTGTGGAACTCCTTGCCAGAGGATTTTGTAAAGACCAGCACTTCAACAGAGGTCAAAAAGAACTAGCTACATTCATGGAGGTTAGGTCCAGCAATACTTATTAGACAGGATGGGTAGGAATGGTGTCCCTGGCCTCTGTTTGTCAGAGAGTGGAACTGGGCGACCGGGGAGGGATCACTTGATGATTCCCTGTTCTGTTCCCTCCCTCCGGGGCACCTGGCACTGGCCACTGTCGGCAGACGGGATATTGGGCTAGCTGGACCTTTGGTCTGACCCAGTCTGGCCGTTCTTATTTTGTGTTTTCATCATTGGTCCATGCCTCGGCCAGGACGTTATTCACTCCACACTATTCAAACACTGCCCCAAACACAGAAAAAATAATTTCCACACGAGCTTTGCTCTGGGGACCCTGACTCTAGTACCTGAGAGCTTCACCAACATTTATGATTCGTCTCCACACCCCTGAGGTGAGGGATGGGACCAGCCCTATTTCACAGAGAGGAAACTGAGGCACAGTTGAGCACACAGAAGAACGGGGGTGCTCCCTGCATTCACTTCTGGTGCAGTGGCTGGGCATTGCAGTTGCAGGGAAATGCAATTTTAGCTGCAAAGACTGACCTCGCCCTTACTGAGCATGTGCAAACTGTGATTCCCCTTCCCAGTGGCTTATAACTTGGCTGAATTTGCATGTATTTGTCACGTTGCTGTTCATCCTTTGCAAACAGGCCACCCCCTCTGCCAAATAGCCGGTCCCCGCTCCAACGTATGGGTCGAGCGAGCGCCTCAAAGGAAAGGCACCAACGCTTTTTAACATGGACAAAAACTCTGTATTGAAAAATGCTAACTCAATTTGGTTGAACTTTTAAAATTAAATCATTTTTTTCCCCATATCAGCCAGTGGTGGCCGTTTGGAATGGAAAACGCGACTCCCGAGGGCACTAAAAAATGATGAGCAATTAAACACAGGGGCTTATCATGGAAAGGGCCGGGCAACCATAATAATAAAAACTACCTGGCGGGAAGTAGCCATCAGTGGAGAGACGTGCAGGGTAACACATCTTGGACAGAGCCCTGTCAATCAGTCATTCACCCGAATAGGTTCTGGCGTCGCTGTAACTCATGAAAACAGCGCTGTGGGCCACGGCAGATGGTGCCAAACACAGTAATCAGACAGGCAATTGCAGCTTTCTAACACGCTGTAACTAGGTTTCAGGGCCTGGCGTCATAAACGACCCCAAATGTGCATAGACAGGCCTTGCATAATTCATGTGTATGGTAAAACAGGCGTGCCACGGCTGTATTTCCCGTCTTTGCTAGGTCGGCAGTCGCTTATTTCCTTCTGCACAGTCACTCACTAGAAGTGTGTCGTGCTGTAATTTCCCCCTGCTCCTTTCAACTGAGCATGGCTGGCTGCCATTCCGGTTCTCTGGCGGGTGTGCGGGAAAGGGCGAGCACGTCGGTACAGGTGTTGATCCGGCACGCGTCTGGCTGTTGATGCCGATAGAAAAGAACAGGTGACCCCCCCCCCCCCCCCCGAGGCGGAAGGCGTAAACAGGCTTTATTGCAGCTATGCATCCTGCCTCAGCTCCCCACAAAACCCTGGCCTGAGTGAGCAAGAAATCGACCACAAATTCACCTTTCTAGCACAGGGGTCTCCAACCTTTTAGAGCACGTGATCACTGTTTGACTTTACGTGCAATCCAAGATCTACCGCAAATATAAATACCCTTTGCCCCGCCTCCTTCCCGCCCCTGCTCACTCCAGCCTCCCTTTCATGCCCATCCTCACTCACTTTCACCAGGCTGGGGCGAAGGGTTGGGGCGCAGGCTCTGGTCTAGGATGAAGGGAGCTGGCGTGCGAGAGGGGCGCTGAGCTGCTCTTGGGGCAGGCAGTTAGGATGTGGGAGGGGTTCTAGGTGCAGGCGCTAGGATAGCGTGTGGCTGCAGGGGTGCTAGAGGCTTGGGGTGCAGGAGGGGGTTCACGACTGAGGTAGGAGTTTGGGATTTGGGCTCCAGCTGGGCACTGCTGTTGGCACCTGGGTGGGGGTGCAGTGGGGGCTAAGGCAGGCTCCCCCCTGCCCCGGCCCTGGACCACTCCCTAAAGCAGCCAGCAAACTCATTCCAAGTCCTGTTGTGCCCCCTCTCTGCTCTGAGTGGGAGGTGGCACCTTGACATCAGCACGTTCCCTTCCCTCGGGGAGGGGCAGCTCCAAGGCAAAGGACAGGAGATGTGCAGCAGGGGAGGGGAGGGGAGGGGACAGCTGATGTGCCAGAACTCACTAGCCTCTTGGCCAAACCTGTCAGGATCACCTGTCAGAGCCTCCAAGATCTACCAGTCGATCCTGATCTCCTGGTGGGTGACCACTGTCTTAGTGTAGAAATACCCTTAGCGCTGACATCACCCCTTAAGCCCTAAGTTAGTAATGTAACCACCCAGCTAACGCAGCATCCTAACCCTGTGATGACGATAATTACACCCGCCCCGGGTACAGCTTTTTATTTGACGTGGGCAGGTCTCACATCTCAACAACGCCTTCAATTGCAACTTACAAAGGGGGGAGGGGCAGTCCCCCTGAGTGTCTGTGTCAGCGCTAAGGGGGGGTAAAGAGGGTGGCAGCGATAATACACCGACCATGAAACGTTACCTCTGTGGGCCAGCTGCATGCGTCTGTATCCCGTGCAAGCCAGGATGAAGGACTCCTCGCAAGGCTGTAACTCACGAGACGCAGGGGCTGGCCGTGCCCCTTGACTATTGACACAACTACCAAGACCCCGTCTTAACCCTTACACGCCCCAGCAGACAGGTGGCGAGGGGCAGGGCAGCGGTCCTTTGTCTGCGTTCACAGGGTCAGCACTGCACAGAGAGCGGCTCAGCGGTGCCCGCCCCCCACAACAGGCCAGCTGCCCGGGGCAGATCTTTTCATGCGCTCGGCCACATCCTCCTGTGGAGTGGAGAAACTGCCCTGACATGCAACTGAGCCAGGCGCGGGACCAGCCCCAGAAGGGCCAATGGCGCCCAGGCTGCAGCAGCCTCAGCCAGCTGCACGGTGCTTCCTGGCTGAGGCTGGACACAGCGTCCTGGCCGCCCCAGCGCCTGCTCCCCGGCTGGCTCGTACGCACAGCCCCCGGGCCACTAGCTCAGCACCTTGTCCCTTCAGGCCCTGTCCCTCTAACCGACAAACCCTGCTGCATGCCAGGACACCCCGGGAGATGCACAACGGTAACGGTGCAACCTCAGCGCTGAACCTTTTACGTTTTACGGGAGACGTTTTGCTTTGCTGTGCTGGGATGTGACACCAGCCCCCTGCTGGTCAGGCTACGCTATTTGTCTTTGGGTCTGAGGATCCCAAGGAGGAAGTAGGTTCAGGGCTTCTCATGAAGGCCTGTCTCTCAAATATACCATCTTCCCTACTTGTATGTGCCTATGCGCAACCCACGCACCCAGGGTGACTCGCTGTCCCATGCAGTGGCATTGGTAGACCACGAGAGGTAAGAACAAGGGCGCTCTACTGCCTAACCTGAGAGCCAGCTAGCTTGATAGCTCAGGCTGTAGCAGCTCCTCTGCTATCCTCTAAAGGGCCCAGGTTCAACTCTACCTGGTGGTGGTTACATATCCATTTACAGCTCGGGGTGTGTGTAAAGAACAGGCTGTACAGACGTTCTGAAAAGACATGCTTCACTCAAGTGCCTTGATACACCGTAGTGAGAAGGCAGTCTCTTCTGACACTGAGACCAGGCCTACGCTAGGGGGTAAGTGTGACTTAAGATACTTAAGTCCAGCTACTTAACTGCATAGCTGGCGTCAATGTACTTCAATTTGAACTTTGATGCCAGCCCCAGATCAATGGGAGACACACTCCCATTGACTTCCCTTACTCCTCACGAGGATTAGGTGCACCAGGATCAACAGGGGTGCCCTCAGCGCTTGATTTAATGAGTCTTTACTAGACCCACTCTATCGAACGCCAGAAGATTGGCCTCCGGAGCATCGAGCTGCAGGTAAGTATAGATGTGACTTGGAAAAATAAACACAGCCACTGTTTGTTCAAAACACAGTCCCTGAACCTGGTGGCCACTTGCTTTTAAGTCAGAGCCGGGTTTAGAAATGGGTCCTCATGAGCCGGATTGTCTCTGGGCGCCTAAGCAGAGTTACCAAAAGGTATGTGAAAATTACAGCATAGAATTGCTCTTATACGACCCAGCCATGTCCCTCTCCTAATACAGAGGCTAGAAAATTAACATCATTAAAGCTACCAGGGCTGTCCAGTATCCTGTGAGTTAAATCTGTACAGCTGTATATCTGCAGCAAACAGTTCAAGGCAGCAACCTGTTCTTAAAAGACAAAATCTATTCCAACCATGTGAAAAATATATAGTGATTCCCGCTTGATCTGGGAGGAAAACAACAATAACTCATGCTAGGTGCAATTTAACTGAGGATAAAGACTGTGAGCACATATTTATGATCCTTCGGCATGAGTGTACAAAATGCGCCAGTTGAAAATAAACTGTTAAAAGCCCATTCTTGCTTAATGCATACATTTTTCTTCTAGCTATCACAGGGGTATGGAATGGCTATTGATTCCCGGCTACCGTCAACAGTGCAAATAAAAGCTCTGGAAAATAGTTCTCTTTCGTGTAATAAGACTGAATTGGGTACAACGCAAAGAGCCATGCCCAAGGATCAGGTATTTTTGCTTCGCTAGTGTAACACTATTTATGAATGGGGAAAAAAAATTAAGAGAGGCCATTGTGAGCACCACTGGCTTGATCAGTGACCTGTCTTTTTGAGTTGCATTTTGCTGTTTTCTGCCAGGCAGATCAAGCGGTGGGTTGTACTCAATGTGGAGAGCCCTGACAAGCCCCATGGAGCGGCTTTAGAACCGGACCATTTCTGCAGGCAGCAGCGGCTGCTAATTTTGTATCCGCGCAGGGCTCGGATGGTACGTGCCGGGAGGGCAGCTGTGAGGAACGGCAGCGCAGATCCTACGCTGCCCTGAGAAAGGGTCTGGGGGGCAGGTGCACAGGGGGAGGAGCGGGGGGGCAGGGACGCTGGCTAGGGGGCTGCTCAAACCCCCCCACTCGGGGCAGGAGGAGGATCTGTTGTGGCTCAGCCCAGCCCTCCATGACCATGGCTAGGCTGTGGCTCCGAGCTGCTCCCCATGAAGGAGACCCCACAGGAATGGGGTGCAGGAGGTTTGGGTTACGTGGGATGGGGGGGCAGAGGTTTGGGAAGAGGGAGGGGACATTGCGTGTGGAGCTGCTCACTTCCCGCCCCCCCCCGCACATAGGGCAGGTAGAAGGGCCGCCACAGGCTGTCCCAGTAGCCTCCCCAGGAATTGAAATTGGAGGGGGGGATCGAATTTACAAGGGGAGGCGTCAGGGCCGATGAGGGGTGAGACCGAGAGGGAGAAGGTGGGCTCTATTGTACCATAGTTCACAAAACTGGGGAGGTGTTGGGCAAATTCAGGGGGGTATACACCCCCATGGGGGGTGTAGGGAAACCCCTGAGCCGTCCATGGTAAGCATTGGGCAGGCAGCTGTGGGGAGTGGAAGAATACCCTCCACCTGCCTGCAACGTGTGTGTGTGTGTGGACTGAGAGCAACCCCTGGCCCTGTTCCCACCCCTCAGCCTCCCCACCCGGCCGAGGGCAGGGGGCAGGTGTGCGACTCAGGGTGGGCTCCCCATGACCTGGCTGCGGGCGACAGGGCGTGTGCCTCGGCGCCTCAGTCCGGCCCCCCTCCCGTGGAGAGCCCTGCAGAATCCCCCATCCGCGGCTGCGGATACTCCCAGCTATCCTGGGTGCGGGGCGGCTGCACATTTGTGCACCCGTGCGGGGCGCGAGCAGCGGGAGTGCTGCCGGATTGAAGAGCACAGGCCGGGCCCTACCCTGGGAGGCCTTTCCAAACGGGTGTGGTTTTACACCCCAGGGACTGCACTGTGCCTGGTTTCCTCCCCGCCCTGCCCCTTCCCGGAGGTGAATCAGACACACAGGTCAGCGCCTCCGGTGCGGCGGGGCGGCAGTGAGCATCTCCGATGGCGGGGGGACGCGCGGCCCCAATTCAGTCCCTCCCGGCGCTGGAGAAGCCTCAGGGCGGCTCTAGAGTGGAACGGCTCCTCCCCTCCAACGGGGGATGTAAAATCCTGTTCGAGTGTAACCGGTTCACTAATTCGTGTGGCTGCTCGGTGGTGGGCAGGAGAACGGTAACTAGAAAGCCTCGCTCGTTAAGGACGGGGCAGGCAATAGTTTCTGATGAGGGGTCACTCCATGATTTGAGTAGGTGGTCAAGGGCTGCACTTTGCTGCCGCCCTGGCCTCCAGCCCACTCCCCCGCCATAGGAAAGTCTCCCGTGGCCCTGTGAGGGGAGGGGCAGCGCCTACAGGGAGCCGCCCATCACTCCGATGGCGATTAAATGAATAATGAATTGGAGGCTCGACTGACGGCCCCCGTGAGCGTTGCAAAGTCTGTCGGTGGGACGTCACCTGCCCGTGCGGGGAGGCCCAGCCTTGCAGTGACGTGTGGAGCCATGGCCCAGGAGGCGTTGGCCAGGGCCTGTGAAATGGCTGTAAGTCACTTTTCTCAAGGCCTGCAAGAATTAGCAGCGCTTTTCTCCTCAAGGGTTGTGGCTGCAGCGCTCAGACCCGAAAGACTTCTGTAGGGCAGGGGTGTGTGTCTGCACAGATGTGGGAGCTGAGGGGGATGTGGGTGTCTGCACAAATGTGGGCGCTGAGGGGTGTGTGTGTGTGTGTGTCTGTCCTCACAGATGTGGGTGCTGAGGGTGTGTGTGTGTGTCTGTCCTCACAGATGTGGGTGCTGAGGGTGTGTGTGTGTGTGTGTCTGTCCTCACAGATGTGGGTGCTGAGGGTGTGTGTGTCTGCACAGATGTGGGAGCTGATGGGTGTGTGTGTGTGCGTGTGTCTGCACAGATGTGGGAGCTGATGGGTGTGTGTGTCTGCACAGATGTGGGAGCTGATGGGTGTGTGTGTGTGTGTGCGTGTGTCTGCACAGATGTGGGAGCTGATGGGTGTGTGTGTGTGTGCGTGTGTGTCTGCACAGATGTGGGAGCTGAGGGGGATGTGGGTGTCTGCACAAATGTGGGAGCGGAGGGTGTGTGTGTGTGTGTGTGTCTGTCCTCACAGATGTGGGAGCTGAGGGTGTGTGTGTGTCTGCACAGATGTGGGAGCTGATGGGTGTGTGTGTGTGTCTGCACAGATGTGGGAGCTGAGGGTGTGTGTGTGTGTCTGCACAGATGTGGGAGCTGATGGGTGTGCGTGTGCGTGTGTCTGCGTGCAGCGGTGGGTATAGGACAGGGTGAGTAGGGTGGCTGCCCCGGATCCCACGCTTCCAGAGCCCCGTGCATGCGCCGTGTCAAAGGGGAGGGCCCCACAAAATTGTGCTGCCCAGGGCCCCGCAAAACCCTCATCTGCCCCAGTCTGCGTGAGTGTGTGTCTGCACAGATGTGGGAGCGGAGGGGTGCATGTGTGTGTCTGCGTGAGTGTGTGTCTGCACATACAAGAATTGGGAGCTGAGGTGAGAGAAAGGAGAACTGCATTAGAGTCCCCTGATACAGATGGAAAAGTTTGTCTCGTATCCCAAAGGATCCACTGCTCAATCTTGTGAATCTAAACAAATGCTCTATCTGAGAGAGAGGGAGAGAGAGAGGGAGAGAGGGAGAGAGAGAGAGAGAGAGAGGGAGAAAGAGAGAGAGAGAGAGAGGGAGGGAGAGAGAGAGAGAGTGCGCGTACAGGAATGGAGATAAATATCTCCACAGAAATAGGCGCTTTGGCTAATCGGAAACCTGTCTTCATTACAGAACGACTGCAGGGGGCAATGCCGTAGGTTAAATACAGGTTGAACCTGTCTAATCCAGCACTCTTGGGTCCAACAACATTATGGTCCAGCATGATGTTAGTGAGCCGGATGCCCACTTAGCGTGGGTGTGGCTGAGTTTCCCGCGGTCCCGCACAGTTTGTTTACAGCCCCCAGTCCTGGCTCCCAGTGTTCTGTGCTGTTCACCCCTCCATGTCTTCTACCAGCCCAGCAAGCAGTGGAAGGGTGGGTAATGCTGCTGGACAATACTGACCTCCTATGGTCTGGCAAATTCTCTGGCTTGGCGCCCGTCAGATCCCAGGGTGCCGGACTAGAGAG
The DNA here is from genome assembly GCF_049634645.1 of Pelodiscus sinensis. NCBI lineage: Eukaryota > Metazoa > Chordata > Testudines > Trionychidae > Pelodiscus > Pelodiscus sinensis. The sequence continues at coordinate 39,019,864 of NC_134727.1, read as the reverse complement.
TTTCAACCTGTATAATGTTACTGTGATTATGCTGCATGACTATACGTGAGGACAGTGGCTGGTGCGTTCCATGACCAATTACCAAACCAGGGACCGATTTCCTTCACCCCCGGCATCATATCTGCCATGCCCCGAGGCATCAGTTTGATACAGAAATCCCCTAGTTCAACAGAATCTCCTGCCTTGTTTATTTCCTTATTCTCACTCCACACGATAGTCCATGGGAAAGTCTCATCAGTCTGGCAAACCAGGCCTATTTCCCGCCACACACGCTACGCACCAACGCATTGCTTACTACCAACGTAAGTCAACCCAGAGATGGCGGTGTCACACCATACACCACACACACAGGTATCTCAGACAGCTGACAGAAACCCCTTTTCCTCCCCGTTTGCCGTGTGGAGTTTGATGGTGCATAGCTTCTCCACTCTCCATGTAAAACCAGCATCAGGTGCCTCATTTAGGGATACATTGTACATACTAGACTGATACGGGACTCAGACTACTTGAGCGCATGTTTGTCTCATCTAGGAAGGATCACCATTAAAAACTCAGAGCTCCCCTTGAGAGAATGCAGCTGAAGTGAAATGACAGCAGCAAATAGCAAGCGGAGAAATCTTTGCAGCATGAGCCCTTATAAAGGAATAAACTATCAGTGGTAAATAGGCCAATGGAGGGATGATAGGCGTTACTATAGAGAACTTTTCCTGGGTGTCTGGCTGGTGAGTCTTGCCCACATGCTCAGGGTTCAGCTGATGGCCATATTTGGAGTCGGGAAGGAATTTTCCTCCAGGGTAGATTGGCAGAGGCGCTGGAGGTTTATCGCCTTCCTCTGTAGCATGGGGCACAGATCACAGCTGGAGGATTCTCTGCATCTTGGGGTCCTTAAACCAGTTGAGGACTTCAATATCTGAGATCTAGGTGAGAGGATTATTCTAGGAGAGGGTGGGTGAGATTCTGTGGCCTGCACTGTGCAGGGGGTCAGACTAGATGATCATAATGGTCCCTTCTGACCTTAAAGTCAAGGGCTGCGTCTACACTGGCATGATTTTGCGCAAATACGTTTAACGGAAAAGTGTAGACTTCATTCAGATCAGTGCCAGCCAGGCCAACTCTGATTTAAACACGAGGGCCAGTTTCAGATGCGCTCCCCTGACTGTCCTGGGAAGAATTTGACTGAGTGACGTGCTTCCACTGCTACAAATAGAGAGGAAGACTCATTCCTGGCTCAATCCTGCCCTGGCCAGTCCTATGCGGGGAGTGGGGATGTAGGTGACCGTTAGCCAGGGCAGGACCCCTCATGGCTTCCTGCTGAAGGGAACACAGTGCATTTCCATGCCACGGGAGTCGGTGAAGAGCCAAAGGAAGGCCTCTGCAAGTGGATCGCCTTCGTCTTCCAAAGCCTGGATGTAGACACGCAGCTTATGCAGTGGTCCGGGAGCAGAGCCCATTGATAGCTCTGGGCTTTGGACTGGATCCCACAGCACTCTCAGGCCTGCTGAAGTGGGGGAGGACAGGCTCAGGGCCCTCGCATGCCACTGCTGCTATTGTGGAAGCAGCTGGAGCCCTGGGCCCCTTTAAATTGTGCTGGAGCATCACACCGTGTGCTCCGGGCAGCTCTCAGGGCTGTCTGAGAAGGCAGGGCTGCCACACAGCGTCCTCAGGGCAGCACTGAGGGCTGGGGATGGCGCCGTGGTCTGAGTGGCACTGGGGGTGCCCCTATGGTTGCCAGATGGTTTTTTTTGAGAAAAAAAAAGAGAAAAACCCCACCGTGGCCCCTTTAGGTTTTTGGCCCTAACAGGCTGCCAACAGCCGCCCGCCATCTTGCCTCCCTGCGATGGGCCGGACAGCTCTCCTGCAGAATCCAGTACCCACTAGGGTTGCCAGGCAGCCTCCATATTGAGCCGGACAGTCCGGGATTTTCGCCTTCTGGCCGGGAAAAAAAATCTGAAAGTATTGGACTTTTTAGGTGTCCGGTATTTTCTGAATTTTTTTACCAGACAGGAGGCGAAAATACCAGATTGTCAAGTTCAACACCGGGCACCTGGCAACTCTAGGTGCCCCTTTTGCCTGAGGCCTTGCCCCTTCCTAGAACATGGAGCTTCCCTCCGCCACATCCCCACGGAGGCTGTCGGATCTCCTGAGCACACGGACAGTTGGCTTTGGAGAGCCACCAGGAGAGAGACCCAAGGCATGAAACCTCTCCTCCTGCTGGTCCTGGAAGGTCCACCTGCAAGAGCATCTCAGCTAGCCTGAGCTATTCTGCGATGACTGCTAAGTGAGATGGGGCCTCCTAGAGAATTGGCTCCCAGACCACTCCAGACTTTTGTAGTGTCTAGGAATAGGTGAGCATCTCTGTAAATAGTCTGAGAGTCGATGCTCACTGTATTCTATGTTCTAGAAGTTGCTACACACCAGTCAGAGCAATCGTGTGTGTGTGTGTGTGTGTGTGTGTGTGTGTGTGCGCGCACGCGTGTGCAGTATGACCCGATGTGACTGTGTATATCTAGAAACCATGAGTGTCTGGAGCCCAGCTATGCCCACGTGGGTTCTTCTTGTTGTGATGGCTGTGAAAGGGGGAAAAGGCATAACGGCGTGGAAGGTTAGAATCAACAAATTCCAAAGCAAATGGTTCACCAAGGAAGAGGTTCGAGGAAAGGTGCAACACAAAAGCTCACCCCCTGCTGGTGTGAGGCTGTGCCAGGCACTCACGGGAGCTGACCCAGAGACAGACCGTCAGCCGCTGCTGCTATATCTTACACCTAACAGTAATGGCTCATCTGTCCTCACATCAATTAATACAATGTAACAACCCAGATCGGTTTTAATCACAACGGCCTGCAAGGCAAAATCAATGCCGTCTATGGATCCGAAGGGGACATCTTTCTCACTCTAGCCTTATATGAGGCTAATGAGTTGAGAGGCAGGAGGAGTCCCAGTTGCTAACAATGACTTATGGCAATACCGTATATAACCAAGAAAACAGCTCCCATTCCAGGCCGTTTAGACAGCCTGGTTCCCCCTGAGATGACAATTTGTCCCTTGAGCCTGGAGAGTGCATTGGAATGGGTAAGAATGATGCACTAAGCTATGGTAGAGCTATACGTGATCAGCTGACAGGGCCTCGTGTGAATGACCGATTCTCCTCTGCCAGTTTGGCCCCAATGGATCTCGCCTGACTCCTGTGGAGCTCATGGCTGATTGAGAGCAGCGTAAGTGACAGGGTGCGGTGGCCCTCCCCAGAGGGTGAGGGGCAAAAGCAGCCTTAGAGCAGCTGCTGTGCAGAGCTCAGCCAATGGGAAGAGAGGTCAGAGAGCGTCAATTAGGAAAGGGCTTGCTGGAGCAGCCCAGATATAAAGGGCGGCTCAGCAGAGCAGAACTCAGTATCTCCCTGGAGGACAAGGGAGAAGGACTGGCTGCTTGAGGACAGCACCACGGACAGAGCAGTGCTGGGCAGAGTCAGCGCTAGGCTGACTGCTAGACCTGGGCTCTGATATAGGGCCAGGGAAGGTGCTAGGCCTATGGGAAGTGGTGCAGGGAAACAGGCAGCAGAATAGGAAGGAGAGGCAGTAAATAAGTGGCTGCCAGCTATAGAGTCCTTGGCTTGGGACCCAGAGTAGCGGGTGGGCCTGGGTTCCCCCCATGCCCAGCATGGAGAATTGGCCCTTCATGTTAAATCCATTCACATCTTCAGGGGCCAGATTCAGACCTGGCGTAAATCACCCTACTCCACTGACACCCACTGAAGATCTAGCCTCCTGTGTTTACTACCCCCTTCTAAAATCTGGCTGGGTGTTACACACTAAGAAAGCGTTTCCTTTTCCCACCGATTCCACCTTTTAGTCCCATTCATCATTCACATTTCTTCCCTTTTTGACCTGTGATTATTTATGAATGGAATGGATTTTAGACTGAGATTTGATTTGTGCTGCCATTTATTGAAAATGCCTGTACTGCCTAGTGAAACACGGATGAAAAGCCACCTTAATTTACAGAGAGTGATTATTTTACACAATGAACACGGCCACATTAGCTGAAGAATATATTTAAATGGCTCTTTGGTACAATAGGTCTCACTTGGACTATTTAGATAGCTTCGTACTTTACACAGAACCGGAGAATTGTACTAATAAAACCCTGCTGTAAGTGCAGATCATAACCATTTGGTATTTTTAGGGGTTCATAATTAACTTTGATTAAAATTACCTCTTCAGACACCAAGGGATTAATTTTCCCTTAACTGTGTTTGAATATTAAAGAAAGAGCAGTCTCCTAGGTTCGGTGAGCTTCTGCGGGGTGGTTTTGTGCTATAGCAGTTGTGGGTGGAATACAGCCTGATGCGGGGGCCCAGTGCAAGTCCTGAGCAACCACAAGATCCCATTTCAGTCCTTGCCCTGGCCAGGGAATGGGGAGAATTTCAAGCTATATTTCTTCTTACTTTGCTTTGGGCACTGAAGTACCATAAACTCATCTGTCTTTGCCTGGCAGAATGTTTCACATTGCAGGAATCAAGAAAAATGTTTTCTCTGTGATGTTCGATGTTATGCCACACAAAAATGTTGTGTTAGCAATGTGGTGAATGATACGATGGTATTTCGGCGTGCTTTTGTTCTGAGGAGAACCACTTTGCCGTTAGCAGCCTCAATGGCGGGTCACTTAATTCAACCCAGTATGTCAGGGTTTCATGCCGCAATGGAAAGACGCAGTAAACACTTTTGAGGGACGATGCACAGACAGAGGGGGTAGGTTCCCCTGGACGTGGATTCTGGAGGTGGCCATGTGTGAACGGTCCCAAAATAAAGCTGGTTTCTGTTAGGGAGGGTGGTATGTGTGTATTATGACATAAGTACGGCCATTGCCATTTCATGACATCATGACTGAGACACAAACCATGCCCTACCAATTTTCTCCCTACTTGGGTTTATCCACTTTTTGTTCTTTTCCCCCATCCCCTCATTTCTTCCAAATGTTTTCCTCATCCCTACACTCTTAAGACTTAGTCTATACTACCAAGTTATGTTGGTATTCCTACATCACAGAGGTGTGGATTTTCCTCACCCCGAGCAACACCTTGACCTAGCCCCCCAGTACAGACAGCACTATAGACAGGCTTCTCTCGCCAACACAGCTACTGCCTCTCAGGCCAGGTCTACACTAGACCTGGCAGCTCGGCTTATGGTACGCAACTCCAGCTACATTTAATACGTAGCTGGAGTTGGCTTACCTTAAGCCAAGTTTGGTGGTGCCCCCACAATGACAAGAGCAGGAGTACCGGATGCCAGTGGGGGTGCAATCTGAATTTGATTTAGCGAGTCTTAACTAGATTTGCTCAATCAAACTCTGGAAGATTGATTGTGGCAATGTTCCAAGGAGCGAAGCTGTGCCTTCAGAGAGGTGGAGTGCCCACGTCGATGGGACAAGCACTTCTGTCAAAGAAGGTAGTGTCTTCACTGAAAACAACTATGGCGCAGCTCCATAATTGCACCACTCTAGCGTTGGAAGGGTAGACAAACCCTCAGGGTAAATAGATGGCACTGTACCTCTCATGAGACTTACGATTTCCAAGTAACTTCTATTGACCGTTTCAGGATATAGCCATTTTCAGACAAGGAGAACAAAGGAAAGTGGGCTAATAGCTATAGCTCTCCAGAAGTGGATCATTAATGGCACAAACACCAATCATTTGGGAATGGTTTAAAGATATTAACTCCACAAAGAAGGGTGTTTCCTGAAATTTTGCATCTGTGATCCCACGAGTAGGCACCAAGAACATCAAATTGTATCACAAGCAAGCTGATGGGGATCATGATAAGAGATTGAATTGTCAAAATCACATCGGAACACCTCACTATTATGTGTGATGATGGAATGGCCAATACTGTTTAGTAACTTGGTTAAAACATTTCAAATAGACAAGCTTTGAAATATGTTTTTATACACAGATTTTGCTCTTTTTAACCCACTTATGAAGGTTGAAAACTTTCAAAACTAAAATGCAAAAATTTTGAATTTTTTTTGCAAAAAATGTTTTCTACTGTTTTCAACCACGCCATCTACTAATCATTACTGACTAATGCTTAGGAAAGCATGTAGCAGAATATGTAGCATTAACAACAATGATCATTACAGTAGACAAAGCATTGGTGATCTTTGGCATTCTCAGTAGAACCAAAACTCATAATGGACCCATCGGCATACTTCTGGTTGGCTCATGGAACATAAGCCTTTTTGCAGCATGGAAGAGATTCATCACAACCTGTGCAAACAGACACAAAATAGCAATGTATTGTTTTAGGATATATACATCTACACAGCCAACCTGTGGAACTCCTTGACAGAGGATGTTGTGAAGACCAGGACTTTAACAGGATTCAAAAAAGAACTAGATAAATTCATGAAGGACAGACCTATCAATACTTTTTTTTGCCAGGATGGTAGGAATGGTGTTCTTAGCCTGTTTGTCAGAAGCTGGATATGGATGACAGGGGAGGGATCACTTGATTCCCTGTTCTGTTCATTGCCTCTGGGGCATCTGGTATTGGCCGTTGTGGGAAGACACGACACTGGGCCTTTGGTCTGACCCAGAATGGCTGTTTCTATGTTCTCAGCTATGTATAGAGTGTTACAATGAGCTGTCCCAAGCCAAAGACATTGGAAGATGAGAATGAAAGAAGATAACTAAGCCGAAGATAATATTGCTCAACAAAGAACAGCTATATTGTCTGATCTCTGGAAAGGTGGCCACACCCTTGTAAAGCAGACAGTGACTAATAAGTGAGCCAGCCTGTATAAACCAAGACTTTTCAGCAGCAGGAAGGCAGAAAGCCTGCTGAAAATATTCATCGGGAACACAGTGTTCTGAGTGGCACAGACCCTAAGGAAGGTAGGTTGGGGGATGGGTAGGGGAAAAGACGGAAAGAGCGAGGGAGGGAGACTGACATCGGGGGGAAGGGGTGGACTATTTTGAGGGGAGAAATCACTTTGTATTTGAAGAAGAGGTGAAAAAGGAGGAAGAAACACAGATGGTCTGACTCCCCCAGTGGCCTCCTTTCCTTCTGGCAATGACAGTAGCTGTCACCTGATTTTGAAGCTGCCTCCAGGAAAGGCAGCGAAAGGGATATAAAACCAGATGTAGCAGACGGAGGTAAGAGACAGCGCGTTTCAGTCCTTTGGTCTGTGTCGAGTGAACAATGCACGTGGCCCGTGGAGACAAGAAGACGGGCCAACTAACGAGTCAGAGATTCCAAGACCAGAAGTAACTACGGTGATCATCTAGTCTGACCACCTGTGGGACACAAGCCAGCGAATGTCCTCACAATAATTCCTGGAGCCGATCTGTTAAAAACAATCCAATCTTGATTCAAAAATCGTCTGTGATGGAGCCTCCACCAGAATCATTGTTCTAATGGTTAATTACTCTCACTGTTAAAAATATACACCTTAGTTCCAGCCTGACTGTGCCTCATTTCATCTGCCAACCACCAGATCATTTTCTAACCTTCTTTGCTAGCTTGAAGAGCCCGTTAGTCAATGTTTGTTACCCTTGTAGGTGCTTACATATTGTAATTAAGTTGCCCCTTAATCGTCCCTTTTTAAGCTAATTAGACTGAGCTCTAGGCCATGTCTACACTACACTATACAGAAGATCAACGCTGCTGTAGTCATTCTTCCAGGGTTTGATTTAGCGGGTCTAGTGAAGACCTACTAAATCAAACTCAGAGGACACCCCCCCCTCCTTGGTGCTGGTACTCTTGTTCCTCATGAGTAAGGGAATCAGACAGGAGTGTTTGCTCCCATCAACTTCCTGCTATGTGGATGGCAATTTACGATACATCAACTCCAGCTATGTAATTAACATAGCTGGAGTTGAGTATCTGAAGTCAACCTTATGCTCTAGTGTAGACCAGGCCTATGAGTCTATCACCAGAAGGCAAGTTTTCCAATACTTTATTCACTCTTGTGAACCCTCTCCAATTTATCAACATCCGTCTGGAACAGGTATTTGAGAACCAGGGCATCTTCCATCCATCTGCCCTGTCTCCTGCTCACAGCAGCCAAGCTGGTGGCCTACAGGGCCCACTAGAAGGGAGGCAGCATCTGCTTTGAGCTCCCACCCCCTTTCTATCCCAGGAGGCACGGCCCCTGGGTTTACATTGCCTGAAGCTGCCACTTCTGGGTTGACCCAACGCTTTTAAGAAAAACAGTAACGTCTCAAAAGGGAAGATGCAGGTTTTACGGCAGGGGCAGGGGGCAACCTGGGAACCTTCCTAATGAACTGAATCAAACCCCTGCTGTATTTTGGAGCTAACGAGCGGGCCCCTGGGGTGTGAAATGGCAGAACTAGAGGCATTTCTGAGAGAAAGTAAAAAGCCACCAAAGGGAAGGAAACAAAGACGCTCTGTCGCTTCCAAGGGGAGGGAAAGAAAGGCCAGAGACCAACGATGAAGTTACAAGGCTGTCTCTACCTCTAAGATTGTCTTCCTGAGCGGGGGCTCATTAACAGTTGGCTGACTTTGGACCCGTTTGGCGGAGGCATGACCGATACCTCGCCGATCACTGACCTGGAGGTTTTCTCCAGTCATGACAACAGGTGGGGCTCTAGCTGATACCTGGGGGAACAAGCGCTCAGCGCACTCCCAGCTTTGGTGACTGGCACGGGATGAAATCGGGATGCTGGGTGTTTGTTGCCTTCGACACGCTCCGGGTTGGCCCCCTTTGCAGCTGTGGGAAGAGTGAGTGTGTTCCAAGAACCAGCCCCCACGTTCATTAGCTCTCCCTTCGGCAGGCTGCTCCCCATGGCTGCCACTGCACAGCGAACCTTGAGGTTTGCTCAGTTAGAGGAAGGAGGCAGCATGGCCCAGTGGGTAGGACGCTACTCTAGAACTTGGTCCCAAGTCCCTTCTTTGCCACCAACTACCCCGTGCGACCTAGGCAAGCCACTTAGTCTTTGGTGCCTCAGTTTCCCCCTTTGCGAAGTGAGGATAATCGTCATGCTGTGCAGTAGGACTCAGTGGAGAAACACAGTAAAGATTGTGAAGTGCCTTAAGACCAAGTGAAGTAAACAACAACGTGAGAGCAAGGAACAATCAGAATGGAATCCATTAAGTTCTGCGTTAGAATGAGGGCAAAGCCGACTCGCTAGAGTGGCCTGATTTATTCCCCCTCTGCGTTGTGGTGTTTCTGTGAATGTCTGCCACGGTGGCACGCATGCCCGGCCAGTCACAGTTGTCAGGTCAGAGAAGGGATTCGCATTTCTCTAAGGGGCAAAACTCTACTAATGCATTGTCTGTTTGCCTGCTGCCCCTCTTTCTGATCCAACGTGGCCTCCTTTACCTTCCATTGCTACAGCCAGGAAAATCTCTCTATTTTCCTCTCCAAAGACCGAGCCCTGGCTCAGTGGAGCATGGTACAGAGGAAGCGCTCATAACCCAGGTTTTCTTTTGGCTCCATTGCAGAGATTTGCTTTAAAGCGTTGCTGCCTTTCTTCTATTTCCTGGCACTCCCTCTCCGCCTGTAACCTCTGCCCAGTGCATTCCCAGGGGAACTCCTCAACTGCAGGGGTAGAAATGCCGCCACTGGGGATGCAAAATTCCAACAAGGCGCCACTGAGTTATGCCGAAATCATATTCCAAAGTTTACCTTAGTTCCTTGAAGGGGTCTGCCCTGACACTGGGAGTTTCTATAGATTTAGGGAACACTGTGCCTTCTGCTCCTGAAATAACAAAACAGAACACAAGTTGGAGACGTTACACACGGTACGCAGGGGAAATCATGCATGGCACAACATACAGGCAATCCGACCCCCCTGCATGCCCCCGCGCCATCCTCGCCAGCGGCCGGGTTCCGAAGGCTGAGCCGAATTCTCAAAACCAGCTGCCTCGTCTGCACCCAGAACTGGGACGCCCAAGGACCTTGCTTCTGTTCTGAGGCTGGAAAAGAGGCAGGCAGCCAGCTTGGAAAATACGCCCTTGCATTATGCATAAACCTTTCCCATGCAGACGTGTACATCATTGGCTAAGACAGAGGCGGACCTTGAAACAATTTATACTGGAAGGTTTGCTTGCGGAGATGGGCTGAAAGGAGGGAACACAATCCTCGGTTAAGACGGCTGCCTCCAAAGGTTCACGGTGACTTGCATGCTGGAGGGTAAGGTGGTGCTCTCAAGTGAATGAACAACGGGACAAAATGGCAGGCGCCCTGGGGTCTAGTTCTAGCTTTGCTGCTGATTTTGCGGCGTCACCCTGAACGAGTCATTTGCGCCCTTGCTCTCTCTCCGTTTCACACGTCCCATCTGTACGTGTGAGGGATGAGAAGTGGGGATGAGAAGGACGTACTTACCCTTTTCAGCTCTCCTGATGGAAAGTACCAACTATGGAATGCCAATTTAGACGTATTAAGACCAGAAGGGGCCCTTCTGATAAATTAGAATGAGCTTCTCTAGTAATATCGGCCACAGAATTTCATTCGGGATTCCTGCAAATTAGTAAAGGCCCTCTAAACTGAATGCTGAGGGCTCCCCCGGTTGGCGCTGGTGCTCCTCGCTATCGTGAGGAGTAAAGGAAGATGGTGCCAAGCTCAGATTACATAAGCCAACTCCAACTATGTTATTTATATGGTTGGAGTTGCGAAACTCAAGCCGACCTTCTGGGTAGTAGAGACCTGTCCTTAGTTGGGTCCTTGTGCCAGCTGGAGGGGCACTGGCTGGAGGCTCCAACTGACAAAAAGGACCCTAGGTGAGCCCCACCTGATGTCCCAACTCCTGGAACTGCCTAGCGTGAGCGGGAAAGGAGCAGCGCTTAGAGCAGAGAGTAGAGGAAGCTCTAGGGTGGACGGCTTCCCAGGGAGGCCTGAGGGCATGCAAGGTAAGGCTTGAAGCCTGGAACCTTGGGAAGGAGCAATAAAGGGGGGGGGGTAGTTCCTGCTAACGAGTCAAAATCTACTAATTATCTAACCAGGCGGTATGCTAGTAATAACCACTGGCACTCCGTGCCACCTCTTGTGGCCTCTGTTGGTAGGACGAGGTGGCAAGAGGGCACAAGTATGGACAAATGTACGCCGCTGCTGAAGAAGTGCATGCGCATGTACGGCACAGGGACCAGCACTCCGAGAAGAATTTCAAGGTTCCCATTCCCTGATTTCTCCGCAGAAAATGTAACAAGAAAATGCTCCTCATATTTTAAACAATTCACAGTGAGAAAAAAAAATCCACTGACTTCAACAGAGTTGCATTTGGTTTGAACCAATGTATCCCACTCGTTATGGGTACGTCTACACTGCAGCTCAAAAGTTGAATTAAGCGATGCAGCTTCAGCTACGTCAAGTGCGTAGCTGACATCGAAATAGCTGAATTTGGCTTTTGGTGCTGTCTACACAGTAGGATGTTGAAGGAAGAACACTCTTCCTTCAACATCCCTTACTCCTCGTGAAATGAGGGTTACTGGAGTTGGAGTAAGAAGTCTTCCAGCTCGACATTATTTTGAAATAACGGCTTGCTGTGTAGACGCGCATTATGTTATTCGGAAATAAGACTGCGATGTAGACATACCCTGTGTTAAGGAAAATGAGAATTAAAACAAGTTTTCTAATACTTATACGAGAACGACAAACTCCTGCTTTTTAAAATGCTGGAATGCAGAGACGATAAAGAACAGTCTAAAGTTTGAAGCTTTGAGGAGTCAAGTTGCACTCATGACCCAAAATAGATATTTACCTCTTGATTTCACTATAAGCCTGTATTAGTACAAGTTGTCAAAAGCATCTATACTGGCATGTGCCTTTGCGCAAAAGCATCAGTGCCAGTGTAGACGCTCTCTTGCGCAAGAAAGCTCCAATGCGCAAGAGGGCTTATCCTTGAGTGGGAGCATCAGAGTATTTGCACAAGAACCACTGATTTTGTACATTACAAAGTCAGTGTTCTTGCGCAAATAATCGCGGCCAGTGTAGACAGGTGGCAAGTTGCTTTTGCACAAAATCTTGCCAATGTAGACACAGCCTGACTGTTCTTTACATTTGCAATTTTCAGTAGGGTTTTTAAAAGTAACAAATAAACAACACTAGTCAAAGGCCAGTGACTTGGGAGCAGTGACTAAAGTGGGGGAGTTTAGGAGGGGTTAATTATTTAAATCTGGAAGAGGGAAGCAATTTTTAAAACCCAGCTGGTGAAGTTTCCAATTCATGGAGTTTGGGGAAAGGCTCAATCCAAGATCATCTGTGATACTTGAGGCAGACGGTCTTTTAGAAAATCAGCCAGCTCCTTGTCTGTTTTCTTGATATTCATTGCTATGATACATGTAAACCCTACTTACCCTCAATCAGTGATAAAGACATTTATATAGTGGGTACCGGGACAAGCAAACCAACCCACTTCACACACCAGTTCTCTTTCATTAGTTCCTGACCTAAGTTAACCAAAGCTAGCTGGGAAGAGATGGCTATTTACAGTAAAGGTGGAAAATCCTGTATCTTGTGACTGGTCTCTAGAACTCTGGGGCTACGTCTAGACTGGCATGATTTTCCGGAAATGCTTTTAACGGAAAAGTTTTCCGTTAAAAGCATTTTTGGAACAGAACGTCTAGATTAGCACAGACGCTTTTCCGCAAAAGCACTTTTTGTGGAAAAGTGTCCGTGCCAATCTAGATGCACTTTTCCACAAAAAAGCCCCGATCGCCATTTTTGCAATCGGGGCTTTTTTGCGGAAAACAAATCTGAGCTGTCTACACTGGCCCTTTTGCGCAAAAGCTTTGCGCAAAAGGACTTTTGCCCGAGTAGGAGCAGCATAATATTTCCTCAAAAAGCACTGATTTCTTACAGTAGGAAGTCAGTGCTTTTGCAGAAATTCAAGCGGCCAGTGTAGACAGCTGGCAAGTTTTTCCGGAAAAGCGGCTGATTTTCCGGAAAAACTGGCCAGTCTAGACACAGCCTGGCAGTTCCTGCTACTCTAGCCTGAGTCACAGACAAGCTCACAGGAAAGCAAGCAACCTGTGAACAGAGATGGCCTAGAACGGTTGGTCAAAATGTGAGTAATATTTATAAGTTTTCACCCAGCCGGAAACCGTGCGTTTCCCTTTGCTTCTGTTCCATAACAAGCTCAGTTATGAATATGTGATTGGCATTTAGTTACACATTGAAAAGAAAAACACCCAAAACGCTTATTGCACAAAGTTCTATTCCAAACATTTTGTCTTCCTACTGCGAGAGTCTCATTTCTGATTGCTCCTCCTGCAACGTATCCTAGTAACACGCCAACGTTAGATACACGTAGCCTGACGAGGATGCCTGTAAAACGCTGGACAGTTAGCAACAGAATTCCAGCGCAGCTCGAATCCAGTCACACTAGCTCTGCAAACAGCTCCATTCTTGTTTTCATTTTGCTTAACTTGAGGAAAGCAAATCTCGCATCCACTGCCTCTCACCCCAATTGGGGGTATCTTACCCCTCCCCTACATTTATAGAACATAAAGTAAAGTGAAATTTACCACTAACTATTTTGCTCCTGATGTTAGTAAAACAGTTCAAATCCATTCTGATTGATTGATGACATCAAATGCTGTTTTATTTTAAAGCATTGAAAGTATTTTTTTTTATCTGATAAGTCTATGTAACAAAGAACATCCTCATTTGTCTGCAAACAGCCAGATGAAGTTAAGCAGACAATAATCATATCATTTGTATCCACGGGTACTGTACATCCCTAGATAATAAATTATTCCATGATGACAATGATTATTATTATTTCAGAAAGATGTCTATTAAAATCCATACCTACCAATTCTCTCTTTTGACACTCTGTAATTTACCAGCAATAAATGTTGATAAACAGTTTGAGTGAAAAATCTATGAACCCATTTCAGATTTATTTTAAGTTCCATTTAATCTCTCTCAAAAATGATTTCATCAATGCATTTCCATTAGCTGGTTCTCTGTCCAATAACTTAATTCCACATGATCAATCAGGTGCTTACATAGCGTGCGACAGGATCTAGCTAAAGTGGTTGAAATCACCGTGAAGATCCACCAAAGAGTTGTTTTTTCTCTAGACTGGCAGATGGTGGTAGAGTAAAACATGGCAGCATATTTTGCATGTTTTGAGTTGCATGAAGTTTGTTCAACTTCAGGCATTTTTCTTCCATTTGAGACTGTATTCTATGGGGGCGATGCCCACTCTGTACCAAGGGAAGATCTCCTGATAGTAGGTTCTGTCGGCCATCTTGTTACATCTACTGCCACACTGGTTTTCTCTACACCCTTCACTCCACCATAGGTAGGCCAAGAAGCTGGGCTGGGTATAATCTCAGCAGCACATTTCAAAGAGGCAGCTGCTTGAGTTTCAGCTTCCAGATTCCTCCAACCCCATTCGGGAATTGAGTGCCATGGCCAGATCCCACCCATTCTGACTAGCTTCATCTGTTTCAAGTGGAGTTACCCTTTGTCCCACTGTGGTCATGGCTGTTGCTCTCATGCTTCAGACGTGGAAGCAGCAAAAGGCCCAACATGAGTAGGCCTGGATTTGTGCACTAGGCCCTTCCCCATGACACGAATCCCGGCCCTTGCATACAACGAGGTGTCTGCTTTATTGCTCAGGATCGTACTGTGTGCCATCTCATCCTGCACCTTTGGAGACTATACGAAGGAAGGGTCCTCCCCCGATCCGTCATTTCAGAGTTGGTTCTTAGCATGTGTATCAGATGAGCATCAGTGATAGCACATTTCTTCCTCCATCTGGTGAAACCTGATTGCCACCTTTAGTCATTTGCATGTGCAGAGACAACAACTGAAGAGGCTACCCTGGTAGGCAACTGGTGAGTGATTTTGGTGGCAGTGCGAGCACACAATCAGCTCATAAGCAGAACAGGCCAAGATTTTCAAAACTGCATGACTGAAGTTGGGTGTCTCCATCCGCACTTGGGGCTTCCACACACGGATACAATGTATGTTGCTCAGGGGTGTGCCCCCGATCGACGGACGTTACACTGACCAAAGCTTCAGTGAGGACAGTGCTATGTTGAGGGAGGTGCTGCTATCGTAGTCACTGCCCCTCAGGCCATGTCTCCACTTACCGGAGGATCGATGCACTGGCGATCAATCTTCCAGAGTTTGATTTAGTAGGTCTAGTAAAGACCCGCTAAATAGAATGCTGAGGGCGCCCCCATAAGTACTGGCATCCCTCTACTCATGAGGAGTAAGAGAAGTCAACGAACTATTTATGTAGCTGGAGTTACGTCTCTTAAGCTGACCTTGTCCCCAAAGCATAGTCTTGGCCTCGCACAGGTAGATTTACGAAGCTGACAGGAGAGCTCTCTTCCCTCAGCCTAGTGTGTTTGCAGTAGCAGTGCTGCAGCTGCACTGCTTTGGCAATTCTAGTGTGGACCAGCCTTTAGACGGCTTAAAAAGTAGCTGAGTTTTGGAAAGCCAGCAGGTGCAGTGGGGTGCCGAGTGCTTTTGAAAATGAAACCAGATTTCTGCAGTGAGGCTAAATACAGAGTTGACGGCCTAAAGTTTAGGCCAGGTTTGAAAACCATGGGGCAAACCGTACTTGTAGAAAGAGAAACAAGTTCACAGCCCACTGGAAATGCACCCTGGTTATTTTCAAGTTATTTTTCACCCCTTTCTTTTTCCTGGCCAACACTTCTGTCTTGTGCCATTTTTGCTCTTTTATTAATAAACCCCAATGCCAAGGAGCATTTTCAGCACGGTTCCTCACTGCTTTAAAGTGAAATAAGAGTCAGCTTGTTCTCTGCAGAGATTCTTAATTTAGTTTAAGTTTGTTTGAGTTTCTCTTTAAAAAACCCACCTCCCTGTAGCGTTTCGTGTACTCTGACATTCATTTTTTTCAATCTGAGGAAAACGTACTGTTGTGATTTCCAACAAGCATCTGCGGTCAGCATTATTGATCCAGGGACCTTCTGCAGTTCACTCATTAAAATACCACGTAACTAGGTTCTCCTCTGTGGGACCTAGCAGGTCAATACGCAGCACTCATTAGAAAGCTCATGGCAGTGCCCACAGATCTGAGGGACATAAATCCAATGCAATAAGTCAGTAGTGATCTGTGGAGGCATCTTTTAATTCAGAGCTACTTTAAAAGACTTATTTATCCTTAATCTATGTTCTTCTATTGGTGAGCCCAATAACGGTGATTGATGCCTGCGTAATCTCATTGCATCTGAAATCAACTCAACAGAACTTCCATTCTGTGGCTCACTAATATAGAATCTTTCTTCCTTCTTTCCCCCATTATTTTGCCATAACCAATATTGCTTCAAATCCGTGTTCCCCTTGCTTTGTTGACATCTTTTTAAAACATAAGAAAACCGTTGGTACTGTTGACCAGTGTGTTTATTTTTTAATTTAAACCTGAAAGGAAATATTTTGAAAGCCCACCAAATCACTAACGAGCCAACATTCAGGGTGATTACCTTGATACCTAAACAATTATTATCTTCAGAACATTTCCTTTAAAGGAACAATTGCCAAAAATCTCATGGGTCTGAGGATAGAGCATTTTTCAGACAAAAATGGTTACCTGCCTTTCATCACTGTGGTTCGTCAAGATGTGTTGCTCATGTCCATTCCAGTAGGCATGTGCACAATTGCTGGCAAATTTTTTCCTTAGTGGTAACCGTTGAGTCGTCTGTGGAGACATCTGGTGCAGAGCTTTCGAGGTGCAATATATAATACACCACCGACCGCCACTCCCCCCCCAGCTCCTTCTTGCCTTATTATTCCAACAGAGGGGAGGGAGTGAGGCTTGGAATGGACATGAGGAACGCATCTGGAAGAACAACAGGTACGAAAGGTAGGCAACTGGAGTGATTGTTCACATGCATTCCAATAGGTGACTCCCCGGAGGGAGAGTCTGGGGCCGCCTAGCTCTCTGAGACGTCTGGTGCCACTGCTGGTGTTGGTGCCAAAGTTGGAGCCAGAGGGAAAGTTGGCACCGGTACCACGTGCACTGAGGGGGAGGAGCCTTGGAGCTGGGCTTTGCACCCCTTGGCACACTCAGCGGTGCATGATCAGATGCATACTCCTGGCCACGTGAAGAATGGCGTCTGTAAGTGGTGGCAAGTATCAGAGGGGTCGCCGTGTTCGTCTGAATCTACAAAAGCGGCGAAGAGTCCTGTGGCACCTTATAGACTAACTGAAGTGTTGAAGCATAAGCTATCGTGGGCGAAGACCCACTTTGTCAGATTCATGTAGTGGAAATTTCCAGAGGCAGGTATAAATATGCAGGCCAGAATCAGGCTGAAGATGACGAGGTGGATCCAATCAGGGAGGATGAGGCCCACTTCTAGTAGCTGACCTGGAGGTGTGAATTCCAAGAGAGGAGAAGCTGCTTTTGTAGTTAGCGAGCCATTCACAGTCTTTGTTTAATCCTGAGTTGATTGTGTCAAACTTGCAGATGAACTGTAGCTCAGCAGTTTCTCTTTGAAGTCTAGTCCTGAAGTTTTTTTGCTGCAGGATGGCTACCGTTAGATCTGCAATTGTGTGTCCAGGGAGATTGAAGTGTTCCCCTACAGGGTTTTGTATGTTGCCATTCCTAATATCTGATTTGTGTCCATTGATTCTTTTACGTAGGGACTGTCCAGTTTGGCCGATATATATAGCAGTGGGGCATTGTTGGCACATGATGGCATATATAACGTTAGTAGATGTGCAGGAGAATGAACCAGTGACAGTATGGCTGATCTGGTTAGGTCCTGTGATGGTGTTGCTGGTGTATATATGTGGGAAGAGTTGGCACCGCGGTTTGTTGCATGGATTGGTTCCTGAGTTAGAGTTATTATGGTGCGGTGTATAGTTGCTGGTGAGAATATGCTTCAGGTTGGTGGGTTGTTTATGGGCGAGGACTGGCCTGCCTCCCAAGGCCTGTGAAAGTGAGGGATCATTGTCCAGGATGGGTTGTAGATCACTAATGATGCATTGGAGAGGATTTAGCTGAGGACTGTAGGTGGTGGCCAGTGGTGTTCTGTTGGTTTCTTTCTTGGGCTTGTCCCATAGCAGGAGGCTTCTGGGTACACGTCTGGCTCTGTCAATCTGTCTCCTCACTTCCTCGTGTGGGTATCGTATGCTTGTCTGGAGACTGTTCTCTATCCGTACTCTTCTTCCTATGCGGCACCGGGGAGGGGGTACAGTGCCACATGCTCAAATTTGCCTGTGGAGTGCTGGTGGCCATTTGGTGCCTCCTTGCGTGGCACCAAAGGGTCCCATACTGAGCTGAGGCCGGTGCGCTACTTACTCCTGGAGCCAGCATTGACTCCAGCCTGGATTGATGGAGAGCTGACTCCCTGAATAGCAGCTCCAGGCGATGGTCTTGCTCCTTTCAGTGCGAGGCCTAAAGTGCCTGCAAATAGGGCACTTATCTGTCGGGTGGCCCTCACCAAGACCCTTCAGTCAGGAAGAATGTGGCTTGCCCTGGGCATAGGCTTCCCACAGTCATCACACCCCTTACATCCCAGAGAGCCCAGCATGACCCAATCAGGGGAACTGTAAAGCAGAGGGGGGAGCCGCCCAAGCTAACTCCTCTAACTGAATTGAAGTGCCCTAACAACCAAGAACTGATAGCGAAGAGCTTGCAGTGAGAGAAGCTGACAAGCTCCAATGAGCGTCGCTAGCAGGAAGAAGGAACCGAGAGGGCGGGGGGTCGGCAGCATCTTATATCCCGAGCCTTGAAGGGGCCACGCCGGGGGTTCCACTGTTAAACCGACAGGAACCACTAAAGAAAAAATTCTCCGACCGTCATGCACACAGGGTGCGAGCACACACCTATTCGATGACTTCTCTGCCGTTCAGCAATAGCTACGTTCTCACCGTTCATTTGAAGCTATTTATCTAGTTCTTTTTTGAACCCTGTTAAAGAACTGGCCTTCATAACATCCTCTGGCAAGGAGTTCCACAAGTTAACCGTGGCCTGTGTGAAGAAACACTTCCGTCTGTTTTAAACCTGCTGCCTATTAATTAATCACACTGCTGTGATACACTGTGACAGGACTCAATCACTGTATCTTTAATACCTACACAAAGGGCAGATATCCGCTCAGGAATAATGGCATAATTGCAGAACACAAGCTTGGGAAGTTGTGTTGCATGAATGTGTGTGCTGGGGTGGAAGAGTGTGTGTGCTGGTCAGACAAAGACCAAACAAAAAGAATCTGTGTTAGTGACTGAGCGGGGTGAGGTGGGGGAGGAGAAGGCTGTGGTAACACGTACCTAAGTTCAGACTGTTGGACGTAACCGTTCCATTAGAATAAAGGACATTGACTGCCCTAGTTGGGCTGAGACACATTTGTCAGCAAGCTAATAACAGCAAAGCTATTCAGGACAGGGCCCTCTGTGTCTTTCATATGTTCTCTAAACCGCCACCTACGTGTCTGTCATTACACTGATTATGGTAATGTGTGCTGCAAATCCTGCATGGGAACATATTTGGGAAGGGGCAGAGGGAAAGATAAAAAGCCTTCAGCACATCCTAGCCATGGCTGTGCCTTAGTCAAAACATTTCAGACAGCCATGTCTTTTGTGCTTGGAGTTTATGCTGATCAATCAAGCAACTACTTGGCAGGGGATTATTATTCTGCTTTTAAAGAGTGGTTGAATTATTAGGTTATGGATTTAGAGCGAAGCCCACTGGAGCTGGCACTCAGATTGGTCCCTTAAACACCCGTTCCACCTACATATAGGTTTTTCTCCAGGTATCTTACATCTGCTTATCAGTCTATTGTGAGACTCAGACTATTCTACCAGTATCATGAATAAGACAATGTGTCATTTTACTTTTATCGCAAATTAGAGAGAGGTGTGTCATCCCCCTACTCACATGACTCCATCGGTGACATCTGGGTTGGATCAGGCCCTGTCTGATTAGTTTCACTAAAGCCAGCTAAGTACTTTGCATGAATAAGGAATACTCCAGTGTGGTAAGTTTTGCAGAATCCGTCCACTAGTTTCCATGTTTGCTGTTTTCAAACTCTTTGACACACCACATCTCTGTGCTGGCTGCTGGAGGACGGACAATTCCCCCCTGGCCGTATGGTGACGTAATTTCCGAAAAACGAATACTGACTTGCAAGACTAGAGATTCAGCAGGATGCACAGTGCAGAATTTGCTCTCTCAGATCTGTGTTAGCTGCTTGCAAATTCACGGGTAAAATGACACCTGTCTTGGAATGCTGACTAACAAAAACCCAAACCATAAACAACCCCCAACAAGCAGCTAGAAGATGAGGAGAAAACCTCATTTCTTTCCTCAGCTGAACCACAATCCATAGCCAAACAGGCCAAATGGATCACCTTGCCCTTTCGGGACTGTCGTTGCGGTGTATTGATTGCTCATGGTGTCCCTTTTTGCTTTGTGAAATGTGATTTTTTGTTCCCTTGCAAGGCGAAGAAAACACATTCTAGATTTGATAAGACTCCAGTCACACAGCTCGGGCTGACAAAGAAAGGAAATGAATGCTATTTCCAGCCTTAGTGCTTCCCCACCTAAAAATCTGTTATCCACGCTTGTCATAATGTTTCACCAGTAACCTGATTTTTCTCCTTGTCTGGTGTTCATCATGCTGATGGGAGAATGTGGCTCTTGCTCTGAATGACATTATTAGTACTGCTTACCGTCCTGACGAGATCAAGCCAGAACTGGGGAGAAACTGAGAATGAGTCCTGTAGGTTTGCAGTTGCCTCCTAAAGAAGTCGCCTGCCACTATCTAGAGGACAAAGCCTTAGTTTAATCAGACAGATGGCTTCGCAGAGGACAGTTGTCACCCATGGCAAGATATTTTAACCGTCTCCAGGGGTGTCCTCCCTCTTTTGGAAGTGGTAGCTACAGGAACTGTGGTCGGGATGTTTCATAGAATCCCAGGGCAGGGAGAGACCTCAGGAGTCATCAAGTCCAACCCCCTGCTCAAAGCAGGACCGATCCCAACTGAATCAACCCAGCCAGGGCTTTGTCAAGCCAGGACTTAAAAACCTCTAGGGATGGAGATTCCACCCCCTCCCTAGGGAACCCAGCCCAGCGCTTCCCCACCCTCCTAGGGAAACAGGTTTTCCTAATATCCAACCCAGACCTCCCCCACTGCAACTTGAGACCATTGCTCCTCGTTCTGCCACCCCTGAGAACAGCCTCTCTCCATCCTTTTTGGAACCTCCCTTCAGGGAGTTGAAGGCTGCTCTCAAATCCCCCTCACTCTGCTCTTCTGCAGACTAAATAAGCCCAAATCCCTCAGCCTCTCCTCAGAGGTCCTATGTTCCAGCCTCCTCATCATTCATCCCACCTCAGGAATTCACACACATGACCCTCTCTCTCTTTCAGAACTGGGACTGAAGATTGTCGCTTGTCCACACAGAGCATGTCAGTTGACAGAAAGGCGAGAGAGCACCCCGTCCGTTTCATTTCTGACTTATATATGGCCCACGGCTTTGCCTCCCCCTCAGGTGGGAGACTAGGGCCCTGCAGAATCCAACTGAATGCCATTCTGAAATCACTATCACCATGGTACAGGCTAAGCAGAGCTCTTGACTGAAACATCTGAGAGAGAAACAAGCAGCCCTCAGAGAAGCGCATAGGATGAAAAATTACTAGGACGCCTGAAAGGTCCTGAGTTCAACATGTGCTTCTGCTATTCAAGTCACTGACAAACCAATAACCCTGTGGCGAGTCATCACACAAGCTCAGCTGTGCTGTTAGATGCATTCTGCTCAGCTAGCTCAGTATGTACAGGATAGGCCAAGGTCTTTGCTAAAAGTGCAACGTGAAAAGAATCGGGAGGCTTCCGAGCTCTCTGTCAGACTTGCACAGCGCTATAGCAACGCTTTTGTCCCTCCCGAGTCACGGCAAGGCAAGAGCCACTGAAAACGCTTGTGGCTGCAACGCCGTGGAGACAGCTGGGCCGGTTTGCACAGAGATATGAGCTCATCGCATTCATATTCAGGTGTGCTCACTTCCTGCCCAAACTGAGACGCATGGAAGGCAATGCAAATTCCTTTTCCTCCTCCTTTGGGCGGCGGCAGTCCAGTCCGTGTGAACACGAGGTTGCGAATCCAAACCAGATTAAACCCACCACAAACCTCTGTGTAGAGAGTTCTTTAACCTTTCAGCCCCAGGCTATGTTTCCGATGTGTATTGCTTATGAACGGAAGCCTTTACAGCATTAATACATTGCTCCTGTAAATAACGAAGTAGAAATGTGCCTTCGGAACAACTGGGCTATTCATAAATTAGCAATTACATTTTAGCACCTATGACTCAGCTTGAGTCACTAGACTCATTGGTGAAATCAAACCGGCAGGAGAAAGCTGCTCCTAAGAACAATGATCCCGAAGCAGAGACTGGTCCAGAAAGCCAGCGTGGTTAGCCACACTCCCAAATTCCGTGTATTAATCCTGCACTTCATGGGCCACATGGCATTTCCCAAGAGCCTCTGCTTGGGGCCACGGAAGGATGTGAGCCCAGGGGAGCCAGAGCAATTTTGCTACGCAGACCTGGCTACAGAAGAGGAGACGATGAAAGAAATCACCATAGCTCCCAGGAGGGCTCTAAAAAAAACGCATGGCCCTATGGCACCTTAGAGACTAACGACAACAGTTAGAGTCGTGAGATTTTCTGGACAAACCCCACTTCATCAGATGGAGTGGGAATAACAGCAACGAAGAGATATATAGAACAGTAGAAGTACCTGTCAATTGTAGTGCCCATGTAAATGGGGCTGGATGTGTCCCCTACATACCTTTTAATGTGGGAATGCGGACGTTAAAGGCAGGAGAAATTGGCTTTGTAATGCACCAACCAGCAAATGGCTTTGTTCAAGCCCAGAGTAACGGTGTCAGATCTGTAGATCAATTCCAGTTCTGCAGACTCTCTCTGTAATTGGCGAGTGAAATTCCTTTGTAAAAGAACGGCTGCTTTTAAATCCATTTCTGAGTGCCCAGGCAGGTTCCCCTATGGGTTTCTGTTTGTTCCCCTTTTTGATGCCTGAAGTGCGTCCATTTCTCCTTTGTCGCAGAGACTGCCCGGTTTGGCCAATATCCATGGCAGAGGGGCATTGCTGGCGCATGATGGCACAGATCACATTACAGGATGTGCCGTTGTATGAGCCTCAGATGTGGTGGCTGATGTGGTTAGGTCCTGTGATGCTGTCGCTTGTGTAGATGTGTGGACAGAGTTGGCAGCAGGGTTTGTTGTAGGGGCAGGTTGCTGGGTGAGTATCTGAGGTGTGATGCGTGGTTGCTGGAAAGGATTTGCTTCCTGTTAGAGGGTTGTTTGTAGGCGAGGACTGGCCTTTTCCCCAGGCCTGCAAGAGTGAGGGGTCATTTTCCAGGACAGGTGTAGATTGTCAATGATGCGCTGGAGGTTTGAACTGATGGAGGTAGGTGATGGCTGGTGGTGTTCTGGTATTTTCCTTGTTGGGCCCGTCCTGAAGTAGTTGACTTCTGGGTATCTGTCTGGCTCTGTCAAGCTGGTTCCTCACTTTCCCAGCTGGGGAGGGCTCTGACATTCTCGTGTGTTGTGGGCAGAAGCGGGGTTGAGTCAAACGCCCCCGCATAAGAGCTGCTGTAATCATGACCCTGAGGGTTGAGGGGTGGGATTCCCTTCCCCGGTGACCTTAGGAAAGCACAACCCCTTTAGCTGGGCTATGCCACCGGGAGAGGGTTTAACCCAGTACATAGTAGTAGTAGCAAAAGTAACGATTTATATTCCGGTAGGTGGGATTCAGTTGACACTGGGATAGATTCGCCCTGGGATTCTTATCTACTGTACATTTGAGAGAGTTTGTCTCAGAAATCAAGTGAGTCTGTCCGTCTGTCTGTTTGATCAACATCTCCTAAGCAGTAAGAACTAGGACTGCCACATTTGGGAGGCAGCTTCCTCTTAGTGTCACTTAAAGCAAGGTCAGGGTTTGGTTGACCCAGGACACTGGGATGTGCCTGGAATGGGATTGGTTTTCATAACATGGAAAGGGAGAGGGTTGCTACCAGGGACAGTGATATTGTGGAATGACCACCAGGGGGCAGCAAGGGGCCAGAGATGGGGACTGGGACAGAGGTGGAGGTAAGTTTGCTGCCTCCCCCCTGGCCAGTGTGGCTCCCACTGTGGTCAGCCCCAGGGAGCCACTGGCTGGCCAGTACAGTCCCCACCCGCCCGCACCTGCACTGCCCACACCTACAGTTCCCTGTCTTAATCCCCTCCTCACTCCCCAAACATGAGTCCTGCCCGCCCCACCTGCAGCCCCCTGCCCTGAGCCCCCCTTACTTCACTTATGCCCTAACCCTGACTTCTGCACCCCTCACACCTCCTACCCCGAAGGACCCGAGCAACACCAAGTCAATCTTCTAGTATTTTGTACAACAGGGCCTCATGCAAAGCCCAATGAAATCAAAGGAAATTATTAGATGCCAGATTAGTGATCTTTGTCATACCACGAGAACCACCAAATACGGTACGAGTTACAGTGACAATGTTCCACTACACCTCAAGCCGCATGTATATTTCAGCACTTCCTCTGCAATTCAAAACCAGATACCAAAACGGCCCAGACGCAGCATCATCACGCTCCACATTGTCTCCTTCTAAGCTCCCTGGATTTCCAGCAATATTCAGTGAAAGAAAAACATAATTTCACTTGCCACCATAAATATTAATCACCAGAGTGCGTTGACAAGCTTTCCTGCCAACAAACTTTGACATCTAACCCCTCTCCCCAAAAGACGTCAAGGCCTTTGGGAGAACTGATTCCATCATGTCATCTGATGTTGTTTTAAGAGGCTAAATTAAGCATCTGACCACAGTTTAATTCCTGTAAAAACTCACACTAATTTAACTGCTTTAGATTTAATTAAAAATGCTTTTGTATAGAGATAATAATGCAACTCTGGTAATTAGTATCAAGTGGCATCTAGAGGGCATATTTAAAAACTAATCTGGAGAATAAATAGAGCTAATTAACAGTTAGACTAATGCTTTATGATTATCCTTTGTTTATAAGTACTATAATGCTCAATGCGTTGTAAAAAGAAAATGGTAATGAATGTATATCAAAGTTAGTTTTCAGTGCTCTTGCGCTGAAGATAAAAAGTTTTTGAGATTATTATAATTTGTTTTATTGCAGAGGGGAGAAAGGGGAACAATTTACAGTACATGTGAATACAGCTAAGGCCAGTTTGTTTGTCCTTCCATGGTTCAGTGAGAAAGTTAGTGAGCCCGTGGGAGAGATGCAAATCAGCACCAGATTGCGTCTTTCGGTGCGCATCAAACAGCACAGTGGGGGGCGGGGGGAGAGGATCTAGGGAACCCTACACTGATCTCCCTCAAAGAATTCTGCCATATTGGACTCAATGAGGAGAGAAAAGCTACTCAGGGGGAGCAAGGGGGGCGGATTCTGCTTCTTACGGCTCGCCTGTGAAACAAAGCCCTGGCCCATAGAATGGGGGATGATCTAGGAGTCAGGGCAGCAGCAGCTTAGTAACCAGGCTCAATTCTCCACTCTGCCACAGATTGCCCAAGTGACCTTTGGCAAGTCATTTCGTCCCACTGTGCCTCAGTTTCCCCACCAGTTCTTTCGCTGTTCCAGAAGAGTGGGGAGGTATTACTGGCCTATAGCAGCAGCAAGTTACTACTCCCCTTCCTATACCAGCTAAGCTGTCCTGGCTGATGCGTTCGCAGGCCAGAACCACGGTGCTGTCCATTCCTTGCTCCTGCATGGCCACCTGTTCTGGGCATGGGCAGCAGCATCTCTTAGCCCTCCCTCACTTTGATGGTTTCATTTACATGACTAAAGGGGGCGAGCAACAAGTGGTCCATGGGCTGGATGTGATTGGCTGGGGCTAGCCCCGGGGGGTGCCAACACTTTAGTTACCTAAATTAAATTAATGGAGATTGCCTATCTCCTAGAACTGGAAGGGACCTTGAATGGTCATTGAGTCCAGTCCAGTCCAGTCCCCTGCCTTCACAGCAGGACTAAGTACCATCCCTGACAAATTTTTGCCCCAAATGGCCTCTACAAGGATTGAACTCACAACCCTGGGTTTAGCAGGCCAATGCTCAAATCACTGAGCTACCCCTTCCCCCAACTCTATGATTCCAGGAGACAGAACTCTCTCAGATGTAGAGGTTTCAAAAAATGTATGGGATTATTCAAAAAAAAATGAACAGCACTTTCTTTGAAATAAACCTGTTAAGTGTGAGAAATGGAGGGTGCTGGGTGCGGGGGGAGGGTCTGAATCGGGTGCTGTGTGCTTTGAAGGCATACAAATAAAAGTAGCAGCTTCCATTGTGTAACCTGCAAACACAAACGGTAGAAGTGTAAATGCCACATCAAATGCAACACATGCCCTAGTGGTACCTGCTATCGAGTTCTGTCCTCCAGACCGTCTATTGGATTTTTAATGCCTTGCTAATACTGAAGACATCTTTAAGAATTCAAAGCAGAAAGCCAATCTCCAAAGAAAACATCACTCTTGTCATTTTAAGGCTTTCGCACTGTGTTGCAGAACCAGCTTGGAAGAAAGTACACATAGAGACACTAATTATAAATAATAAGATTACGTGTCCCGTCACTGCTGTGCTAACCTCTCAGAGATGACTTTCATGCCGGATTGCGGTCCTGCAGCCCCTGCAGTAGCAAGGACACGTGGAGCAGTGAGAAGTCAAGATTATTTTCAGAGGGTAGGGAAGTGTCAACAGAGAGACACCCGAAACGGCTGATGTCTCAAAGCGATTAAAGGACTTTAGCTGGACTGGTTTCATGTAAGGACTGGTGGCACTTGGCCCCAGGCCTGCGGTGGTACCAGAGAACCAGTATCCTCATGCTGCAACCCAATGGATGCTGCAATTCACCTCAGGAGGTCCCGTGTCATAGAATCATAGAATCATAGAACTGGAAGGGACCTCGAGAGGTCATCGAGTCCAGCCCCCCGCCCTCAAGGCAGGACCAAGCTCTGTCTACACCATCCCTGACAGACGTCTATCTAACCTGTTCTTAAATATCTCCAGAGAGGGAGATTCCACCACCTCCCTTGGCAATTTATTCCAATATTTGACCACCCTGACAGTTAGGAATTTTTTCCTAATGTCCAATCTAAACCTCCCCTGCTGCACTTTAAGCCCATTACTCCTTGTCCTGTCGGTGTCGAGTGACCCGACAGACACGTGTCTTAGCGATTCCTGATTGGTTCCTTGATCCCATATAAGTCCATGGGGTATGGCAGGAGGTGTCCAGACAATAGAATAGATCCCATTTAACTGCGTCTGAACTCCTGGTATTGACCTCAGCTCCAAATTGGATCCAGACTTCCAACTGAGCTCCAGAACCTCAGCACTGGCCCCCAGCTAGTGCGTACCACCGGAGAGTCCTGGCGACAAAACACAGCGCTCTTCCTTGCGCCCAAATCGGGCTCAGGCTGTGGCCCTGCTGAGACCACTGTCCGAGCTGATCGCTGGTCTTCCCACTGACTGAGCTACAATCTGGGACCCAGATATTGGTCCTGTCGGAAACCGGGCCACCAGTACCTCAGCCTATACCTGACCAGACAGGTGATCTGCCCTGTGCCTGTTCTCCATGGAGCCTTCAGGCTACACCCCATGTTCCACTTCTCTCCACTGCAGCCAGATGTGGACTTCCCCTTTGTGCACAGAATCCAAATGCCTTCTCGCACCCCCCAGTCCGGGGCAGGGTCACGATGATCATGTGGTCCGTGAAGGACTGGGCTCCAGAATGAAACCTGCCTCCTCCTGTATCTCGTTAACTGGGAAGGCTACAGCCCCAAAGAGTGATCCTAGGAACTGGTGCCCCAGGTCTATGAATCCAACCTCACGGCTTCTTTCCATGCAGCCCAATCAGACAAAAACATCTTGGTGGGGGCACTCCTAGAGAAGAGGGTGAAGTAAACATCACTGGGTCTTGAACCCTGGGAGGCAGGGCTGCCAGGTAACCGACATCGTCACATGGCCAACCCCCCTTGTAATCCACAGTCTGCTGAGGTTGCACGCTATGGTGAATTCAGGCTCAAGGGATCCGATGGACAATAGCTTAGTGATCCAGGGCTGGGTCCTAGAAGTGTCCCAGCAACAATGGAAGTTCCTACTTAGCTGTTCTCACTGTCCTGTTTCTCTGTCTTTGAACTTTTGGAACCGACCTCGGCTCTGACTTGGATCCAGACTCCCCACAGAGCCCTGGAGCTCCAGCACTTTGAAACGGACACCTGATTTTGCCCTCACCCCAGTTCTTGATCCCATGTCTGGTTCTTTCCCTCGGCTTGACTCCCAACTCAGACTCCAGCTTTGACCCTCAGCCTGACTCCAACAACAGCTCTGATGTTCCTGCCACTACTCCTGTCTGTCTCCACCCCAGGATCCTGACCCTCAAATCCAAACAAGAATACAGATACCTCAGAAGGTCGAGTGCAACCTCCAGCTCAAAGTAGGACTCACCCCAATCAAATCATCCCAGCCAGGGCTTTGTAAAGCAGGGACTTGAAAACCTCTCAGGATGGAGAATCTACCACTTCCCTAGGCAACCCATTCCCGTACTTCTGTAGGCAACCATTCCAATGAAGTAGTTTTGCTAATATCCAATCTAGAACTCCCACACTGCAACTCTAGACTAGTGTTCCTCATTCTGTAAAACATCGCCTGGCATAGGAAGCAGCTGTGGCAACCACTTTTTGAGACACGGTTAGGTTACAGAAAGGGGGGAAGGGGAAGGAGAGAATCAAAGCCCAACACAAGCTTTGAAAATGTTGCGGCTCAAGGTTACTGAAATATCGTACAGTATAACCTCAATTCTCCTGTCACCATATCTTTTCTTCTCTCATGTCTCTGCCTAAGCCTGATAAAACCTGGTGAGAGATTCTGCGGCAAACAAATAAAAACACATTCTAGCATTAGGAAGCTCCCTGCGCCTCATGTTTCCGGGACTAAAATGAGGCATAAACTCAAAGGGATGCATCTAAAACTACTGGTGGCTCCTCCAGAGCAATTCAAATAAATGACAGACAATTATTTTTTGAGCTATATCATCTGAAAAGGCGCATTCCCAACCTGTGGAATACTCTGGCTTTTTAATCAGCTAATTATCATTTCGTTTGACCAAGAAAAATGGTCTAAAATATCCTTCTGCTCTGAGATCCCCAGGAGAAGACTTAGACTGATCCTCTCCCAAAATCACAAGAACTGATTTGATCAAATCTCTCTGAAAAGTGCAGTGGCAAACAGGAAACGTGTTAAGAGCCTCATTTAGTGGTATATATTCTATTGCTCTGAAACTCTGGAAATTTGCTTTAATGGCCAATTTTTACATTTAAAAAAAAACAAAAACAAAAAACCCGAAACACCATGAAGTCTGAAGAGCCCCAAGTACAAAACCAACATGATAGGTAGACAGATAGGTAGATAGATAGATAGATCGATATTCCATACAGAAAATGATAGATATCGGTAGATATCACACACAGATATGTTGGTTGTTTTATTTTTTAAACACTTACATGCTCTTTTTTTCTCAATTAAAAACACCCTCCACCCAACGCTCTTTGGCAAGTGTCGTATAACCAAACACAAAGCACTGTAGTAGCAGGCAACAGATTTAGACTCATAAGCCAGGTCTACATTGGACATGGAAGGTTGGCTTTAGGTACGCAACTCCAGCGACGTAAAATGCGTAGCTGGAGCCAGCTTACCTTGAGCCATGCTGTGATGGCGCAGGTGGCTGACGGGGACACATGCTCCCATTGGCTTCCCTCAGGAGGACTGGATGTTGGCAGGGGCTGCCTTCAGTGTTTGATTTACGGGTCTATACTAGACCTCCTAAACCAAATGCCAGAAGATCAACCCCTGGAGCATTGACCTTCCGGTAAGTATAGACGTGTCCGTAGACTCTAAGCCCAGAAGGGACAATCATGATCATCTAGTCCTCAAACTTTTTGGCCCACGGACCACCTGGCTCAATGGAAACCTTTCCATGGACCACCAGTTGCTAATGGAAACTGACCATTAATTACATAAATACACCCGAGCCATTTTGCTAGTGTTGCAACTAGGGAGACTGGTTTAATTTGAATTAATAAACAGCTTGAGCGTTTTAACTTTGTCAAGTTAGTTTATCAACACTAATTTTAAATACAGTAAATATTAATTTATGACCAACACCAAAGGTTTCAATGTTTTCATTATTTGTGGCAGGGGTACGGAACCTTTTTTGTGTCGGGAGCCACTGACCCACAGAAAAATCAGTTGGGGACCACACAAGTGAGAAGCAAAAAAACTCTTCCAAAAGTCCCCAACCCTCACTGATGTGGCCCCCGACTGAAACACCTCACTCCTCTTCAGCTCTCTGGGATGATGGCAAGAGAAGGGACAGGGAAGACTGAAGTTCAGGGCTTCCCATAGGCCAGATTTAGTTTTCTGGAGTTCCATAGTTAGTGGATTTTATGGACCCACTTAGGCTCTGGGGTGGGGACAAAAATGCGGAGTTCAGTGTGCAGGACAGGGCTGCCAGCGAGTGGGATGGGGTGCAGGATCTGGGAGGCAGGGAGGGTGCAGAAGTGGGAGAGGTTGCAAGGTCTGAGTGGGGAAGTAGGGTGCAGAAGCAGGCTGGGAGTAGGATGACTGGTCTGGGGAAGGAAGGAGGAGCAAGGGAGGGTGCAGTGGTGTGTGTCCAAGGGAGGGTGCAGTGGTGTGTGTCCAAGGGAGGGTGCAGACGCAACGGTGGTACCAACCAGAGTAGACTGGGGGTAGGGTGTCTGGCCAGGAGGGAGGGTGCAAGAGCAAGCCATGGGATTAAATGTTGTTACCGTGCACCAAAGCATGTGTGGGAGTGCACCACCAATAGAAATACACGCTGACAGCTGAGGGAGCTCTGCTCATCATCTGGGCAGCACCTGGATCCCTCCTGGGTGGCCACAAATGCGCTCAGCTCATAGAGAACCCTGTTCAAGAGTCTCTTTTCCACCTACCCGAAATAAACACAAAAGTTCCTCATGCCTCCCACCTCCTGTGTCCAGTTTACACCCAGTGTAAACTCTGACAAAAGCACCTTGGGCAGGAAACTCTGTGGACCTACCTGATCCAGGCCGCAGGGGCCTAAAGAGACAAACTAATTTATACAGGAGGGGCTCGTCTGGACAAGGGCAGCCCTCCAAGTAAATGAAGGAGCTGCAGAGGGATGCACCAGTTCTGTGGCTTCCGCCAGAGGATCCTGCCAGGAGGACTCCTACGCAGTGCGGTGGGAGATCAAGTAACCCTGGTCCACCTTGAATCCCTGGAGTGCTCTGGTGGAGGACAACAGTGGAGAGTCTGGCTGCCTGCCCAGGGGGTGGGTCCCTTATTGGGTCTAGCAGATTAGGCCGTGCCAGCAAAAAAGCTGGACTGGGCTCCATGACACACCATGCTCCCATATGGATATTAAAGAAAAAGTTAGGTCCCGTAAGACAAAGGCTCGGAGAATATCAAGGAAATCAGTGTGGGCGCTAAAGAAAGATGTGGACAGTAGTCCTTCTAAAACTCTTACTGCTTTAGAATGAATCTCGTGTTGGGGAAAGGGGCCCGTTGTTTATCCCCAGGACAGTGATCGTGGCCATAAAAGCTCCCCCCAAACTGCTCCATCACCATCCTTCATTTTGGACCCAAAGGATTGTGTGGGTAAACCAGCCTCCAAAACCACTGACTGGCCTCTCTGCTAAGACTGCCCAAACGAGCTATTTACTTCTTCATGGAAACTGGATTGCAGCTATCAGTAAGTTACTAGGAAGGCTGGCAAACAGCCATCAATGGTCGCAGTCAGGCTCGTGGAAAGCAAGGAGGTAGGTGCAAGGCAATGAGCCCCATGACCAACCCCAGGAGCAGGCCATGCCTGATCCAATCCCGCACCTACATCAAGTGGAGTCTTGGCCCACGTCTTCACTCTGTGGAAGATTGACACTGCCACGATCGATCTTCCAGAGTTTGATTGAGTGAGTCTAGTTAAGACTCACTAAATCAAACTCAGAGTGCCCCTGTTGGTGTCCAGTATTTCTGCTCTTGCCAGGAATAAAGGAAGGCAACGGGAATGTTTGCTTCCATTGGCCTCCTGCTATGGGGACACCACTAAGCTCACTTAAGGTAAGCCTACTCCAACTAAATATTCTACATGGCTTCAGTTGCATACCTTAAGCCGAACTGCCGGGTCTTGTGTAGACCTGGCCTTGGTGTTGAGTTCACACCCGGTTGAACCAAATCCTTGGAAAACTTTCAGAAACGTTCAGATCAGTTTGAAAACAGTTGATTTGTCAAAGGGCTGTTACCTAAAACTCTGAGTCTCTCTGCTCCCACGACCACTTCATTGTCATCGGCCGAAAACAGTAATTTTCCAGAGAGGGTTTTCACCTCGAATTTTTGGCTGTGTGCTTCCACTGCTTGGGGACCTACAACAGGAGAAAAGATTTAGCCTCTGTTTTCTGTTGCTAGGATGAAGAAAACCATACAGCACTTTCTTGAATGTGATCAACCCAAACGGTGGGTTATACCAATCACTCAGCCTGCGTGATCTACAATCTGATAGTCTGTTCAGTGCGACTTCTCCTCCTGGGAGGGTGGCTTGTCATTCGGAAAGCGGAGTGCCATGATGTTCTCTCTAATATTACAGACTGCCTTATGCCCATCACTATGATTTCTTCCCACACCTCAATGAGCATTTGTTGACATCTCAAAACTGCCAAGCCACTTGGCACAACTGGGAGCTTTTGCTAAAGGAAGACCCAGGCACAAAGTAGCAAAGAATGTTACTGGGCCTCTTGTGAGTGCATCGGCACCACTGAACACGGAACCAAGATTTCTGCAAGGTGAGTGTAGCAGAGTGTTCCTGGACCTCATCTGAGTGTGTTAGCAAGGGGAGTGCACATGACAAGCAGGACAGGGTGCAAGTGCAACATCTGCCTGTGCTTTGTTTGACTCTCCCTTGTACCTCCCTTGTCTGGCACCCTTGGGACCTGACCGGTCCTGAGCAAGGGGATTTGCTGGTCCTTCCAACATGGCCCGGGCTGCCCTGTTGTCGCCAGCCAGGGCACCAGCCTGGCCCTGCTGCTGCCTGCCTGGCCATGGCTCCCCAGTCTAGAGTTCCATGGCTGCCACCATGGCCAGAGTTCCACGGCCACCGCTGCCACCCTCAGCTCCACGGCCAGGACCGTGCGACTGCTGCTGCCGGCCCCTTCCAACGTTTCAGCCGCAGGGGCCAGAACTCCCTGCTGTTCCTTCCTCCTCACCCCCCCCCACTGGGCTCCCGGCTCAGTTGCCACTTCCCCCACCGCTCCTGCTCCCTAGCCCGTCTCCCTATACCTGGGCTCTGTGGTCCAGGACATCCGTGGATGTTGCTGGACCAGAGAGTCCCTGCGAAGGGAGGTACAACCTGTACATCAAACTTACCCTGAATAAACGTATGCTAGTATCTGACATTCTCCAATTCAAAAGTAATAGCTTGGAGCTGGGGCCCCAAGATAAGTGCCTCTCTCCCAGCCGAGGCAGGTCTGGGGCTGGAGGAGGGACACCTCTCCCCGATCTGTGATAAGTCCGAGGCTGGGCTGGAGTCTGGGGGGGTGGAGGGAGAGGCACTTCTCCCTGCTGCAGCCCAGAGCACCTGTGCAGCCTATAATAGGCTGCTGCTTAGAGGGAGTTTCTGTGCATGAGCATTAGTGCACGCCAATGCCGATGGAGTACACACACTGCTAACTGTGTGCACACCACTGAGTGCAGAAGGCAGCAGGTGTTTAATTCTGCAGAAACACTAAAGGATCCTGCAAACCCTCCGGAGAAAATCTCACAAGGGTTGGCAGCGTGGAGCGCGGATTTCTCTACCCTCCTCTCCTACGCAACATGCGCGAGGCGGGACGCCGTCGTCAGCCCCGCGGGCTCTGGTGCGGGATGCCGCAACCTGCTCGCTAATCTCCCGGGAGCGGTGCTGCCAGCCGGTCAGCAGCAGAGTCGCTTCCACCGGGAATCCCTCCATTTACAGAGCAGGGAGCAGCCGGCAGGGGGCTCTCTGGGAGGGATTCTCACTTGTGGAATTCTCTTCCCTATTTCTCACTGGAGAGCTCCTAGGAGAGACACGCTGTGTGAGCCCAGCGTTCCTCGGAGTCGCGTAAGGGGAAGCTGGTGAAAACATAAGCATGACTGTACTAGACCAGGCCAAAGGTCCCTCCAGGCCCACTGATGGCGGGTGGGGGAGAGGGAAGGACAAAGGTGGGAGTTGCCCCGGGGCCGAGCAATTCAAAGGGGCCCAGATCTCCCAGCAGCCGCTGCTGTTATTGTGACAGCGATGGTGGCCGGAGACTGGACCCCTTTTAAATTGCCGCCGAAGTGCCGCTACACCACTGTGCATGGCGCTGAGGTCTGGGGGGAGGGGTGCCACGGTCTGGGCAGTGCTGAGGTCTGGGGGGAGGGGTGCCACGGTCCGGGCACTGCTGAGGGCTGGGGGGGGGGTACCACGGTCCAGGCAGCGCTGAGGGCTGGGGGAGGGGTGCCACGGTCCGGGAAGTGCTGAGGGCTTGGGGGAGGGGTGCCATGGTCCGGGAAGTGCTGAGGGCTGGGGGAGGGGTGCCACGGTCCGGGCAGTGCTGAGGGCTGGGGGAGGGGTGCCACGGTCCGGGAAGTGCTGAGGGCTTGGGGGAGGGGTGCCACGGTCTGGGCAGTGCTGAGGGCTGGGGGAGGGGCGCCACGGTCCAGGCAGTGCTGAGGGCTGGGGGAGGGGTGCCACGGTCTGGGCAGTGTTGAGGGCCGGGTGGAGGGGTGCCACGGTCCGGGCAGTGCTGAGGGCTGGGGGAGGGGTGCCACGGTCCGGGAGGTGCTGAGGGCCGGGGGAGGGGTGCCACGGTCCGGGCAGTGCTGAGGGCTGGGGGAGGGGTGCCACGGTCCGGGCAGTGCTGAGGGCTGGCTGCCACTGCCTCTTTCACCTGAGGCCTTGCTCCTTCAGGGGCGCAGAGCCTGTCCCCTCTCCCCCACACACACACCTTGCCCCAGGGCCCAGGGTGGCTGTCAGACCCACTGGGTCCATCTAGCCCCATATCCTGTCTTCCCACAGTGGTGCATCTGAAGGAATGAACAGAACAGGCAAGTTCTCCTCCCCCGTCGCCCCATTCCCAGCTGCGAGGGAGGGACACAGAGGTGGGACTATACTAGATTATTCCGACTGCTGTCTTCAGGAGTTGGTTTTTAGGTTAGGGAGCAGGAGATTTTCAGGTTAAGTCATAATAAGTGGTACCACAGAATTTACTATGACTTTATGCAAAGATGCCCAGTGCACCAGGTAGGTGTTTACTGCAGCCTTCAGACATCAAAATACAAGCATTTGGGTATTTACGGTGGCAAAGGCTTGCCTGGCACTGCAAGCCAAGCGCAGGCAGCGCTAAGGTTTTCCAAGAGTCAGCCTCAGAGGCCTTCACCAACCCGTTTGCCAGGTTGGGGCTAGTTTCTGTGCCGGCAGGGGGCGTGTTTGGCATGTGCACACACACGTGTGCAGCAGAGCTGCTGTAACTTCTACCAGCCATCTGCCCACTTCCAAGCGTTCTCAAAACAGAGTCACACCAGGGAGGCAGAGATTGCACAGCAAAGAAATGGCAAATGATTCCCAAAGCGAACAACTTCCTTTCTAATGGCACAATCTGGGGGCTCTGGGTGGCGTGTCTTTCCCGTCTCAAGGCAACGTTCACGCATGGTCCTTACATCACTGGTCGCGGAGGCTGTTTAATTATTTAGCCCTGTGACTGCAGGCGAGATGTTTTATAAGCCTGCCAGACAATCCAAACGCATGGAGAAACAACATGTTTATGGATTTCTGGTGCAGCCAGACGGCGGCACGGCTCTCCCCTGGCAGTCGGCTGCTCTTTTGAGATGCTAAGCACTTTCCCTGCCACCTCTCTTGACACAGATCACACCGGCTCTCCAGTTCACACCCGTGCCGTGCCTTTCGGAAACATCGGCCTCCCCATTAGACCTGATGCTAATGCTAATGCTTGTGAGGAGAAGGGCTCTTTAGCAGCAGATGGGGCTGTGAGTTTGGAACTGCAGAGTGTCTGTGCTCAGCTGCTGCTAACCAGCGGCGCTCGAGAGATCTTAGGCAAGCGAAAAGTATCTTGGGACAATTTTGTGCCCGTTACCAATGAACTGCCAGATTGAATAATCTCCTCCTGCCCCGGCCTCACAAAACTAACCTTTTGTCTCTGGCCTGACGTTCAAGTGGAAAAGATTTTCTGCTTCCTTATTACAAATATGCAGCCGGCCTCTTCTCCAGCACAACGCTAACGTTCTTAGCGTTTGTTTCTCCAAAGCGGAGCTATCTTTTTAGCTTGTACTTCACTGGAAGCCTTATCTGCCTTCCTCTGTGGTGCTTCATGATACCAAATGACCCCGCGGCACAAGGGCCATTGACATCCTCTTAACTCTTTCCTCCGGCGTTTTCTCTTCCTTACCTGTTACAAGCCGCGTAAGGACTTTAGTCTTCTCATTGAGAATGTTCACTGTAACATTTCTGGCAGATTGGAAGTACAATGGATTGCCCTATAACAAGAGCACAAGAGAAAGCAAATGAGAAGCGTGCTTCAAGAACTACACTCTTGAGAAAGGCGGTAGGATGTGCGGCTTTGGGGTGTAAGTTTCTCTTGCACTTTGAAACCTGGCCACAAAGCTAGAAGCCTTTTGGAAGGGCAGGTAATATGTTTGTGTTTGTGTGGGCTGGTTTGTGCTCAGATTGCCCCGTATCAGAACCTACCCTTGTGCACTGGGGTTACATATCCCCACCAGTGTCCCAGCCCAGAGGAATTCTGATTTGATAGTGTTTCACACCCACATTGCGTAGGCCTCACGGACTAATCCCCCATACTGCTTTATCCTGGATCGTGCAGTAAAGTCTAATCTTGCTTTGGAACTGTCGTCTTCATCAGGGGTATGATCTGACCAACCTGTCATTTAAAACCATTCGCATGAGGTGAGTCCGACTGGAACTTCCCAAAGTTCTAGGGTGTTTGGCGCTGGGGTTCGGGTTGGCCCCTCTTTAATTACCACAGCGTATTTTCTAATCAAACCTATAACCTCTGCATAAAACTCCACATTAAATGAGCAGGTGTCATGTTGTGACCGTGGTATGTGTGCGGGGGAGTAGGTGTGCGGTGTGAGAGTTTGTGTGGGGAGGTGGGGGTGGGGATTCTGAAGGAAAGTGAATCTAGATAAAATGTTAAAGCGGTTTTTGTTCTCAATTCACTTATGTAGCGTGACACATGTACCAGCACATCATATAAACACAGCCCAGGGGCTAAGCACATGGAACCACACTGAGCCCATTGATTTCAATGGAGTTAGGTGGCCGGATTTGGCCCTATTGCTGGAGCTCACAGGTTTTTGTCCATGCTTAAATATGCCATTTTCAATTCTTCCATGGAAAAAATAAATAAGAACAGCGTTTGCAACATGGGAGCGTTAGCATTGGCCTTTTCAGGTCCCCTCCCCACCAAAGGAACCCAAAAGAAACCAGCAATGGAAACCAATTGGATCCTTCCATTTGGTTGATTTTGAATTTATCTGACAGAAGTCATGAACTGGAATCTCACTGGGACTCTCCGAATGGCCTGAAAATAGCATGTGGTTACATCATTATTTATGATCTATATTTCAATGCACGCTGGGGAGGACAAGTTAGACTGGCAAAATGAAGGTGATCTGTGCAATTTCCTAACTTCTGAATGTTCAATTTTGCAACCTTAACGTTGATTTTTGGATGAAATACTATAGATGAATTAATGGGGCCTAGCATTCCCCTTGCATCTGACTTCTCCTGGTAGTATCTATCTGGAATGCTGCCAGATCATGCTCCCATATGAGTTCAAATTAAAATAACAATCGAACCATCAAGGAAAACATACTTATGTTGTTCCACAAATTTGGAAACTCACACACGTAGGACATCCAGTCTCTAGAGCGATCCCAGAGTTTCTCCCCAGGAGCAGCCACAGAGCACATAGTATTGATTTCCCAGTGGCAGCTGATTCCAAAGAAGCATTCTAAATGTAATGCTCCGGGTGGAAATGACCTCTCAGGATGAGCCATCAGTATTCATAGTGTCTCACCTAGGCAACTGTGCAGGGCTACTATTTCCAGAAGAGTTTAAAGGGGAAAATTCATCAGCTGCCCAAACCACACCAACAGTAAAATCTGTACAAAAGAAATAACAGCAACAGCACTTCTGTTGTTCCTTTTAGCTTGTCTACTGCTCCCATTGGAGATGGTCTG
Organism: Pelodiscus sinensis; assembly: GCF_049634645.1. Classification (NCBI taxonomy): domain Eukaryota; kingdom Metazoa; phylum Chordata; order Testudines; family Trionychidae; genus Pelodiscus; species Pelodiscus sinensis. The sequence continues at coordinate 38,981,631 of NC_134727.1, read as the reverse complement.
AAAGGCTTCCTTGACTTCAGTAGGAACAGAACAGGTTTGCAGAACAGCTTGCGGTCTGTAGCATACCCCAAATTAATAGAGTACCTTTCAGCCATCAGGCTCCAAAAGCAAGCTACCATGTACAGCCAGGGTGCAACTTTCCGCAGTGCTCTGCCTCTGCTCCCTCAGAAGTCAGTGGGAGGTTGAGCGTTGCTTTGGACAAGAGGAGAGTAAGACCTTTTCAGACAGCTCATGGAAATCCCACCTGCAGCAATTACTTAACCAGCTGCTGCATGGCAGTCACAGCTGGGGTGGTGGGCTGTAGTCTACTGCATATTTGGCACACGTATGAATGAGGACTCAGTGCCGGACCCTTTCCTTAAGACTATTGCAACGGGACTTCTAATGTCTCTGTGAAGCACACAGCAAATCTGTTGTTAAGGTCATATCTGGAAACAGCCACTCGGTGTAGAACTCAGAGGGAGAGATCCCCAGCTGGTGTCAGGCAGGGCATGTCTTCACTTACGAGAAGATCGGCGCTCCGGAGGTCGATCTGCTAGCATTCGATTTAGTGGATCTTCTGCGAGTGGGATTTATCTGACTGATGCTAATTAAGACACCCATGTGAAACTTTGGAAATTAAGCTATAAAATAAAAAAAGGTATCAATGAAATAAACTTGAGTATGTGTGAACTAGAGGAAATGCTAAGTGTGCTTGAATATCCCTCGATCCATTAAAAGAGTAAGTGGTCCTGTGGCATGTTAACTCCCTCGTGTAGACCAGGGCTATTTTGAAATAACCTCCCTTATTTTGAAATAACAAGCGGGGCATCCCCACTACCAAGCTTGATTTTTCAAAATAACGGGCTGATTACAGGAAACTCTCACTTTACAATGGCCCGAATAATGACCCCCCACACTTACAACCATTTTTGTAAGTGCGGAAGGGGCCAAACCCCCCTGACTTATGTCCTCAGCCCACATTAATAGTGGCACACAGTATCTACCATAAATGTAGGTTCAAGTTACGACACCCCCGACTTGTGACGCTCCCCCAGAAACCGATCGCATTACAAGTCGGGCGCCACCTGTATTTTGAAATCTGTACTCCTGTTTTCCTCAGGGAGTAACGCTAATTTCAAAATAGTTATTTCAGGAGTTATTTTGAATTTAGTTATTTCAAAATAATTTCCTAGTGTAGCCATGCCCTAAGGTGCCACAGGACTACTCGTTTTTTAAAGTTACAGACTTACACCTCTGACACCATTAAAAGAGGATCCCTTCATTGAATGAATTATAAATTCTTTGCTTTGTTCTAACCCAGAATCTCATTCTGCTTGACCAGCAATGGTCACAATTCTACACACTTCTGTACGAGTGATGCAGAAATAGCCACAGAAGTCAATGTGATCTCACAAAATCAGAATGGTAGCTTCCCTGCTGCCTCCAGGAGAAAGAAGAAGAGTTGTAAAGCTTATGAAAACTCTGTGGGACAGATCCCAAAGTTCTTTCTCGGGCATAACTCCCAGTTGAGTTGTTTTCCCAGAGTTCAGGATTTCTGGGTTGGCCCACAATGTTGCTACAGAAAACAAATGACGTATCATACGAGTTCGGAGACTTGAGCTGATGCCAGTCTTCACTGTCTGACCTTGGACTAGGCATTTAAGTTCACTCTGTCTCATTTACCTCATCTGTCAGACGAGGACAAATCATTCTCATCCACCTTTGAGATGTGCTCGCAGATCCTTAGATGAAACGTGCGTCGTCTGGAAGTACCGAGTATTATATTTTATTTCTAAGACAGCAGGTCTGAAACGTGGGCCCACTACAAATGACAGCATCTGCATGAACGCCAGGAAACATCTGAAAGTTTAAATAACCGAGCATGCCCCTCTAAACTCCCACAGAAAGGAAAAGAGTAACAGGGCACTGACGAGTCTCTTTTATTTTTTCTCATTTTACCCACCATGGCGTGTGTTCCCCTCTCTGGGGGCCTGGAAAGACATGATGATTTCTCCTGTATTTTTAATGGGCCTGAAATAAACTCAGCTCCACTTTATTACTTCCTTGTTTATGCATGAACATCCTCAGTGACCTGGTCCAAAGAGCTCTTGAAATCGTGTGTGTTACTATTGCAAATGTGGATTTCGCCCTGACTGTTGGATGGAGCTTTTAAAAAGGCAGATGTCTGGCATCCCGATGAAATGATAGCCAAGGAGGAAATTGTAACCATTATAACTGCATTATAAGCACGGCAGGTCACATTTTTGACCTACCCTACTTGACTGCAGTTACTGGAGGGATGCAAATGGACTGAGCATTTTGAAAAGGTTAGCGCGCCTTTCAGTCTCCATTAAGGCAGGACTGTAGTCCAGCCTACACGACAGGCTTGGTTTCAGACTTCATTACGTATTTGCATAATAAGAAGATACAGTAACGCACGCTACTAGATAAGTGAAGAGGTTATGCCCTCCCCCACAAGATCCAGACTACATTAGAGAATACAAACACGGAGCCCACTGCAGCTGTGTCGTTCACGGATTCATGTGGCTTTCAGAAAAGTAAATTTGCTTGCTGGAAGAAGTATGCTTTTATTAGTCTGTAGGGAAGGAATATTTCAAGCACTTAATGTAATGCCCACTCACGTTTGCATAACTCTCTTTCCACTTGGAAATGAATAAAAGAATAGAAAACTATTCCCTGCTGCTGAAAATTAGGCCTCCTTTGCCTCCTGTGTCTATTACATACACACACAGTAACTCAGCCTTCTCTCAAACAAGGCCTTTTAAACACTTCCTGTTCCCCTTTTAGAAATTCAGGTACGATCCGCCATCTCTTTCACCAACCAAAGTGAAACCAAATGCAAGTGACACGCCTTTTCTCATTTTCTGGACAAGTAATTAATCGGGAAATAGGATTGGGGGGGAAATTTCTTACATTTTTCTTACTGTTTCTTGTTGACACGGTGCAACATTAATTCCTTCGCTGCACTAGAGCACCGGGAAATATAGATTGATACAGTGCTATCACTTTAATAAAAAGAATTAGCCACAGTGTGGGCTTCAGAGCTTCCGTTCACACTAGAACAACACTCTCATGCATGGTTCTGTGACCTCCTACACCTAAACTGAGAGTACAGAGCTAAGGTAAACAGTCTGACGAAAGCCGTAACAATGTAAGTATGAGACACGTCTGAATCTCTAAAATGCAATATGCAACAGCACTGGGAACATATATCTCATCGTCTGTTCTTTCCAACGAACGCTGATAAAACAAGAGCTTGATTCAAAGTAAATTGAAGTAAATGGAAAAGTTCTCATGGACTTTAATGGGCTCTACTTCTCTTTAGTCTCAGGGGGGTAGACATCCGAGTCTGTAACTTTAAAAACAGCAAGGTGTCTGGCAGCACCTTAGAGACGAACAAACACATATAGAATCATGAACTTTCGCGGGTAAAACCCACTTCAGCAGCTCACCCATTCCACTCCAGCTCATCTGATGAAGTGGGTTTTACCCATGAAAGCCCATGAAATGGTGTATTTTTGTTGGTCTCTAAGGTGCCACAGGACCACTTGAAATGTCTTTAGTGTGTTGCAATAAAAATGGAAAAGTCTCTCTCTGTATCCAAGACAATTCATCTAGTTGTTCCGCCGTAGTCAACTGCAATATAAAATACATCTCGTGTTGTCATGCACTGAACACTCTGATCTAAAAGATTTCAGTCTCCAGCTTTCCACTTTAACTGTCTGTATAATAGCGGAGAGATTATGAAAGCTCCATAATTTCCCCCGTTTGTTCTCCCTACACACAAATGGATAATGGAAGTTATCACCCAACCCCAAAACAACACTCTGGCTCTACCTCCAGTCCATGTGCCAGCATTAGTTCTACTTGTACACCAAGACATGGGCACTGTAGCTTTTGTCTCCTTCCACCTCCTGTCAGCTAACTTTGGTAATTGTGAGGATGTTGCCAAAAGCTACAAATCTTTCATTTCTTAATTATCCTGCAGCACTAGCTGGATTGAACAATAGCCTTTGATTTAAGTTTCTTTGCCCATTAAATGAGCATTCATCTCCCCAACTGTGCTATTTTGCATTTTTGTGTCTTTTCAGTGATGAATGTGATCAGACTGCTGGAGAATTTAAGGCAGAGGCTTGCACACACCAGGGCTGTAAAAAAGCATTACATTTAACTGGTTAAATGATTAAACAGAGGTGGGCAAGAAGGCTGGGCTGGAACGGCTCGCTCGCCCACCCAGCAGGGCTGGAGTGGCCCCTGCAGCTGCCAGGCTCGCGCTGGACTCCCAGATCCCAGCCTGCATGGGCAGGAAGCAGTGGCCCTCCCCCCGAGTTTGCACAGGTTACCTGTTCACATCCCTAGCACACACCTCTCTGGGAGCTGGGGACCACAGTTCCCCTTCTGCATGTCAGTTCCTGACATTTCAAGTGTTCTCCTTGTAAAACGTTCCATGAATGGAGATATTCAAGAGCAGGGTGGACAGACATCTATCAGGGATGATGTAAATGGGGCTTGGGCCAGTCACGAGGGCAGGGGACTGGACTTGATGATCTCTTGAGGTCCCTACTAGTCCTAGTGTTCTGTGACAGGATGCTTCAATTCCCTTTCAGGGGACAAGTCGAGGAGGGGAGGCACCTTACTGGGATACCTAATTCTTTAGATCCTTTGAAACCCGCAGCTCCAATCCTTTTCCGTAGCAAATATAAGAACTCGGCCTCTGACTTCTGCCTTGCATGAATACCACTCTCATGGCCTAGTCGTAATGCAAATGTTCATGGATATGTACTAGCAGATGAAACAAATTCGCCATTTATTAAAATGTGGGGACATATGCTACAGGATATAGTATTTGAAAGTTGCAGCCAATATGTCAATACAATCTAGTTCGTTTCCTAACTAATCATGGAGCTCTCCAGCAGAGTGTATGAGACTTTGCAAAAGATATCGACTGATTGTTCAGAAGGCTCAATACCTGGCAAAATGAATCATAACACTTGGCCAGCTGCCTTTCATTGGCTCAGCTTCAGAACAAAAACTAAAAGCTCCCAGATCAAAGATTAGGCCACCTTGACAGACGATTGCGATGCAGAGCCCAAACCATCCAAACCTGCGCGGTCTTCAAGGGAATTAGGTATCTTACAGAGAGTTCCTTGGATTAGTTTTGGGAGGGTTAAAAAATAAGTAGGAAATCTTGTTATAGGTAAAGAGGGAATTTAAAAGGAATACATCAACATCAGTGTGTTTACAGTCAGGAAGGTCAAATAGGAGCAAGTTGAATCTGATCCCGTGGAGCCCACAAAGTGGTGGAACAAGCCAACGGGAAGAATGGAGACAGCTGTGTTTCCTCCAGGCTTGTATAAGTCAGGAGAAGATGCCAACACAAAGGCATAAGAACGGCCAGGCTGGGTCAGACCAAAGGTCCATACAGCCCAGTATCCTGTCTGCCAACAGCGGCCAATGCCAGATGCCTCAAAGGGAGTGAACAGAACAGGGAATCCTCATGTGATCCCTCTCCTGTCACTCATTCCCAGCCCCTGACAAACAGAGGCCAGGGACATTATCTCTGCTCATCCTGGCTAATAGCCACTGATGGACCTAACCTCCATGAATGTATCTAGTTCTTTTTTGAACGAGTGTGAAACTCTAGCGACAGGCTGTGAACGATCCAGTTGTACGACTATACCACTCACTGGCGTAGAAAAATCATATCAGGTTCAAATTGGAGAAATGGTCTGAGATAAATAGGATGAAGTTTAATAAAGACACATGCAAAGAGCTCCACTTAGGAAGGAACAATCAGTTTCACACATACAGAATGGGAAGCGACGGTCTGGGAAGGAGTACGGCAGAAAGGGATCTAGGGGTTATAGTGGACCACAAGTTAAATATGAGTCAGCAGTGTGATGCTGTTGCATAGAAAGCAAACATGATTCTGGGATGCATTAACAGGTGTGTTGTGAGCAAGACAGGAGAAGTCATTCTTCCGCTCTACTCTGCGCTGGTTACGCCTCAGTTGGAGTCTTGTGTCCAGTTCTGGGCACCGCATTTCAAGAAAGATGTGGAGAAATTGGAGAGGGTCCAGAGAAGAGCAGCGAGAATGATGAAAGGTCTAGAGAACACGACCTATGAGGGAAGGCTGGAAGAATTGGTTTTGTTTAGTTTAGAAAAGAGAAGATTGAAGGGGGACATCATAGCAGTTTTCAGATATCTAAAAGGGTGCCAAGGAGGGAGAAAACTTGTTCATCTTGGCATCTGAGGACAGAACAAGAAGCAATGGGCTTAAACTGCAGCAAGGGAGGTTTAGGTTGGACAGTAGGAAAAAGTTCCTAACTGTCAGGGTGGTCAAACACTGGAATAAATTGCCCAGGGAGGTTGTGGAATCTCCATCTCTGGAGATATTTAAGAGTAGGTTAGATAAATGTCTATCAGGGATGGTCTAGACAGTATTTGGTCCTGCCATGGGGGCAGGGGACTAGACTCGATGACCTCTCGAGGTCCCTTCCAGTCCTAGTATTCTGTGATTCTGTGATATGAAAAAATCATATGTAAAATCATATCAAGTTCGCTAGATGAGGATAGCTCATTTCAAAAGCCCTTCCAGCCGTGTGAGACAAACCACTCCCCCACCTGCAAGGGGAGAGCTCTAGGAGTCAGGAAGACATGCCCTGCTCTAGATGCAAAGGGGAATGAATCCATTCACAAAGAGACCACCCAGAACACCACCAGAGTGCACTTTTTCCATGCCTGATTCAACCACCCCACTACCCACACCCACAGGTGGATTGACCTGTTCCTGTTGCTACTGGGGTGAGATCCAGCTGGCAGACAGGGGAGCAGGAAGTACGAGAGCTAAAGGTAGAGGGAATTAAGGATGGATGTTTTGGATGTGCAGAGAGTGTGGCATTGATGGGTTTTTTGGTGATAGTGCTGGCAGGGCAGAACATAGCACCGCTTTGTACATGTGAGAGAGAATGAGAGTTCTACCTGGCCCTTATACAAAGCTTTTCATCCATTGATCTCAGAGCATTTCAGAGGAGAAGAAAATGCTGCACCCATCACAGACTGCGACAGAAAAATGTTTGAAGGTGCCATACGTTGAAATGTTGGCAGCACACCACAGCTCATAATGTTCAGATGAATGGACCGATGACATGTGTGAACAACCACTACCGCCGTTCTGGGTGGACGAAACACAGGGTAAGTAGTACATGCCATATTCACAGCTATAGGCTGCCGCCTCTCTATCTACCAACTTCTCTCTTTGCCTGGGGCATGCACAAGGATAATACCCTAGATGGTCACTGTTCCAATTCCACGCAAAGTTTCATGAGCAGTTCTGCCTACTCTGAAGTGGCAATTAACAACTGCCTCTACATGGAGAGGACAAGCAATATTTTTAGGGGTACGAGCACCTGCAAGTGGAAGGGGAACCTTCTCAAGTGAAGTCTTGCAAAAATATCACCTCTAATCTCTGCTCTAACTACAACCAACTCTCCCAGTGGGTGCAGTATGGCTCACAGCCTTCATTAGCAGAAGGGCGCTCACTTCTTTTTGGATTCCCCATTCCCCCTCAATCATTCTGACCTCCACTGGCAGACTGGCGGCGGGATTCTAGTGTGGTCAATTTCTCATTTCATCCCCGCTGCGACTCGGAACAGCAAGTGTGGGAGTTTGCTCATTTCACCGTTGGCGAACAAATTAATCAAGCAGATAAATCTGCAGCCGTTACACTAAAAATACATTCCTTAATGTTGTTGTTTAAGCACAGAATCCCTTCTGTTCTTGAATTTGTCCTTCCAACAGTCACAGATGATGTCCACGTAACCAAATCATTTTCTTAGCAAAATTCCCAGCTTGATGACGTAAGCTTTTCAAAGACCAACCACGATTTGTGAACTGAATTGAGAATGCAGACAGATTAGAACAAATGGTACACAGTGTCCCAGTATATGCCATATATATGGCTGACGATGATTGCTTTTAGGAAGAAAGTAAGAGGTTTGGCATGGAGGTAATACAATGTATTTTCCTTTTCCTATCCTTTTCCTATCGTAAGCAAATCTTTCCTTCAGAGGTGAAATGCATTCATGCCATGTAGCTAGGATCAGTGTGGAGCTGAGATACATTTTAACGTGCAAGTGTCACTGTTATGTCTAAGAAACAAGGGCCTTTTCCATGAGCAGTGCTTAGTGCAAGCTGACAACATGTAGCACAATAGTTTCACCCTTTCCCTTTCCCTTTCTTTTTCTTTTCTCAGGTACTTCAATGTGTTTAAAAAAAGCCCGCAACCCGATTCCCTCTTCCCCAGACAAGAACACTGTATGAATTATATATTTTTGCATTGCTGAGAAGATGAAGATGATTTGTACTAATGCCCCCATCGCTGTGCTCCCCAGACACTGTGTTAAAAAAGACCCCAACATCTTGTGCACAATGGGAATGATGCATCCTGCACATCTCACCCCCCTCATCCCCCAGCAACTCAAACTGACCACCTTGGAAGGACTGGAGAGGACAAAGATTGAACATTCTTGCAGCTTTCTTACGCCAATTTAAATGTTAGTAAAAAGAATGGGATGATTTTTCTGTGGAAAAATATTTCACTTCTCTCATACTTCAGCTGCCTTTAACTCAGTTCTCTGTTCCTGTCTCCCTCCTACACAGTATTGTGATCAGATGCCGACAGATAATGTGGAAATAAGAAGGCTGGAATTTCAATAGAGATAGTAACTAACGCTCTGAGGCACCTCTGAAAAAACTCGATTTCGATGTCTTTTTAGGAAGGCCTTGCAGATTGTAAGGTGCTGCTTTTAACAGAAGCGTTGACATAACATTTGCATAGAACAAAAAAACGAAACCAAAAAAACAAAAAGCCACACATGGATTGGTAAATATGTTTACCACTGCCTGCAGGAAAATACAGGAACCACGTTGGAGACAGTTCAAAGATGCCAACTACACATCTGGGAAAAAGAGTTCCTTGAAACAAATCCATATACTTTTGCAATGCACATGCTACCAGGAAGGAAAAGATAAAGCAAAGCATACCCAGGGACACCGGGTTTAGCCAAATACTTGTGGTTGTATATTATATATGAATGGAAGACAGTTGTAGCTAATCATACTAATGAGGACGTTTAACTTCCATTACCCACAGATAGAGGGAAGGGGCGGAGTGTCACTGACATCCTGTCTTGAGCTAAGTGGCTGCAACAGACTGGTCGCTCTAGAGGAAAGAATTAATGGAATCCGTAAGCTCCTTGGGCGGAGGGTACAGGCGTGTGCTACTGACACACAAGGGCCTGTGACTAGTCTTTGACCCTTGTGACTCCTCTCAGAACCTGTGCCAGGCTCGCTAGTGGCAGCTCATGCCAGAGGGACAGTTCGCTTAATGCATTACTTGGGTTCGATGCGCAGAGTCCTACAAACCTGCCGCTTTGCATCCGCAGGTCCCAGCGGATGGGGCTATCCGGGACTCGTGTTTGCAGATACAGATGTGGAGGCGGATACCGAATTCCGGATCCACGCAGGGCTGCGAGTGTCTTCTCCTGAGTTCTTACAGAAAAGCAGCTGATTTAATTGGCCGTACCCAACCCCTGAACTGCTGTGCAAGGAAGGGCATGGAGGGGGTGGGTACAGATCCTCCCCAACCCCCCAATCCTTTAAGCAGGGGACAGTAACAAACAACTACTGCCCTTGTGTGAGAATAGCTCCAGGATGAGTGCTAGCCATCCCCAAATGGCCCAGCCCCCCACGGCACTGGCCAGCAGGTCTAGGCGAGCGGGGAGGGGAGTGCGTAGTGTAGCAGACATGCTCACCTTGTGCCCCAGGGAACAAGACCTGGATGGTAGCTATGGCGTGTGAGAAAGGCTGTCAGAAGCATGTCTGGCACGGGGCGGGTGTCCAGGCAGAGAAGATAATCTCATCCCTCCAGACGGGAGAGAGCAACTTGGGTTACCAGGTCCAGAGGCACTAAACGTAATACAAAGGTAGTGAAGGGCGGCAGTATCGGCACGTACGAGTCACGCACACAGAGGCGGGAGGTCCACACTGGCTCACCTACGCCTTAGCCAACACTTGCAGGTTCCCCCACATTTCTGATCAGTTTTACCCATGACTGGAGAAATGAGCACAACATAGGTGGGACCTCTCCGGTCCGGCACCCTCGGGACCTGAGCATCCCAGACAAGAGAGTTTGCTGGACCAGGGGAAGTCTGGGAGGGAGGCTCCCCAAACTTCCTAGTTTCCCCACTTGGCTCCTCCCCCCAAACACCTGGCCATAGCAGTCCTGCAGGCTCCATAGCCCTGCAAGTATTGGCGGCTCTGCCAACTTTTCTGCCTTGTGAGCTCCAGCAGCCCCGCAACCCTGGCAGATCTAGCCCCGCGGGCTCTGGCAGCCCTGCTGGTTTCCCTACCCAGCTGACTGCAGGCTTTGGTGCCCATGGGCTCCGCTGCCCTGCTGGCCGGCTCCACTCCTAGCTGCCGGCAACCTTCGCCGCAGGGGCTCTCTGGTTCAGCAACATCCATGGTGTTGCCAGGCCAGAGTCCCGGACCAGAGAAATTCAACCTGTGTCCTATGCAAAAATGGCAGGCTCCTTTCAGCCAGAATGATACATGGGCAAGGACATAGAGCTCCTGTTCTCAGAAATAATTGTACTAAACCCTTCACCTGTAAGCGCTGAGAGAGAGAGGGGGAGAAAGGATTCCAGGAATTAGTTAAAGCTGTGTTGGGTAATGACATTTCACATAGCTTCCTAGATTCTGGAATCTATATCTACTAAGACTCAGCTCTGTCTTACTGCATTTCTTGGTTTTTTTTTTAATAATGAGAGAAAGAAAAGACACATTAAAGCACGTATAATCGATGGCTGCTCTTTTTAAAACTCAAGGAAGGCAGTTCTGTGAGGAAGATTTAAATGACTAGGCTGTGCCTTGGCTGAGAACTTGAGGCAGTTTTACTTCTGCAGTCTAAGGGCTTCCCTGTTTAGCTACAATATTACTACGTCATGACCACGCTGCTTAGAGAAAGAGTCAGCTACTTCTTCGAGATGCCTGATCAGCTGCTTCATAACGAAGATTTGTTGAAAATTAATTATATTGTGTCTGCTGATGCTACAAACAAAACTAAAAAAAAAAAAAATCCTATTACATCTGGCCCCATTTCTTTGCCAAATTCTTGACATAATTAGGGTATAATTGGAAGAAAAGCACAGACGACAGGATGAAATTGATAGAAATATAAATAAAAATAGAACATTACTGCTCATGTTAGAGCTCTGATTCAGTAACCATGGGGTTAGGAATCTGCATTTTTCACCTTCAAAGACTGCTGCACAGTTCCACATTTGCCTTTCTTGGTGAAAACTAAACTGCGCACTGTTGGGTTTTCCGGGCCCAGAATCCAAAGCTGCAGGCACTTGTCAATGCTTGAAGCTGGGGCTTCACAACCAAGCTGCTCCCAGACAATACACATGCGAGAGTGGCGCTTCTGAAACTGAGCCTGGCTGCTCTGTGATTTGTAGAATGACCAAGCCATCCCAAATATGAGTCAAACACATCATTCAGAAACTCCCCCCCAGACAGTACAGGGCAATGCAGCAAATACACACTGATGTCTAATCAGACTCATGACTCCATCTGCAAGGATTTTTTCCCTTCTGATACAAATGGAACGAAACAAACCCAATGAAATTCCCAGGGGGACCAGTAGCGAGTCCACATTCCCCACATTGTGGGAACACTTTTAGGCAACTGTCATGGTGTAGCGGAAACCAATCAAGAATTCCCTGAACTCGCTGATTCAACGGCGAATTCTCCCTTGGGATTAACAAAGTGCAGAGGCTACTGTAGGACAAGGTTTCATCCAACTATGTATATGGGGCCAACAGTATGATGGCTGGAGGTTTGTCCTAGTCAGATATAACCTTAATGAGCTTAATGGTGACAGATCTCCCAATAAAATGAATGTGCTATCAATGTGCATCAGAGTGAGACAGAGCGAGCGAGCTAAGCTTTGCAAATATTCTAACTCATCGATTTATATCGCTTCCATGGCGCTCAGAACTTGGGGTTCATTTGTTTTCATTTTATGGTCTCTTAGGCACAGTTATTGCCTTTCTTAAACATTGCTACAGCTGTTAATAAAACATACCCAAACGATACATATGTAAAATATAGTCAAAGAGACAAGTAAGACTACATAGAACTAGTCACGCTTCACTGTTAGGATTATGATTACAGGTTGGACCTCCCTGGTCTGGCACCGTTGGTCCCAAATGAGGGAGTTTGCCAGACCAGGGGAGTCAATTCTGGCCCCCTGCTGCTCGCTTACTGGGTTATCCAAGTAATTCTCCTGGCCCTGGCAAAGCTTCCGGCTCTGCTCCCAGCTCTAGCCATGCTCCTGGCCCAGAGCTGAACTGCGCTCCCAATCCTTGCCCCCGTTCCGACTCTACTCCCAGCTTCTGGCAACGCTGCCATACTCCCGGCCGGCCCCTGCTCCCAGACACCAGGACTCTCATGGATGTTGCTGGACCAGAGTGTCCCGGACAAGAGAGGTCCTTCCTGTATTAGTTATTTTTTGTATTCTGGTAGCATCTCAAGTCCCCAGAGAGAGATCAGAACCACCCTGCAGTTGGCACTAGGGATGTGAAAGTGTAACCATGTACCTGGTTAATCGATGGACTAGGCTTATCGGTTAACGTTCACGGTTACACGCAGACTCCCAGTATGCACAGAGAGTTAGCTTAAAGGCCAGCTCCCAGTGCACACCGGCTTACATGGTTACTTTAAAAGCATTTTAACATCCCTAATTCTCACGCGTACCAAGATTGTCATGGCACAATCTCTCTGGGATGCTACTGAAATACAACTACGACTGCTCCTAATAAGAACAGAAAACATTCCCACGTGCTTAGATTGGGCAAGGGAATTCATGCGTCTGATTCATCTGCCTCCGTACACTGCTACGTAGCCAATACTTACAGACATACGTGGGGTACCCGGCAACAGAAACCAATTCAATCACAGATCACAGCATGCAACTTGCCTAATCATGACTCACACCTCACATTTTTCAACAACGAGAAGTTTTCTGTGAACAGGCAGATGGTGTTGTTATGGGACTGTATCATCCACAACACTTGCAGATGTACAGCATTTACGAAGCCTGCTGAAGACGATTGGCATGCAACGTGCTTCCTGGGAGAGAGATCCAAATGAAATGAGTTTTGCCAAAGGGAAAAAATATGTATTTATATTTTGAATGTGTACCATCTGATCTGCATGCTCACATCAAATATATGCCATAGTTATGCAGGGAAGGTATTTATATACCTTTAAAATCTCTTGGATGGAGCTAACGTGTGCACAATCCAAACCAGAAAACGACTAAGATGCAGATCCAGCTTGTAGTCTTGTTTCAATCCCCAAATGGTTTAAATCCACAAGTAGAATCAATAGGAAGAAGCCCTGCAGAGAAAGCAATTACATCGCGCAAGCAACTATATTAAAAACACAAGAATAGCTAGACTGGGTCAGACTAAAGGTCCTTCTAGCCCAGCTTCCTGTCTGCCGACAGTGGCCAATGCCAGATGCCCCAGAAGGAGAGATCACAACATGTAATCATCACATGATCCCTCTCCTGTCATCCATTTCCAGAGAAACAGAGGCTAGGAACACCATCCCTACGCATCCTGGCTAATAGCCATTGATAGACCTAACCTCCACGAATCTATCTAGCTCTTTTTCGAACCCTGTTAAAGTCCTAGTCTTCACAACATCCTCTGGCAAGGAGTTCCACAGGTTGGCGGTGTGACTGATTAAGCCTGGAGAACAGGGAGACACAGAGGAAAGTACAGCCAGCTTCACTTTTATGGTTATCTGCTGGAATTCGCACCTCTATCTCTTGCTTACGAAAGGTTACAACTCCATTATAACATGCTCTTACTAAAAAAGTACTATTGCTTCCCAACATCCATTGACATGAACCCCGAGCAGAATTCCCATCATAATGGCAATGCTCCCTCACATCACTCCACATTCAGCAGACAATGAGCAAAGTACGGGCCCCTCATTGGAAAAGAGTTTTGAAGGGTTTAAAGTGCTTTCCTCTTCCATGTTTTCTGTAAGGTCCCTGCCTTGATCCAAACCTCAGGTCTTCACCCAAACTTCTAGCTTTTGTGTGTGGCTCGGAGCGTGTGTAACTGTTATACGCTGGTCTCACAGACTTATAGCCGCTCTGTACTAATTTGTAAACACTGCATGTTGGCTTGGTTATGGGGACATTTAACTGCATTCATGTTTCGGGTTAGCTCAATAGCAGGCTTTGTGGGAAAGCAGGCAGGAAAGAAAAGAAGAGCCAACTCTCAGCAAACCTTTAAGAATAGAGAACAACTCCAAAAAGACCAGCTTTGATGGTTTTTCCGCCTCTCCAGACAACCTCCAAAAATCTTCCTGACCTGGAGAGAAAAAGGCCTACAATCACGGGAGAACAAAAGAATTCCCGGAGGATTCCAAGGAACTTTCACTGAAAGACAACATGCATAGAGACTACCACTTCAAGCCATTTTTCTCTCAGTGCTTTGTGGTTGCGGAAGGCTGGTTTGTCACTCCGTTTACACTGGACACAGTTCTGGAAAGGAAGAAATTCAGGGATCTGACAACAGACCTGTAGGACAATAATGATTGATACATGGAGGATGGTAGCCCTGGGCCTGTGTAAGAGTGGAAGCCTTGCAAAATTCCACCGCTAACACCTGAAGGGATGCACTGAGATCAAAAAGGGGACAGAGACACAGCCCTGTAGTCTTAACCACTAGCTCTGCCAGCAGATTAATCCAGGGCACAGCAGGGAAAACATGCTGGGCATTCGGACCCTGAACTCCCAGTTACCTGCAGAAATACTCTAAGAGCAAATAGTATTCAGAGAAGCAAGCAGGTAAGCAGGAGGGGAGATTAGAAGCTGCCTGTAACTCGGGGTAGGCAGTAATTTTTGACTGGGAACCACTTCAGAAATTTTTGAAGTGGTCCGGGCTGCCCTGGAAGGGACGGGGCCTCAGGTGGAAGGGGCGGGGCCAGGACACTTTCGTGTTTCCACACACACAGACCCTGATTGGTCTTTGCCCCCCTTCCCTGAGCGAACCATCTGGCAGTTCTCTCTAGGCGCCTGCGCCCCTGGTGGTGGGAGGAGACGTCACATGCTCCCCACTGCCCCCAGGTCAGTCAGGATGGGGGTAGGGTGGGAGGAGACTTTGCACGCTCCCCCCTTCTACCGCCAAGCCCTGATTGGTCTGGGAGCGGGGGAGCATGTGAAGTCTGACCCCGCCCGGTAAGAGAGCGCCATGCTTAGGGTCACCTGCCAGCTGAGCAGCAGCTGGTGGTTGACTCTAAGTGCCAAGCCCCTTGCAGGACAAGAGGAAACTTCATGCTCTCTCCCCGCCCCCAGGCCAATCAGGGCTTGGGGGGAGAGAGGGAGAGCGCGCAAAGTCTCCTCCCACCCTACCCCCTCCTGTAAGGAGCGTGCGGCACTTCTAAGCACTCCACATTCTGATTGGCCTGGCCGCGGGGGAGCGCAGAGTCTCTTGCTCCCTGCACTCTGGCACGTGGCGCTTAGCGTCAACCACCAGGGTTGACTCTAAGTGCTATGCACTCCCTTGTCCCTAGGCCCTGATTGGCCTAGGGACGGGCCCCTGTGGGCTGGATCAACCCACTTGGCGGGCAGGATCCGGCCCACGGAGGCCCTTTTGCCCGCCCCTGCTGTAACTACTGCCATTCAACATACCGTCCGTCTGGCTCAGGAGCCAAGCAGCTCCTAGGAAGCAAAGGAGACGTCCCTGACCAACAGGCCAGGAAGGTCTCGGGGCAGAGTTTCAGGGAGGGATCTGGCTTAGGAGCAGAGCTGCAGCTGTTCCGGGCCACACTCAGCAGAGGAGGAAAGTGCTGGCTGGCCAAGCTGCATAACTATGTGAACGTTTGCAAGGAGCAAAGCGCCTGGGGCTTGCTCAAATGAGAGCTGGTCCAGGCCAGTAAGTGAGAAACACAGCTATGCTCTTAAGGATCCACGCAGTGGCGGTCAGTCTGCAGTCAGCAAAAGCATGAGGGCAAAAGCCAGTTAAGCGCCTTCGGCCTGCAGCCTGGAACATGACCAGTCCCCAGCGGAATCAGATGCAGTATCCTGGCTTTGAATGAACAGACACAGGAAACCAAGGGAGCTTCCTAGCAAACAGCATTGCCAATAAAAAGAAGACATGATTATTAAGTCTTCTGATGAACCGAGGCCTGAATATTGTCCTACAAGGAGGTACATCTGGAGAACAGCACAGAAAGATTCTCTGTCCAAACCTAGACTCTCAGAGTAATCATCAGCCTAACATACCTGAAAGGTTAGATGCCTGCTGACTCCAAGACAAAACTACGAGCGATAGTCCGACAGGCAGCTCAAAGGAGCTGTGCTCTGAAGACATCTCCAGGAGCGCAAGAGCCCGGGATCCCAAAATAAATACACGCAAGGTCTGTGCTCAGACGAGTTCGCAAAGCATCTCAATAGCCCCCAAGATTAGAATCGACTGAATTTCTGTGCTATCACACCGGAAGCACATCGCCGCAAGTCCTGGAGATTGCCTATAAGAAGCAATTCAGAGGACTGATGAAATACCATATTTTTATAAACTAGTAACGTTTTATGACGCCTGAGATCAGTTCATCTAACAAACTGTCAAAATGAGATCAACACGGGTTTTTATGGGACATATCAACAGCCAAACAGCTCAAACGAGCCACTATATTACACTAAAGTAATGAGAACTTCATTTTCTTGCCTGTTTTTGCAGTATAACAGACCCCTCTCAAACTGCTTACTCAGGGTGCATCTACATTGCACTCGTAGCTCAAAATAAGCTATGCAATTTGAGTTATGTAAATTACATAGCTTATTTCGAGTCAATTTGAAAATAGCTTATTTTGTAATCTGGCACTGTCTACACAGTGCCAAATTTCAAACTAACCTACTATTCCAAAAAGTCCATTACTCTTTATGGAATGCGGTTTACAGGGACTTCGGAATAGCGAGCCCGTTATATTTTGAAATAATGGGTGCACTGTTAAGACGCGGGATACCTCTGGTATCCCGAAATAGCCCTGCAGTGTAGACATAGCCTAAGTGTATTATTTGGCCACCCATATGTGGTTTCACTTAAGTTTACACGAGAGCAACTACTTTACTACAAGTTGAACTTCACTTGTCTGGCATCCTTGGGACCTGTCCGGTGCTGAACCAGAGAATTTGTTGGACCATGAGAAGGCAATATTGTCTAGCAGCATTACCAGCACTTCTACCGCGTAGTGGGCTGTTAGACACATTTAGGGGTAAATCACAGCACAGAGCACTGAGCGCCAGGACTGGTGGCTGTAAACAAACTTTACAGGACCGTGGGAAACGGCCACACCCAGGGTAAGTGGTCATCCAGCTAACTAACTTCGTGCCGGACCATGGATGTTACCAGAGTGCTGGACTAGAGAGGTTCAACCTGCATAAAGAGAAATGACCATTATTTGCAGTTCTAAGCCCTGAACAATTATCCTCTCTCCCTACTTCTATAACACCCAAACCTGAAATACTAACGTTCACAAAACAAACAGTCAACGATCTGCTGAGCAGGCATCATCAAAGAGAAGGGAAACAGAAAATGAGCTGGGAGTCCCAGCTGGGCAGTTATGCCTGTTTCACTCCAGTCAATTTGATTGTCAGTCATTTTATTTATTTCTCTCCTTTAAGGTATTGATGTTTTACAAGGCTCCTCTTTACAAACAAACACATCTCAATCTTCAGGGGCACCCCCTCCGGCTCTGCTCTTGTCAGATCTCATCAGCATCAAAGGCCTCTGCCTGTTTAGTATTTGGGTAGGAGACTTTCAAGGAAAAGCCACAAGCTGCATAGAAAGATTCCAAAGCGACTCTTTGGCTTCTGAAGCAGTTGCTAACCAACCTCCTTGTAAGCACTAGGGGGCACTGTTCTGTTGGTCCTTCAGCTGAGGGACAGATTCCGAGCCCAACCGTTTATGCATATTAAAAATACAATAGCTTCAGGGGGTAGCCGAGTTAGTCTGTTACAGGAAAAAAATAGTATGACAGCACTTTATAGACTAACAAAACATGTAGATGGTATCACGAGCTATTGTGGGCACAGCTCCTTCTTCAGATGACCGGAATTATGAGTTTGGGAGGTGTACACTCGAAATAAACAGGAGAGGGGAAACGGGAGCGGGGGAAGAAGGGAAGTAAAAGGGAGGGGGATGAGAGACAGCATTAGTAAGTATCTGGAGAATGGGTACTTAAACCGAAGCAGATAAAAATCAAAGTCAAAGCTAGATCCCCAAGTCAGGAAGGATACCGCCGGGAGAGCTGTTAGCACCTTCAATGGTTGTTAAATTGGTAATGTCCTCACAATTGAGTCCATTAGCATGTGAACTGAATTTGCGGATGAACTGTAATTCCAATGTTTCCAACATTTCCCTGGGGATCTGGCTTGTAGATCTGGTTTGTGACAAGACAGCTACTTGGAGATCTGTCAGAGTGTGATACAGTGACAACCCCCCTCCCCCCGTCCTTTGAAGCGGGGCTGTCCAATGGGATGCTCTCTTCTCACCATGCCAAAGCCACGGTGTCTTGTGACAGTGAGCGCGAAAGTCATTTTCACTCTGACAGCTTTATGCCGCAGACCCGCAGACTCCTGCCAGTGGACGTGGCTGTAATTGTGAAAGCCAATTTTGGAAAGTCGGCGTTTGAAATCAATGCATTCAGTTAGACCCGCAGATGGGACAGCGTAACAGAGAACATTCGGAGGAAGGTTTCCAGAGAGACTTTAGGGTCTGCAATAGTAATTAGGCAACTTTAATGCTACAGCAGGGAAAGACGGTTCCTGACGGTGAGCACTGATGTCTCTGTCCCTATAGGAAGAATCTCTTCTGATGGATTTGCCATTATTCTTCAGCTCCTCTCTTTGTTACTCTATTTGCTTTGCCTTCCTTCTGCATCCACCTTCCCCTCCCAAACAAACAGGGTAACATCTCCCCACGCTACTCCCCTCCCTAAGTGTCTGAACGAGCAGCCTTCTGCAACTCAGAACCAGCTCTGTCGCTTTTCTTCTCCTCTCCTTTGCGGTTTCTCGGTAGACGACCTGGCAGATTTAGCTCTTAATGCCCGGCCCTGTTGGTATGACTTCCTTTCCCTCTGTCTAGCGTTGAATTGTTGTAATGTAGTTCAATTGGAGGGTCTCTTGTTGCATCATCTCTAAGCTACTGATAAATACATTAGGGAGGGTGTTTATACAGGTTGGACCTCTCTGGTCCGGCACCCTCCGGGCCTGACTGGCCTTTGCTACTAGCCACAGGCTGGCTCCCCACTTGCTGCTGGCCCTGCTACTGCGCGCTGGGCTACCCGGCCTCACTGGGCACCCCCGCTGCCGCACGCAGAGTTTTCCGGCCCTGCAGGACTCCTGGCCACCAGCCCTCCACTCAGACTCTCTGGTCCTGCCAACCTCTGTGCCAGACCACGGATGATGCCAGACCGGAGAGTCCTGGTTAACAAAGTTCTAGTCTTACAGACAAAAACACTCGATGTTTGGGAAGGGGGTTGATAAAGGAAGCCTGTGCCTAGAGAAGGAGTTCTACCCCAGTGGCATGGCCCATCGCTTAACCAAACCCCTCCATGGCAGTCTGGCTGGTGCCTTTGGATTCTTGTCCCCGATCCCAAGGGGAAAGAAATGCAAATCAGTTCAGCCCAAGGCTGCCTTCCTCCATGCATGATGATCCCCCAGACCATTTCTGGTACCATTATGGCACCCATCCCTCTAGTACCAGCATGCCTCACGAGCACTCTTTATATTTATCACCACTACTCCCTGCAAGGGGGGTATCCTCATTTCACACATGGGAACCGATACCCCAAGGGTTTAAGTAACTTGCCCAAGTGCACTCTAGGTGTCTGTTGCAGAGCTGGGAATTGATCCTAGGATGCCGGCAAGTGCTCTAATCACTGCCCCATCCTTCCCCTGATGTGATTTCCTTTTTGGCCTCTTTGAGGGGGAACTTCTGGGGACAGTGGTAGAGGCCACCTGCAGATACCATGCTACCGGAGGGGGCCTGAGGGAGGGATCTGGTGGCAGACAACACACAAGGAGCTCCCACCGAGACTCTCGTTTCCTCTGAAGGATACTTGGGGAAGCCGTGGGTTCAAATGGCGCCGCTTCCATCTTTGTTGTGCAAGGCCAAGAGTGTCCCTGCGCGGACGGAAGAACGTGCACTGAAACCCATCGACTTTTCTCCTCCCTCTGCAGGTTATGCCCACGCAGAGGAGAAACGGAGCGGTCTCTCACTGCTACGTACAGTTCTGTGCGAGCAGCCATGGAAAAGCAACCCGCTCCTTAAGCAGAAAGGTCATAAGCAAAATCAGGTGTAACCAGGTGATAGTTTGCCTCAGAAATGAGCCTCCGAAAATGAAGAAAGAAGCAAAAAAAGGGTTCCGGCAAAATTGTCATTTTCCAAAAGAGCCATTTTTTCACTTAATATTTGTACACTGCATTGTTTTTATTCAGCGTTACTCTAACACCGCTTCCCACGGGAGGCAGCATGGCTCTCAATATGGCTCATTGGAACAGGACTCAAGGTGCAGAGGGGATGCTCCTAGCTTTACTAGTGACCACAGGGAAACCACCTCACCTATCCACGCCTCTGTTTCCCCTTCCATCTTTGTCAGTGTGATCTCCTAGGCCATAAGCTCTTAGGGGCAGGAATCTCTCTTACTCTGCTCACCTGCCACTAACTCCATCACTCTTTCATCTTAAATAACGCAGTGGCTATTTCTATGTTCTAGTGTATGCAAAGCAACCAGGGCCCTGTGAGCCAATGTAGAAGTCTAGACTTAATGTATCCTTAAACTCAGGGGTTTTGCCCTTGAGAGAAAGAAATGCAGCGTACTGCAGCAACACAGGCTACAATGTTTTGTTCCGGATTCAGAATTCAAGATTTCATCCCCAACGGATACGATCTAAGCGTTTGGAACCGTTGTGTCTCTACCCAAGAGCCAAGCCAATTTATCTCTCAGTTGTCACTCCACCCAGTGCTACTAACTAAGCAACAGGGAGCCTAAACATCCATCTGTCCTATCTCCACAGAACTCATACTGCCTCGGAGAAATGAAAAGTTTCTCTTAGGAGACTGCAGAGAGGAAATGGAGCCGGGAACAATGCATTGCCCCTACACATTTGCTAGAGAAAAGGAGTGAAAAGATAGCAGAGAAAAGTGAACTGAACGGCACCACCCCGTTACCTCACAAGGGGGCTAATATGGGAATGCGAGATGCCAGACACGAAATAAAACATAAACGTCCAAACTAGACACTGAAATAAGGTTCATTCTATTCAGCCACTTTCTCGTTTGATATAAAAAGAAATATTTTATGTCCATTTTGGAAAACTTAAGGACACGAGAACGGTCAGACCAAAGGTCCATCCAGCTCAGTGTCCTGTCTGCCAACAGTGGCCAAAACCAGGTGCCCCAGAGGAAGGGAACAGAACAGGTCATCCTCACCTGAGCCCTCCCCTGTCACCCATTTCCAGACAAACAGAGGCTAGAGACACCATTCCTACCCATCCTGGCTAACTGCCATTGATGGACCTAACCTCCATGAATTCATCAAGCTCTTTTGAACTCTGCTAAAGTCCGGTCTCCACAAATATGAAATCCAATACACAATTGACTTGTCCGAATCTCAGGATACACAACTCAAGTGGCAATATGATGCAACCTGGTTTTCAGTTTAGTTCCAGAGGAAACATAATCCCACCACACGCGTCCACATAGCTAATGTCCTCTCCCTTTAGAGGCTCGGTGGCAAACCTACTGAGAAGTTTATTGGGTCAAGGTGGAGATGCAATGCAAAAATCCATGAAGCAGCGAGCATCTAGTCCTGACTCAGCATCTGACCCTTAGGATGTGGTTGGAGCCCTTAATTTTAGAACCACCAAGGCCAGCCCAAAGGGGAAATAAGACCAAAACCCAAGGTGATTTTATTTCACTAAACTGGAAGGAAAGGAATCAGCAAAATTGTGGGGGTTGCTTAGGAAATTTGCCTTCTGTCTCTCTCCCTCCCCTCCAATATGTGACTTTTGTGGATGATAATGAAGCCTACATAAATGCACAGGGCTTAAATAAACTCTTCTCACTGGAGAGAATAAACACTTTTAGTCAGTGGCTTCAACTTCTGAATTCAGGCACTTCTCAAGTGGTCATAGCAGGCGTTTTCTTGCTGCATGACGCATTGTTGTTAGCACAACAGAAGTACAAACGCACGGTTCCGAGTGTTTGTTTAGAGGTGTGCCCACTATGAAAATACATACAAAAGCCCAGAGAGGAGACCAGCTTGGCACACTTGATTAACTTTAATAGGTGCTGATTATGCTGCTCATATTCCATGAAATTAAAAGGCTTACAAATGCTATGAGCCATTACCCTTCCATTTAAGGGAGCTTATGACATGTTAGCAACATTTAATGAAATTCTGTTCAAAATGCTTCAGCGAGACTTTACTTCAAGATGTAACTCGCGGTGTTACTTCAGAAAAGGGTTTTATGGAAGAGCTTCCTCTCCCTGTCTTTTTGGGGGATTGGTGCAACACTGGAAAGATGGACAAAGCCATAGGAGAGGCCAATTTTTCCCTTAGCACATACATGTCACTGCTGGAGATGGCTCAGTCTTTGTAACAGTTGAATACATGAGGGAAGGGAATCTGCAAAACAAAGCCTAAATCCAACGCAAAATTCAGCACTCCCTCTGCCAACCTCCAATATCCTCTTGAAACATCACAGTTGAGAATGGTTTGACCAGCTCCAGTGTCCAGTTAGGACACAGTTTTCAATCTAGCTGCAAAAGTCGTCTTCATCATCCAGCTCTTCAGCAGGCCA
This sequence comes from Pelodiscus sinensis, assembly GCF_049634645.1. NCBI lineage: Eukaryota > Metazoa > Chordata > Testudines > Trionychidae > Pelodiscus > Pelodiscus sinensis. The sequence continues at coordinate 38,958,677 of NC_134727.1, read as the reverse complement.
GGTACCCCAGTGCCGCTGAGTCCTGGCCCCGGCAGACAGACAGCAGCTCTCTTGTGGGATCTGCCAGATTCCCTACTTGAGAATGGACCTGGGGACGACCTGCCAGCTGTGTTGTCTTCTGCACAGGTGAGCCTGCTCTGCCCATCAGGGTAATGAGCACTCGGCATCAATTGCTGGTGCTCATGCTGATCTGAGACGTCTTGCACCTCACATCACTGAGGCATTCAATGCCTCAATCTATCATGTTTGTGCTTCTGGTTGCTGCCTCTTCGCCTCACTGATAACTATCAGGAAGCAGGACTCTAAGGACTGACCAGAAGGAGACAGCTGAAGTGTGGCCTTGAAACAGAGACAGACAGACAGACACCTGCGCGTGCACGCACACAGACAAAGTAGGAATAAGAGATCCTCCAGAAAAGGGCTTTATTCCGGAGGATCGCACCAGTCTAGACACTTTTTTCCGGCTTTTCCCCAAGCCGGAAAAAAAGCGGCGGCCATGTTTATTTAAATCCCGCAGGGGATATTTAAATCCCCCGCGGATTTCCCTATTCCCAAGTTCAAAATTAGCATGCTCCTTCCGAAGAAGGGGCCAGTGTAGATGTAGCCATGGTGTAGATGCTGCGGCGGCTTGGCTTAAGGTAAACCAACTCCAGCTACACAAAACGTGTAGCTGAGTGACATACCTTAGTTCGAATTGCCTGGTCTAGTGTAAGACCAGGCCTTAGTGTTTATAAATGGATACTTTTGGCTCTGTAGCGGGTACGTCTTATTGCCGGTGCATGTCACTGTTTAGCTCCACAAGTATATTTTACTGCTTGTGAACGTGCAAATTTCACTTTGCAGTAGGTATGACTATTGCGCAAATATGATGAGTCAATGCCTGGATTCTGGCACTTAAATCAAATAGATACACTATGAGACAAGTTGTGTGCAAAATAATTATTTATCAGCCTTAAAAGCTTCCTTTTATGACTCGACTCATTTAAATATTGGCCTCGGGAAGAGTTGTTACTAATGAAAAGGGAATCATTCGTGGCAATGGGAAATGCATGAAATCGCATTGTCTGCAGTTGCGATGTAAACTGTTGTGTCGACAACAGCTGATTAAACTCTCGCAGGAAAAAGATAAACGTTGTCGGCTCCAATCCTACAGTTAGTTCTGCCACTGTGGACTCCCGCCCCAGGCAGATTCTTACTACTGGATCTGGATCAAACCCACGGCCAGGAGACCCTTGCGATTTGTGGAATTGCTATTCGTGGCTCTGTGCATTCGCAGGGGTCTTCTGTCCCAGCCTGGTGGGGGCCCAGAGCCGCGGGGAACTCACCAGCCACTGACATCAGTAGGCATTTTGACCATGTTATGTTGCCTGGCTCTAGCCCTGCCAGCTACTCTGAATGGACGGACTTCCACTGAAGCGAACAGGACTCCACACGGGGAAAGCCAGCGCCCCCCACAACGCACCTTGCAGGTTTGAAGCCCAGCACATCCTCTGGCAGTAAAATGTCTGGATGGCAGCTTTGCATTTTGCACTAACCCTTTTGCTTTCCCAAATGGCGATTCGTTTTTTAGGGCTAGTTTAAAACTGGTTTAAAGCGTGCGTGAGTGCGCGTGTTGTTTTAAAGGAAAAAACTGGGTGTTCCAGTGCAGGTGACAAAACTGATCCAATATCGTCCTGAAAATGCCTAATACTACAGATCAAGTTCTGCCATTATCTAAACCAGTGCAGCATCATTGTGGCTGAGGGCTGCAGTCCTGTAATGTGTCCTGTCTGGTCCGATCCACCTGCACAGAGCTACATTCCAGCCAGGGGAGCTACATTCCAGCCGGTGGGTATGAGACTCAGCCTATATGGATCCGATGGCAGGGTCAGAGTCAATATATTTTATAATGCAGAATTCCTGATCACGCAAATACGCACTTTGCTAATATCAGCACTCCTGCTGCATTCGACAGGATTACCCGTGTAAGGAAAACTAGGCATGTGCATAAATATTTGCAGGACTGGCATCTAATTTTCCACTTATTAACTAGAAATGATTACTATAAAAGATCAGCTCATCACTTGTTTTAAATAACATAAGCTGAACTGCATTTAAATCTTGAATGAGGATTTGTGAATCCTAAATTTGGGATATGAGAAGATCATTTTCTATCGGCGAGATTATCCTCTTTCTAGTTGTCACCCGATTACTCAGCCAAGTCTACACTTTTGTTGTGCAACCTCAGCACACGATTTTATTTGTTGTCATTGGGATAGAAAATACATCACATTCTATATCAAACATCCGTATGTGTTGTCTATAGATGTGGAAGTAGCACACCTCAAAACAAAGCAAAAATGTCCATTCAAGAAGGCTGAAGCTTTGCTGAAAAGAAGTTTCAAGGAACCCGCCTGTTAATGTCTCGTCTCAAAAAAAGGGCACAAAATTTCCACTTTTTAAAATTCTAGTCAAATCCAAACAATGGCAGATTGCGATCACAAGCAGCCCGTTATCGCTGCTTTCCAGCACACAAAATTAACACTTGTGCTCTTACGTGCAACTTTCAGGAGAAGTTTGTCTGCTTTTAAAAAGTAAACAGATGGTTCACACAATTGTCCGCAATAAATTACAACTGTTAGAAAGACAGTTACATTTTGAGAGCTACAATGAATCTGGGCTGCAGATGGGCTTATGGATGACCCTTCCAATTTTTAATAATCTCTGTAATTTATGTGCAAGTAAAGAAATGAAAAGACGCCACATGCGCCTTCTTGGCTAAGTAGAAATCACTTTTATTTACTCAGGCAATACTTCATGGTCCAGTTAACTTCTTAATTAAAGGCAGCAAGCTGCTCGTGTTCCATGCAAGTGGCCCGGAGAATAACATTTCGTGTGCAATATGTTTATCTGGGAGTTAAAGATGCTCTGCTCAGGTTTGGAGACCCGGATGCATCTCTCCTTTTCCTTGACAACAAGGCTAAAGAATGCACCTGTCATGGCAGCAAAAGTAGCACGAGTTTCTCAAAATTACTCCTCGGTGTTCACAAAACTGCCCAGGATGCGCTGATGCCCAGCAGTACACAGCCCACCCCTCAAACATGGCTCCTGTGGGTGGTGATAAATCACACGCATCAGCACGATGTGTCGGCGATGGACTATGCTCGGACGCAGTCACAGTGGCAAGACCTCAACTGTGGGACTCCTTTCACGAAGTGATGAGACAGAACTCGACCAAAGGGTGAGGGGCATCCAGTGGGGCCGATCGCCACCATTGGCCCCAGAGAAAGGTGGGAGGAGGGCACAGCTCCGCGCCTCCGGAAGGGGCGGGGCTGAAGGCAGAGGAGGCGGGGCGTAGGGCAGTCAGCCCTTAGTGCTGCTCAGACTGCCACTGCTGTCAAAGTAGCAACAGTGGCGGCCGGGAGCTCCAGGCCCCTTTGAAACACCGGGCCCTTGTGCAACTGCCCCCTTTGCCCTCCTGGATGCATCAGGTAGCCACTTCCAGCTCTCTTATTCAGAAATCACAACAGCTGCTCCAGCTTCTGTTTGAATTAGGGCAACCCGGGGTCCCCTGTTCACCTCGGGTGGTTTCCTCTTCCTATCCCATGGCTTTTCCCCAAGAGCGGCCAATCTAGGCCCCACAGCGCAAATGAAATGCATCTCTTAAATGGAGAACGCCCGCTCTCTTTAGGCCCGAGGCGCTGGTTTCTAAGGAAAGGATCTGTCGACGCTTTTAATCGTGCTCTACTTTGGAAGTAGAGACGCAAGCGTAAGGCCCTACCAAATTCATGGCCATGAAAAACGGACGGTGAAAGCTGATCTCCCCCTGTGGAATCTGGACTTTTCTGTGCTTTCCCCCTATATGATACAGACTTCATGGGGGAGGCCAGTGGTTCTCACATTGGGGTCTTGATGAGAAAGGGAACTGCAGGGTTATGTTTGGGAGGTGTGGTGCTGCCAGCCTTACTGTCACAGTGCTCTCAGAACTGGGCATCCAGAGAGTGGTGGCTGCTGACTGAGGGTCCAGCCCTGCAGGTGTAAAGGTGGCAAGGCCATCCTATGTCAGCCTTACTCCTGCATGGCCCTGCCTTCACACCTGGGCTCCACCAATCAGCAGCTGCCCAGCTCTGACAGCAGCGCCGCCAGCAGCAATGCACAAGTAAGGGTAACAGTTCCACCCCCTCTACAATAACCTAGTGACCCCCCCCGCCACACACACACTCACTCCTATTCGGGTCTGGAGAGGACCCCTACAACACCGTGACATTTCAGATTTAAATAGCTGAAATAATGTAATTTACCATTTTCAAAATGGCCATGTAATTGATCAAAATGGACCATGATTGGGGTAGGGCCCTACGCCAATCAAAGGAGGGAAAGAGTGGCTGAGGATCTGAGGTTGCCACCAACTATCGAGATACCTTCCTAAGAAATTTCCACCGGGACTTCCTGGCTCTAACCATAGAGAGATCCAGAGACAGGAAGTACTCTATGATTCACCCATGTGGTCAAGGGTGGAACTGGCAGAGCTTCACTGAGATCATGGGAGTGCAACTCTCATCACGAATCCGGTCCCATGATCTCTCCTGCATACAGATACCACTTGTGTAACTAGACTAGGAGACAAAACTGCACTGAAATGTCATTCTCTGCCTTTTGCTATGGTTCATCTGCTATAAATAACCATCATCTGCAAGTCTGCTGAGCAATAAATAAAACCATTAGCTAAGCTAGCAGACTGCACGCTTTGGCTATTGACTAAAGCATATGAAAATATTACACGTTAACATAGTCCTGGTAGGTTTTTGTATGTATCATTATTTAAAGTTCTTGTCTCTTACACAGGGCATTTTAAAAATTCATTCTGCACCAGTGAAAATCCTAAGTCATTCAGTGGTAATGGAGCTAGTGCTGACTTTCAGAGATGCCACTGAGAGCCGAGTTGGGCACTTAGTTTTCACTGTATTCCTCAAGCTCAGTCATCGGTAAGACATTTCCTTTCGCAAGAATGCTCTGGCGAGATCAGAAACGAGCTACTGCTGGTATATGGCCAATTAAAGTTCTGCTAATTTAGAGGTACTTGCATATATCCCCAAAAGATTGCAGATTCTGTCCCCAGCAGTTAGCCACATCCATCCTGACTCAGCTGGCCTCGTTAACACTGGTCCTACACTTGATAAGTAACTTCCTTCTTTTGATATGCTGGACCGTGAGTGGTTGTGTACTATATACCCTACCTCTGTGATTTCCACTCCATGCAGCGGATGAAGTAGTTTATATTCATGAAACTTTTAAGCCCAAATAAATCTGTTAGCCTTTAAGGTGCCACAGGATTTTCCTTGTTCGTTTTACTGAAACCAGAGTTGCACCTGATGATCACTAGATTGGAATGTGGTCTGACCGTTGGAAAGATTGGGATAAATTTCGTGCTAGCTACACCGAATAGAGCTCCACCAGGAAGCCCGTGGAGCTGTACGTATGGTACAGATCACACAGACTGATCCGCAGCTCACTGAAGTCAGCGGAAAGATGCTCATTGACGTCGCTGGATTTTTGATCAGACCCTTGGATTTACAGCTGGTGTCATCCCAGGACAACAATATGCTGGAAGGAGGGAAAAGTCTCCTATAGAAGTAACATTCCTACAGGACTTGCTTTATCTCCTCTTTGGCCTCCATAAAACCACCAACCATAACGTGTGGTCTGGTATCATAGCCCCTGTTACCATGAGAAGATCTTGTGTCCCTTCCCCATACTGAAATGTAGATTCAGACAGTGAGGACTAAAAATCAATAAACCTCCCAGTAGCACTAAATGCGGTTTGCTCTCTTCTCCAAAAACAAAATATTATTTCCAAAACGCTAACAAAATAAAGGTATTTTGCGACTCCTTCCATGTATTTATCCACTATATGATGCGTTTCTTCTTGTGCTCGATGCTAAGTGAATGAAATTACGTGCCTGGGTAGGGCCCTACACAATTCATGGTCCATTTTGGTCAATTTCGCTTTTATAGGATTTTTTAAATGGCAATTTCACCATTTCAGCTCTTGAAATGTGAAATTTCAGTGTTGTTGTTGTGGGGGTCCTGACCCCCAAACCGCTGTGGGAGGAACACAAGGTTATGAGAGGGGGAGCTGTAGCACTGCTACCCCTATTTCTGTGCTGCTGCTGGCAGTGGTGCTGCCATCAGAGCTGGGCAGCTGGGGCAGGCAGCTGCTGGCTGCGAGCACGGTAAGGTATTGCCAACCGTACGTCTTCTCTGCTGCTTTCTGAGGTGGACTCGTCAGCAGCCACCCTTCTCCAGGCACCCAGCTCTGAAGGCAATGCAGCTATAAGGGTGTCCCCTTAACTATACTTGGGAAACCCCTGCACTTCCCTTTTGGGTCAGAACCTCCAGTCTGAGACACACTGGCCTTCCCTTGTGACATCTGTGTAGTACAGGGTAAAAGCACAAGAGCAGATTGCACGGCAAGAGACCAGATTTCAAGGTCCGTGATGCCTTTTTCACGGCCATGAATTGGGTAGGGCCCTGTGCATAGGGCTCTCAGGCTCTCCTCTTATCCCCACAGGGAAACATTTATAGATATCGATAGCGTTTCATTTGCTTCTCTTTCTAAACTCCAATGAGGGCATGAATCAATCAGCTTCCATTGTAGGTGAGGTTACAGCCTTGAGTAATTCCATCGAATACTGTATTGGGTGTTGCACTGATTACTCCACAAAGTTCCACTTGCTACAAGGCCAGTGAAATGCAGAGCAAAAGCAAGGTGACCAATATTTAATTAGCTATCTGCCACTGTCACCAAAGTGCAAAGTGGCTATCCAATTCAAATTAACATTTCAGAACAGGAAACAGGATGGTCGATGGCTTCCCTAAGAACGGCCGTACTGGGTCAGACCAAAGGTCCATCTAGCCCAGTGTCCTGCCAGCCGACAGTGCCCATGCCAGGTGCCCCAGAGGGAAGGAACACAACAGATAATCCTTACGTGAACCCTCCCATCACCCATATCCAGAGAAACAGAGGCTAGGGACACCATTCTTACCCATCCTGGCTAACAGCCCTTGATAGACCTAACCTCCATGAATATATCTAGTCCCATGAAGTATTAACAGGAAACCAAAGCTATGCATAACCTATTCAGTCTTTAAAAGATGCTTATGCTAAACAATTTTGCATAAGAATGGCCAGAAAGAGATGACAGTAAATTAAATTTGACTGTAAAAATGCAATTCCAGTCTCCTGATTTAGACTTGTAGTCATTTTCCCATGCTTGCTGTTAGTTTGAGTAGCACGCCATTACAAACACTGCAGCATCTGCAGCACCTTGCAGAGGTGAGCCCCTGGTCAGAAAGAGTTTAAGATGATGAATCGTGGCTGAATCATACCTATAAGTATCCATTATAGCCCTAGGGTCCCACACAGTATGGATGATAAACTGCAGGATTTCACAACTATCCACCATCTCTCTACCCACAGAAGTCAGGAATTCTGGAATGAGGGCTTCTCATGTGTCCTACATCGAAATGAGGAGAAATGGCTTTCTCTTATCCTAGATATTCTGGAAACATTTTATTTGCTTTTGAAAAAACTCTGCCTTCAACTCATGCAAAAATGCATGTAACTACACAATAGACACGCTACTGCGTATTCCCCAAATTAGCCAGACGTAGCTAATGAGCCCAGCCCATTTATAGTTGTGAAGTGTCTGGGTGCCATTGTTACCGAGATATTTTCTAGTGTTCACAGTACAGAAATTTGATCGTTCCTTCTCCTTTCCGCATAACTTACTGGTCTGGACCGGATTTCTTTGGCGTAGAGAGGTTTCAAGAATTCTGAATCACCTTCTAGCTTCAGACCTTTCTCTGTGATTCTCAGGTTCCCCATTCCATCCTGAAATACACACACAAACACATACACATACACAAAAAAAGCCCTATTAGCTCTGATTTCTAAATACCCGTGTGAGGCTGTCAAAAGCAGAAACAAAGTTATCGTTGTTGTCTTTTGCCTGTACAGAACATGTAAAACACTAGGAGGCATTGCATCATGCAATTACTTGCATTATCCTTTTAGCTCCATTTTCTGTAAGGAAATTCTGTTCTACGCAATCCGCAATGCCCTCTGGTAAACCATTTACACAGATGAAAGCTGCCCTTTAGGGCTAGTCAGCTTTGTTCAGCAACAGGGAGGTAAGGTGACATTCTATGTTAACATGAATCTACACACTGTAATGTGTCTGTATATTGATATTACTTTTCCAGGCACGATGAGTCCACATATAGCACAAAAGGACATGAATTCCACAGTTAACAGACTGGTTAAAAATGAGGATTAACATTCTAAAATCCCCCGATTCCCACAGCAGTACTTGTAGTTATGTGCTCATGTTACTTCTGTCATAGCATTGTAATTAAGTGCCCTGCGTCGCTTGATTTTCTTATTTAATACGTGGTTCAGCAAAGGCATTGCAATTCTTTGGTTCTTCCCTGAGATAGCAAACAATAGTGAGGAGGAAAGCTATTTAAAGAGTTATGGAAAGTACTTTACTGGTGTCAGTTTTTGTGCGAGAATTTCTCATGCCTTTTCTATCGGGTGACAGGCATACAGCGGCAGCAAAAGAAGGCAGACTGGGCGTGCGTTAACCATTTTTCACCTTTGCCTTTTGAAAGTTATGTCATTTATTCAGAGCGGTGTTTTAGTGTAGCTGAAGATGTAATTACCTGAAAAAAGTGTGTGTGGGTGTGAGAGTTTGAATTGCAAAGATAAGTATTATATCCACAAAGAAAATATACAAGGGCTGAATGTCAATTTCAAGATTCAGAACAATTCTCAAGTGGGAAAGTAGCTGCTTTGGTTGCAGAGATAAAACCTAGGGCTGAGAGTTGCAAAGTTGCCTGAGATCTGCATGATGAATTCCTTTTGAAAAGCCATGTAAATTGCTGTCCACATCTCCGAGGTGGCTTGGAAAATCTTCATTTGGGAGATCTAAAAAGTGTAATTATGTTAATACTGGATAATCCCCAGTGTAAGCCCACTGACAAAGTACTCTACTTAGGAAGGAACAACCAGTGTCTCTCCTACAGAATGGGAAGTGGCTGCCTAGGAAGGAGTATGGCAGAAAGGGATCTAAGGGTTCAGAGTGGACCACAAGCTAAACATGAGTCAACAGCATGACGCTGTGGCACAAAAAGTGAATAAACATGATTCTAGGATGCACTGACAGGAGTGTTGTGAGTAAGACACGAGAAGTCATTCTTCCACTCTACTCTGCGTTGATTAGGCCTCAGTTGGAGGATGGTATCTAGTTCTGGGCACCGCATTTCAAGGAAGATGTGGAGACATTGGAGAAGGTGCAGAGAAGAGCAACAAAAACGATGGAAAGTCTAGAAAACATGAGTGAGGAGGAACGACTGAAGGACTTGGGCTTGTTTAGTTCTAGTGCTCTACGTGTTCCCACATCCGGATCTGACCCTTCCCTCCGCTGAGGCAGAGCAGAGGGATGGAGTTCTCCTTTGAGTTCCTTTCACCCAGCAGGCACCAGCAGGGTGAGCGGCCCTGAGCTGTGAGAGGCACTCTGTGCGTGCGCGTGCCGGGATTTCACCTCTGGTTTTGCAAAGGAAGCCCTGAGCTAGTGCCCGGGGAGGCCGAGGGAGAATGCCATTCAAGGGAGAACAAGATCAATCCAATTCCTTCTAGAAGGAAAAAAAATAGGAAATCATCTGAACCTTTGTTTCAACAAACTCGGATGTGTTAGTCGATCCAGGGCACTGGTTCCCAACCGTTTCGAGCACGCGGGCCCCTTTTCAATCGATTCAAATATTATGGACACCCCAAACAACATCACTGTTTTCAAGCAATATCGCGGCCCGGCCTTTCGCTGTTCTGGGTCAAGGGGAGTGGCAGCCAGCACGTCCCTTGGCCCCGCTGCTTCCTCAGTTCTGGTCCCTTCACCATCCATCAAGAGGATGGCAAGGGGGCTCTTGTGGCCAAAGGCAGCTCCTGCCCCGGCACTCCGCCCTTGGCTGGGCCCGGAGCCCTGGGGGAGAAAAAAGAGGAAAAGGAAAAGAAAAGGACAGATCGGGCCTACCGCAGGACTCGGAGGGGGGAGAGGGCAGGAGCAGAAATGGCAGCACAGCTGGCGGTGGGAGAACGGATGGGGGTGAACGGCGAGCCCCGGGTGAGAATCGCCTGGCAGAAAGTCCCAGTCCTGCGGTGGGCCCCATCCTTACTTTTAAACTTTCCGTGGCCCCTCTACAGTACCATCGCGGACCACCAGGGGGCTGCGGACCACCTGTTGGGAACTACTGATCTATGGGACGCTCCTGTCTTTTCCAAGATACAAAATCCCCCATCCCCATCCCCGAGCAGGCATTAAACTATTAAACGAGAGCCGTATGGGTGCTGGGTGAAATCCCAACTGCGGAAGGTGAGACACAGCCCCGCCCCTTCTGAGCAAGGCCCCGCCCCTGGAGCCAAGTCCCACCCACCCCCAGCCTGATCCTGCTTGGCCATGTGGAAAGCCGGGGCTGTCGTGATGCCCCCGGCCCTCCCCAGTGGCAGGGGGAAGCCACACTGCCCACCACGGCCCCATCCCCCCCCTTCGCCAGGCTACTGAGCTGGCCTGTGGTCAGCGGGAGTCAGGCTGCCATGCCACGATTTCAGCCTTCCCCGGGGGCTGCCGGGCTACTGTGCCGCAAGCCAGCCTTCCCCAGGGGGAGTCAGTCATGTAGGCAATTTTGGGAAGGGCGTGCCTTCCCTTGCCTCCATTACCGCCTGCCTGTGAGTGCACATTCCTCTCCCTTCCCCATTCAGCTTTGATCATCACAGTTATCCGTCCTCGTCTTCTCTCCAGCAAAGCATTGCAATGCGCTCCCGGGCTCCCGGCCCACTCACACGAATGCTGCGCACCGTGCCCTAAGCTCCTTGGGCTTAGATGGGAAAAAATCTTTTTGACAAATGGAGTGAGTTATTGGCTGCAGGCCTCCACCAGATGACTGCAAATAGTCTATTTCCTTTAGAAATGGCTTCGTTGTGTGTTTCCAAGACGTAATGAAATGTCTGACAAAGTATAATAGCAAACAAAATATGTGTCACAATTCTGTATGAGTTTTTCTTATGGCTTTTATGCAATGAGACAGGTATACAGATGCATCAGACCACAGCAGGAATGGCTCAAGTTAAAAATATTTCATCTTAGCTTGGGCGAGGAAGTCAGATCTTTTATTGAGATAGGCCTGGTAGGGTCGTTTCGATGTAATTACTAGAAGCAGAAAAAAAAAAAAGATGGAGGCGACAGTAAATATAATTAAATACCAAATTTAAATGCAAAATGCCATTTTGAACATTCAGAACGGTTCTCAAGTTTGCAAAGGGAAGAGACGTCGGTTTATTTTGCTAAAGCAAAGTTTTGACATTCTGAAGGCTAGCAGTCCCTTATGACTAATGTTCCCCCTACTCCAATCCATCCATAGGTGGATTGTTCCATCCACGTGCAGAATAAATTACATTCCATGCACCGAGGCATGTGTAAATGTGCACCACCAGTAGAAACAAAAAACTTAGCTGTGGGCACTCTGCTAACTAGCTGGGCATCATTAGAATCTCTCCTGAGCAGCTGGGAACAAGAATGAGAAGTTGGCATTTGTGTTGGAGGGAGAAAGGCCACAAAAGACATTGAAGCTGAAGGCCTTGAGGGTTACAGGTGAGGCTGGCCTCAGAAATGTGGTGATCAGGAAAGGTGATCCAGTCTCTTGGATGAGTGCTTCTCTCTGAGCCATGCAAAACACTTTCTCCAGAACTCAGCAACTAGAGAAGACTTAGACAATCCAAGCAGGTTGTATCTACTCTGCCCCAACTATTGTCCTTCAACCAAGCTTCATAAAGTAGAACACGGCTGTCCATTTCCCCCGTCTCCTGCAACTCCCAAACACTTCCTCTTCAATTATGGATTATGTAGTTACCAGACAGACTCAGAGGGGCAATTGCTACTAAAGAAGAAAAGATCATGCAAAATCCAAACAGAGGTGAAAAAACTGGAGAAGTTTCACAGAAGAGATCAACAATGATGAAAGGTCTAGAGAACATGAGCTATGAGGCAAGGCTGAAGAAATTGGGCTTGTTTAGTTTGGAAAGGAGAAGACCGAGAGGGGACATCATAGTGGTTTTCAGGTCTCTAAAAGGGTGTCACAGAGAAGAAGGGGGAAACTGTTCTCCTTGGCCTCTGAGGATAGGACAAGAAGTAATGGAATTAAACTGCAGCAAGGGCGGTTTAGGTTGGACATTAGGGAAAACTTCCCACCTGTCAGGGTGGTTAAATACTGGAATAAATTGCCGAGGGAGGTTGTGAAATCTCCATCTCTGGAGATATTTAAGAGCAGGTTAGCCAGACACTGGTCAGGGATGAACCTTAGTCCTGCCACGAGGGCAGGGGGCTGGACTTGATGATCCCTCGAGGTCCCTTCGGGTTCTAGGATTCTATGACTAGAGCAAGGTGCAGAAGGAGACCTGATTTAGGAAGACTGTCATCAAGCAATGCATGGAGAGCATAAACCAAGCTTGACATTTGCCACACGTCTCTGCGGGTTTCACGTAGTGGCTGGATTTTGCAGTGGGATGGGGGAAAAGGCACTGTGCCAGGATACTATATCGTCAGTGCAAAGTGAGGCTTGGGGCTGTGAAACAGAATGCAATAGCAACACGTTTGGAAATGGAAACCGTAAGCAACCTTTGAAAAGAGCTGTAGGCTGCAAACAGTATTGATTGTACGAAGGGAGGGGAATGAGGGATGGGTAAGAAAGTGCATGTTGCTACATTTCTCCTCCCAGGTGAAAAATGCTGCCTTATGAATTCCGAGTTGTTGATGCAAAAGGGGGTTTGTTTATCGGATGCAGAAGTGGAAAGGAACACGAGGGAAGTATAATTCGGTTTGCACAGGCGAGTGCTGATTACGTTTTGAGAGTGGCACGCGCTGCTATCCTGGGCGAGCAGGAATTATGCTGGTGGTCTACAGAATCTGGCACCTGCAAGATTGGGAGAACTTGTGGTTTCTCACCGGCAAATCCCTAATAGGGGGTTGGTTATGGACCTGGGCTGCGGGAAGGCCCATGTTCGGGTTTCACCAGCTGCGCCTTGCTCGGCCTGTGGGGGAGTTCATCGGTCATGTTTATTTCCATGTGCTGGGTCTCTGCCCACTGATGTAACCAAGGGACCTCTTCATTTTCCTGCTGTCTTGTGAGACATTTGTAGCCTGACTGTGGGATGGAGAACCTGTCCCTCCGTTGGGCAAAACCTTTCTCCCCCATGGATAAGGCAGCAGGAGTGGAATAAGAAGAATCCTCTTTTTCTGCAGCCTCGGGCAGAGAGGCAGAGCTGGGGGAACACAACCGTGGCTTCCTCCTCGGATCTGTCTCCTTCCCCCAAACCTGTCCTCTAGGCAGTCGGGAGAGGGTGAGGGGAGCCTACTACAGCTACAGGCAGGCGACGGGGCTCTGCGGACCTAGCGCTGAGAAAGAACAGCCTTCTGTAGTGTGAGAACAAGCACTGAAATAAGGGAGGTTACATGCTGTCCGGCGTTTTCCATGCAGACTCCTCTGCTTTCATGTGGAACAGCTGCAAGCCATGTCAGCTGGGATCTTCCACGGCCGTGCGCGGGTGGGTATCACAGGCGGGGGAAGGAGTTGCCTTCCCAAACTGCCAGCCTGGCCCCACCCATCCTCCGTCCCAGAATGCCTGCGGTGGGTGTTCTGGGGGCAGAGTGCTGCTGCCCCCAGTGCTCGTGCTCCAGGGCAGTTCGGGTCACACTCTGCCCACCCGTCCTGCTGCTCTGGGGGCCATAGAGGCTCGGGCCGCACGGCCTCTTCTCTCCCCACTGCTCTGGGGAGGCTGGGGTGTGCACGCTCTTCCCCTCCTGGTGGTGGGGGCAGGGCCTCAGCTGTCTGAGTTTGGGTGTAGACAGAATGGGTGTGTCTAGACTACAGGGCTTTGTTGACAAAAGTGGACAAAATGGACTTTTGTCCCCAAAATTATACCTGTGTCGATACTACTGCCGAGTTCTGTCAAAGCTAGCTCCCCATGTGTAGTGGATCCTGCCTGCATCCCCTCCCCCACGCTGCTGCCTCTGATACAGAAGCAGCAGCGTGGGGGAGGGGAAGGTGGCTAGGTGGGAGCTGGTACTTGGTGGGGGGGGCAGAAATCAATGTTTAAATCAGGTCCTCATGGGCACTGGCTCCCACCCCCATCCCTTGCTGCCTCTGTGGGAGGGGAGAGGTGGCTCCACAGGAGACAGCATGTGCCTCCCCCCGCAACCTCTGATACAGGGGGTGGGGACTGCATGCAACCGAGAGGGTTAACCGATGAGGCCAGGCTCATCAGTTAACCGTGTCCTCAGCTACACAGTCACATCCCTAGTGCATATTCACACACGCCTCGGTGCACATCAAAAATTCATTCCACACATTGACAGAAAATAGTCCACACGCGGATGGAAAAGATTGGAGGGAACATTGGTTTGGACCCAAATCTTCAAAAGTATTCACCTTTCCTGAAGACACGTAACACATATCAGAATTGTGTGTGTGTGTGTGTGTGTGTGTGTGTGTGTGTGCAAATCCTCATCTTGCACACGTGCATTGCCAATGCAAGTCAAGTGAGTGCACTATAGCGAGTAAACACTCTGGCAGGTGCCATCTGAAGTGATGACATCATATAAAGCACCTTTGGAGCAATATGAACCATGAAGGGCACCGATATGGTGAGGGCAAAGCAAGGGTGGTGCAAGTGACTAGCTCGGTGCATGTTAGACTAACGGGAGCTGCATATTCTATCAGTGATGCTCTGAGAAGAAGCTTCACGCAAAACCAAAACCAAACCAAACCCCAAACGAGATCCCTTCAGCTCTCTGCAGCCGGGTGCCTGGTTCAGATACATCCCAGATAAAAAGCAGCACAGCTTGTACGTCCCTTAACCGAGACTCCCTGGTTCAGAAACATCCGCGGTCCAGCAGGATGACAGATGTTCCTGGACCACAGAGCCCAGGGTAGGGAGGTCGGGCTGTGACAGAGGAGCGGCGCGGAGCCGGGACCCTGTTGTTGGTGGGGGGGGGGGGAGCAGGGGTGCAGCAGGGAGTTCTGGCGCACGGCTGGGCAGTTGTGGGGGGCCAGCAGTGGCAGCTGCAGGGCTCCGGTCCCAGCCATGGGGGAGCCACGTGTGGGCAGGTAGCAGCAAGGCTGGGTTGGAGCTCTAGCAGGGCAGCATAGGCATGATGGGAGGGACCTCCCCTGGTTCGGCAAATCCCCTTGTTCAGGACCAGTCAGGTCCCGAGGGTGCTGGACGAGGGAGGTCCAACCCGTACTTCTAATTAATGGCAATTCATGGGGCGTGTGACAGAGCGAGACCCTGCGGGAGAAAGCAGAGGGACAGAAGAGGGTTTCCGTAATGCCTACGAGGACTGCGAGGAGGTATTTAGACAGGACACGTTCCGTCTTAGCACCAAGTCAACAGATAAAACCATATCAGAAGCAACAAGCAAACGGCAGAGACTGGCTCACATAAGCCCTTGACAACCTGTGTAAAGACACTTCTGAAAAATCTGGGCACTTGTGGCAATTGGTCATAGGAAGATTCAGAACTGCATTAAAGAGGGAGGACCAGTTGTGTCAGTTACCCATCTGAAAATGACCCAAGCAGGCTACCGTAGAAGATAATGGCATGATGTGATGGATTTAAAATAAAGAATATTATGATGGGCTAATATTACAAGGTGGATAAAAATTGATGACTTTTCAAAAAATAATTTTTGTATTTCAATCAGATTTAAAAAAATTAAATTAAATGCATCTTTCACCTTTAAAGCAAAACTGTTTAAAATTAAATTTGGAATTAGGGCAGCTTGTGTTAAAGTTCCTGAATAAACCACAATCTTTTAAAGTGATCCAAATAGATAAAACAAGGCAGCAGTAATGAGCCCTCCACAAATCTCAATGATTTAAAGGCTGAGCTTTTTAAATGATACAGAATCAGAAGGAAAACATCCTTCACTTAACTTATCAAATCAGCCCAGGGTATGAATCTGTCATAATGGCATGTCCTTCGTTTCACAAGTACCAATATTGTTTTCAGCCTTTTCCATATGTAAGCATTTCCCCATTTCTGTTGTGCAGAAAAACTTCTGCCTTGATTGCTTTGGAGCGCAATGTGATGACACAAACCCCATCTTTGCATCTTTTCTGTGGGTTTTGCAGTTTTTGAACGCTTGTTTTGGGTGGATTCCAGGGCAACACATTAACTACTCCTCATTCAAATTTAGAAAAACAGACTGGAATTTTAAAAAAGCAAGAAAAACGTTTTCCTTTTCTAATCTATGAATCAAAGTCAGATGGGAGAGGATGAGTCCTACTAGTTCGAGGTATTTATCAGCCCATACCTCATTGGGAGTCTATCCCTGGTATTTTGGATCCTAAGCTTAAATTTGCACTAGACCAGACAGGTTGGCTTATGGTACGCTATCCAGCTATGTAAAATGCAGGATGCCGGAAGGGTCTGCCCTCAGCGTTTGACTTGGGGGGTCTACACTAGACCTGCTAAATCAAACGCTAGACGATCAACCTCCATAGGGTCAATCTTCTCCATAGTCTACACATACCCTAAGTTCTGATAAATGTACTTCCCCTTTCTTTAAATGCATCCTGGTAATTTTATTTAACTGATAATGTCTCCTTCAAAATGCTCTTTTGAACATTCAGTTGAATTCCAATTTCTGTCCAAATGCAGTTTGGCACAAAACCTGCATAGGATAATATTGAGGAAATAGGCTATAGGAACCCCCCCAACCGGCTTACGACGGCCCAAGTTGCAACCCCCCCACACTTATGACCATTTTTGTAAGTGCAGAAGGGGCCAACCCCTCCCCCCCCCCGACTTACGTCCTCGGTCCGCATTTACAACAACGCACAACACCTATCATAAATGCGGGTTCGAGTTACAATGCCCCCGACTTGCAACGCTTCCCCAGGAACCGATTGTGTCTCATGTTGGGGGCCACCTGTAATCACCTTTTTCTAACACAGTACAAAGTCTCATAAGAAAAAGAATAATTTTAACACAGAACTGATTAAATAAATATGTATAGATTATGAAGTATCCTTAAAAAATATTATCAAATGTAGTATAAAAGATCTATTTGGCTGCAAAATTAACATTTTAATGGTTATACCAACCATTGGAAAGTCACCTTTTTTTTAATGGAAAATAACTAAAAAGAACACATGCAAAAAAAGATTAAAATAAATTATTTAAATCAAGCTGTCCTGCTTGTTTAAAGTCATGATGAACATTTGTGATTTAAACCACTTGGATTCAAATCAATCCACCCTGTTATCTTGTATGTGCTAAAATTATATTTACAAAAAGCTCACAAACATTTTTACAGTGGCGAATTCCTGCTGTTCATAAGATCCTAGCCCTATTTGCTGGAGAAGTTCAAAAGGGTGTAAAAAATAAGGCAGCAACCAGTAATAAGGATGGTCTTGTGGTTTAAGGCAGTGGATTGCAAAACAAAACAGCTGGGTTCTACTCCTGGCTTTTCTGCAAGCTTGCTAGGTAATACTGGGCTTGCACTTAAACCAAAGCTCGTTAGCCCCTGGCTGATCTGGGATTACTCAGGCTGCTCTGAACCAGACTTTGATCTTCTCCTACACCGGGCCCAAATCTCCCTTTTCCAAACATAGAAGTGAACACCCAGTGGATTTTGGTCAAACCCATGTTTCCCTGGTACCTATCTCCCGTGTACACTTTTAGGAGCCGACGGTGTTCTTACTGAATTCAACAGAAAGCATGCAATTGATTTGAATGGTCACTTGGGTCTTATCCAACTCCCACTGAAGTCAATAGGAATTTTGTTGATAAGCTATTTATTGGTTGAAAAGTTATTTACTTGTTCCCATGACACAAAAACTAGGGGATCACCAAATGAAATGAATAAGTAGCAGGTTTAAAGCAAACAAAAGGAAATGTTTCTTCACATAACGCACAGTCAACCTGTGGAACTCCTTGCCAGAGGATGTTGTGAACACCAAGACTTTGGCAGGGTTCAAAAAAGAACTAGATAAATTCATGGAGGACAGATTCATCAGTGAGTAATAGACAGGATGGGTAGGAATGTTTGTCAGAGGCTGGAAATGGGTGATAGGGGAGGGGTTCTGTTCACTCCCTCTGGGGCACCTGGCATTGGCCACTGTTGGAAGACAGGATACTGGGCTAGAGGGACCTTTGGTCTGATGCAATATGGCCGTTCTTATGTACTTTGCATTGACTTTAGTGGGAGTTAGAATGTACCCTTCAGCAAATTTGAAAAAAAAAATCCTTAAGCAAAGGAGAGGAAAAATATAAAATGGGCTTTCCAGTTACTTTTTTAATTAACTTACCATTGACAAAAGCAATTGCAAATTTCCCAAATTAACACCAGGATCGTTTGGAAATCAATCACTCCCCTAGCGCTTGAAGAACAATTTGGTTCAGAAATACACTGTGTCATACTAAAGATATTTTAGGCATAATGCGTTTCTTTTTAAAACAGAACCCTAGAGAGATCACAGAGCTAAGATGTATTGTATAGTAAAACTATTACTTCTATCAAATATGCCACCCAATTTGAGTGTAAGTTTTCACAGTAAAAAGGATTAGCTGACATACTGGAAAACTGATTACAAATCCCAACATTGTTACAACAACAGAAAACCTATGCAGAATTCCTCTCTAGGGTAATAACTTCCTTTCTGCTAGTACTGTAGCAAATAGTTCAAAATTTGTCATTCACGCATCTCAGTTTCCTGTTACGGAACATTTTGCCACCAAAGCATTATAAAATGGCCCATTTTCTCCTAAGCGTTTTTCTACTCTTTTGCTCCCACAGCTCATATTGAGGTTTCAGACCAAACATTCAACATTAATTCCAAACATGCCCCTTAAATTTTCAAACTTTTTAGTCTGATTTGTTACCATGTTCATGCTAATTAGAAGGAAGAAATTTCCACCCTACAGAAATTCATGCTCTCAAAGGGAAAAAATATTCTATTGCTAGCATAGTGCACTCTGTTTACTATGAAGCGGTTTACTAACAAAACTACCAGCACATAAATTTGCCCTTAATGTACAAGGCGTCTCAAAGGCAAATTTGATACATTATGTTCTTATAATTATGAATTACAATCACTGTCAATCATAGAGCGAAGGAAAGAGTAAACAATTTTTTTAAAAAAAATATGGATGTATTGGGCCAGACTTATTTTTAGTGTGACTCTTTGGGAGTCAAGTATTTAATGCAAGCAATAAATATAGCCCATATTGTCTTAAATCATGAACCTCTTTCTTTCTATTTGGTGGATGTATTCGTGGTTTGATGCACTGCCTATGGAATCAGTGGGTGCCCTTCCATCAATTCGATCAGACTTTTAGCATTTCTCATGCCTATGAGCTCTTTGCACTAACTGAGTCACAGACTCATAGAACACTAGAACTGGAAGGGACCTCGAGAAGGCATCAAGTCCTATTCCCTGCCCTCGTGGCAGGACCAAGCACTGTCTAGAGCAGGGGTAGGCAAGACAGCATCTATGGGATGGATCTGGCCCATAGCCACACTGCTGCTCCCCTGCCACCTGGCCAATCAAGACCTGGGGGGTGGGGGAGCACACGAAGTCTCCTGCCACTGCCAGGGGTGTGCATCATCAAAGCGAACCCCCAGCTGTTCAAAACAGCTGGCGGTTCTCTCTACGTGCTGCATGCCACTGGCAGGGTGGGAGTGGGAGGGAGGGAAAAAAACTTAATGTGCTCCCTCGTCCCCAAGCCAATCAAGGTTTGTGGGTGGGGGAGCACGCAAAGTCTCCTGGCCCCGCCCCTTTCACCTGAGGCCCCGCCCCTTCCGAGACAGCCTGCAACCACTTCCAAAATTTGTGAAGTGGCCCACTTTCAAAAATTATTGCCCACCCCTGATGCAGATTATCCCTGACAGGTGTTTGTTTTATTTAATTTGGGTCCTCTGAAGAAGTGGGCTGTGCCCACGAAAGCTCATGAGACCATCGACATGTTTTCAAGTCTCAGAGGGGTGGCCGTGTTAGTCTGAATCTGCAAAAGCGACTCCTCGCCGCTTCTCCATGTTTGCTTAGTTTTTAAAGTGCTACCAGACCATTTGCTGGTTTTTTACGTTCAATTTGAATCGGCAGCGATTGTCGAGATCCTGTTTTAAACACGTTTTGCACGGCAAAAATGAAATGAAATAAAAAAAGTTGTGATGCCAAATAAATGGAGGTAAGGGTTATGTATTGATATTTAATATACACCACCCAATTCAATGAGCCATAGTGGGTGGAGTTAATACATTTTATTTGTGAATGATAGGTAGGAAGGACTTTGCTTTAAAATCGGATTCCTTGTGTTAAGAAGCAAGCTTACTCCCTTTATTAAGAAGCTGTTTCCCTGGTTAAGGAAACCACCAGTGAATTTTTATAGCTGTGCAGTCACAAAAAATATCCAGTTTTGCTCTTTCACGGTCAGAGTATAGCAAAAAATAATTTAAACTGGCTCCTACTGTTATCTATGGTGTGTATACGACCTTGTTAGCAGGAAGGCTCTGGGAAAAGCATATAAATCAGGGAGCTGTAAAAGACTGTCCCAAAGTGTACCTAGAGTTCTATTTCTTTATGCACAAATGCCAAGAAAGAATTGCTGTAAAGAGAAAAAATATATTATAGATATTTGGGGTCAGTTGTCACTGTCTGTGTTAGGCAGAGAAACAGACTGGACCTTTAGCTGGCATGAGTTAGTGTAACTCCATTGATGTGATTTCACCAATTTGCACCAGTCAAGGACTGGGCCCTCAGTTCAGTAAGGGCACATCTACAGAGCAGGGGAAAAATCAAATTAAGCTACGCAACTTCAGCTACGTCAATTGCGTAGCTGAAGCTGAAACAGCTTAATTCGGCTGTTGGTGCTGTCTGCACAGCAGGAAGTTGAAGAAAGAACACTTTTCCTCTGACTTCCCTTACTCCTCGTACAATGAGGCTTGCAGGAGTTGAAGTAAGAAATCTTCCAGCTCGCCATTATTTCGAAATATTGACTTGCTGCGTAGACACTCATTTTGTTATTTCAAAATAATGTCAGTTATTCCAAAATAACGCTGCTGTGCAGATGCACCCTCTGGAACCAAACGAAGGAGTCTGATTAGTTGGTGTTAAATGAAACGAAACAAGACATTTGATACTGACCCATTGGGTGTGAAAACATCAGTGACCAAGTCTCACAACAGTACTTACTGTTGTGTGTATCCAAGGTACTTCTCTGACCCCCATTACTGTGGCATCTAAACACCTCACAATCGTCGATGTATTTACCTCACAGCATCCCTCGTGAGGGCTCACATCCTCGTGTCCCAGATGGGGAACTGGGGTATTAAGAAGCCAAGTGACTTCCCCAAGATCATACAGAAAGTCTGTGACAGAAAAGGAACCTGAAACCAGGACTCCCATCCTAGTGCCATAAACACAGCATCCTCCTCCTTCTCTGACAGGCTTACAGCCGGTACACCCCCCCCCCCCCCTTTGTAAGGCATAAAGACAGACATTGATAACTTTCTCCCCCATGACTGAGTGGATAGCGCATTGGACTGGCACTCAGGAAACCGCAGTCTCTTCCAAGCCCCGCCACTCAATGACCTTGGGCAAGTCCTTTCAATTATCCATGCCCCAACTTCCCCACCTGTAAAATGGGCATAATTATACTGTCTGCTTTGAGATCTAAGATGAACAGCCCCAGAAAAGAGTGAGGTAGTTTTACTATTTGCTTACACCTTGCTTTGCCTCTTTAAAATATGCATCATGCCTATTTTCCGTGCCTCTATAGCAACTCTAAACTGAGCTCTATGTAGTATTCAGTCAGCTGGATAAGGATAAATGAGACAGCAAGGAAACAGGTGCATTAATAGCCATCAAAAGCTTGAGTCCAGAACCACAGTGCAACATGCTTCCTCCTAACGCAATTTCCAATAAGGGCTTGGTAGTTTACACCTCGTAGAACAGCGAAGCAAATGCAACTTGTGAGATGAGGAATTTTTCCTCCTACTTATTTTCTGAGAAAAAGGCAGGTAAAGAGTAGCCTCTTCTCCTACCAGCCAGCCGCTGTGCATTATTTTTAATGTCAGATTATTTATAGCAAAGGTGCTCACTGAGTCACAGAAAGCTGAAACACATGCCTGCCTGCCAGGCAGGACTACGCTATTACGTGTGTGAAAACCAGGCTGTTCTACAAAACATACAAGACCCAAATGGAAAACTGTAAAGAAGGATTCACTTCCTATTTTCGACTAGGGCTGGGTGGCATACCATTCCTTTTCTGCATCACTTTTCCAGAGATCCTGGAAAGCGGTAGCTGCAGAGAGCTTTATTTGGTGTCTTTTTTCCAACGGAATCTGCTCCAAAAAGCATATCCTTGTGCTTCCTCTCATCACAAAAACCTCCACTTTATTCGGGGTGGTGGGCCTTTTGCCCGTCATCAGCATGAATCCCCCATGGCAATGCAGCATCTGGAATTAGCAAAGTGATTTACAATATCCTGGTTTGTTTATCAGCTGTATGTAACCTCAATCACCAGCACCTTTCACCAGCTGTGCATTCACATGACTTATGAAACTAAAGAAACACCTTGTATTTTCTCGATGCCATTCATTGTGATGTGCCATTGGATTTGCCTTCAGGACATGTGCTTTTCATACTGTACATTACTCCTGGGTACTATTGTTCTGTGATACGGGTCAGGGTTACACGCTACATAAATTATCCCTACTCTATTCCTCAGACCAACCAATCCAGGCCCCGCCCCCTGGCCGTGAACGTCACCACCCTGCCCCCCTTCGCCTCCTGCCATAGCACTCAGCTGACTTCTGCGCCGCTCAGCCAGGCCGCCACGTGGGAGCAAGTGGTGCAAGCGACCGTGCAGCATGGGGAGCGTGGAGCCCAAATGGCTGTTTGGGCTCCGCAGTACCCCGAGTGAGAGGGAGGAGGGAGACGAGAAGAGAAAGAGAGAGGCAGGAGGCAGAGGAGATCTGGGGGGGGGGGGGGCCGAGCCAGTAGGAGGAGGAGAGACAGAGACGGAGCAAGAGACCAGAGGCTCAGGAGAGAAGACCAATGTGGAAGAGAGACCTGACAATCCCGTCTTATGACGGGCTAATTGGCTAGTAGATTATAATAATAATGAGGATGAAAACTTATGAAAAACTGTTGCAACTGCTACAAATCTACATACTTCGCATGCTCAGCCCATCAAATCACCTTACTGAGATCCTACATTGTTGTTTGTTTAGATTTATTTAGCTTTGAGTCTCAGAAGGTCAGATTAAAACAACGACTGGGTGGATCTCCTCATCTTTGGTGTGTTGTAAAGGCTTGTTCTCCTGATCTTATCACCAAGAGGAGGTTAGACCAGCATTTTAAAGCTATAACATGGAGGTGCTCTCAGCACTGCCAGGGTTAAGCAATTTTAACAGCTCTAAATCCCATCTTCAAGTGACACAGCGCCAGATTTTAAAACATCCGTAGGGTGATATAGGAGCCAGTTTGCAAGACCCAAGCAATTCTAATTTAGCGGATTATGCTATGCTGGTTGAGGATTTTGTTCACCTAAAGTTGCTTGACTGGAACAGCCCATAGGCTCATATTTTTAGAAGATTTGTACGTAGAGCTCTGCACCCACTTTACATATGCATTGAGTCTCCAAATGCCGACCTGTACATTCAAAAGGCTTCCAAGGCACAGCAGGCTCACAAAGCTTTAACTGTAACAATGCCTGCTAAAGATGATAAATATCTCCTAAAAAGCAACGTGCTCATTGTAGAAGGACATAAAAGATGATTAAAGTCCAACCAGTCGTACTTATATGAAAGTACTAGTAGCTGATCAAGGGGGAATAAATGATTAATAGAGGTTTTAATTGCAGCCAGTCATTACAGAGTGAGGTCAAGAAGTTAACTAATATTGTGGCTTATAACCATGAATAATGCCTTCCACCAATGGGCTTAGAATAATCTGTAACACATTATTATTGTTTATTATTTGTGTTAACATAGAGCCTATGAACCCTAGTCATGGACCAACAGTGCCAGGTGCTGCACGCGTGTAGAACAAAAAGATGGTCCTTGTCCCACAAGGCTTACCTGGAGACAAGAAGCAACAGGCACACGGAGACAGACTGACAAGGGGCATAGAGTTTACAAGGAATCAAGGAGAGAATATTAAACCACATGAGAGGCAGCAGTTTGCTCTACGGGTTGAACCTCACTCAACCGGGACCCTGGTCTGGATGTTGCTGGACCAGAGAGATCAAGTGGAAGGCCAGAGGCGGGAGCCCCGCAGGGGCTGGGAACCCAGCCAGCCTGGCTGCAGGGAGGCCAGTGGCTGGGAGCCCTGCCGTGGGAGTCCGGCTGATCCGGTGGTCGGGAGGCCGAAACGCCAGCAGGCTGTGGCGGGGCAGCGGTGGGGCCGGAAGCCCTGCTGGAGGGACTGCGGGTTGCTGGAGTGGGGCTGGCAGGGCCAGGAGCGCCGATAGTGAGACCAGTGCTGCTCCGGTAGGGCTGGCAGTCTCGGGAACCCCAGCGGCTGAGCACTGGTCTGCTATGGGAGGGCGGATGGGGGTGGGAGTCCCGGCAACAGGACTGTGGGCTGGCGGGGCTGGTGTTGCTGTAGCAGGGCTGCTGGTGGGGCCAGGAGCACTGGTGATGGGGCAGCGGTCTGCCATGATGGACCTGGGAACTCCAGAGGCGGGACTGTGGTCTGCAGGGGCAGAAAAGAGGGATGGCTGTAGGAGGAGAGCCAGCCGGGAGGCCAAGCCAGGAGTGGAGCCAGGCTGGAGAGCCAGTAGCAAGGGGGCCAGAAATGACCTCCCCCTGGTCCGGCAAAATCCCTCCTTCGGGACCCCTCAGGACCCGTGGGTGCCGGACTGGGGAAGTCCAACCTATATTAATCATGTATTGAAACTTTTCAAGTATTTGTGATTAGAGCCTGAGTATAAAGTGACTGTCCAGTTTGATTATACAACCGTCCCGTCTAACGATACAACTTCAACTACAACTTCAACGAGAAAGAAAGCAGCTCTGGGAAATCTGTGATCACAAGCACTGAACCGAGAGCTCCTCACATGAAAAGGCAGCATAGAAGGGTGCTCCCTACAGCTGAGCCCCTCATTATAAACTCCGAGCCGGGGCTGCACTACAGAAAGGCTGAAATTCTCACCGAGATGAGGTATTACAGCCATTGCACATTCCAATGTTCTTGAGGTTGAACGGCCATTGCTGTTCCTACTGATCTCAGCTTGGGAAGGAAGGCTGTGACGGTAATTGGCAATAATATCCCCCGATAGATGCAGCTGCTTCAGAACTGGAGGATTCACAGCGGATCTGAAACATTGCATGAGATTGCGAGGAGCTAAAGAAAGATTAGCTGCCAGAGATAAAATGGGGCTGAGGAACTGGAAATAGCCTTTCACGAACGATGGAAGCCAGCGATCACAACTACAAACGGTAGGCTGAAAGCTCAGGATAACTTGGTTTAATTCCATAGCATATCGCGCATGAAAGCGAAGGGAATCTCAGCTGCTGAATTGACCTGGGCTAACCTACACAGAAAACGAAATCCAAACTGGACAAAATGTGTGTGGGCGCATCCTCTGTCTTCTCAGCAAGACTGACATTTTAGCCAAAGCTCCACAGATGCTTTCACCGTCAGCCACGACTCAGTGGAGGGATCAAAGAGCATTAATAGACTGAAGCAAGGAGGCAGAATAATTTCAAAGTTCCAAAATCAAATTCAGGGAGATGGTGAGATTAGCCAAGCTTGTCTGGAAATGTTGGGGCTCTTCAGAGAGAATCGCCCATGACGAGTGTTTTCCTTTCTCGTTTCTGACTTTCTTCTGAACAAAGACTCTTTAAAATTCCCATTTGGCAGCAGAAAGTCTTGCTGTACTTTGACAGGAGCATTAATCCACTCATGTGAAACCACTCCAGGGACTGTCAGAACTAGGGCTCTGAATGGAAGTGAGCTTTTGCTGGAGTTCTGAGAATAATTTGCTGTGGAACCTTAGCCACCAGAGTGGTATTTATTACTGCATGGCTAGGACTTTTCCTTCCAAGGAGGAATCACAGAAGGATAATGACAATCTAACTGCTAATGATGGTGCCTGGGTAGGAACCATAAATGCCAGGAATACTTGCGTACAGATGTGGTCTCCTCATCTCAAAAAAGATATACTGGCTTTAGAAAAGGTTCAGAGAAGGGCAACTAAAATGATGCGGGGTTTGGAACGGAGAGGAGAGATTAAAGAGACTGGGACTTTTCAGCTTGGAAAAGAGGAGACTAAGGGGGATATGATAGAGGTCTATGAAATCATGAGTGGTGTGGAGAAAGTGAATAAGGAAAAGTTATTTTCTTGTTCCCATAATATAAGAACTAGGGGCCACCAAATGAAACTAATAGGCAGCAGGTTTAAAACAAATAAAAGGACGTTCTTCTTCACACAGCGCAGAGTCAATCTGTGGAACTCCTTGCCTGAGGAGGTTGTGATGGCTAGGACTATAACAAGGTTTAAAAGAGAACTAGATAAATTCATGGAGGTTAAGTCCATAAATGGCTATTAGCCAGTATGGGTAAGGAATGGTGTTCCTAGTATCTGTTTGTCAGAGGGTGGAGATGGATGGCAGGAGAGAGATCTCTTAATCATGACCTGTTCGGTTCACATCTGGCATTGGCCACTGTCGGCAGACAGGGTACTGCGCTGGATGGAGCTTTGATCTGACCCAGTATGGCTGTTCTTATGTTCTTCTTATGTTCGCGAAAGGAAACTTTGCTTCTTAAAAGGCTATGCGAACGCCTTACTTATGCCCCTGAACAGAACTACTTGTGAGACTAATCAATCTTGGGCTCGTAAGCACTCCCAAGTTGGGCCCTGGGCATAATTATTTTCTCCTCCACATGAATACACTGATTGCATATTCTCTTCTGAAGTCATTGTGAACCTGCCGATATTTTTCCCCAAGCCCTTCCCTCCCCCACTCAGTCCTTGGCCACAGTGCTGAAGGAGGGTAGAAAAAAGGCCCCTGGAGGCTGAGGAGCACTGTGGGGATAGAAAAGGCCCATGTCTGATGGGACCCCCTGCCCTGAGTGCTCCTCGTCCCTTACCTTCACTCTCACGCGCCTCCCTGTCCCTACCCTCCTGCACTCGCCCCACACACATCCCCAATGCTCTGCCCTGAGTCCTGTGCTCTCCAAACCGCCAGCCCCCTGCTCCGAAGGACCTAGGAAACGCAGGGTAAGCCTGCTAGGGTAATTCTTTTTCAGGCCATTGCTTATATTTTGTTTTAAAAATCTCTCAGGTCCATAGCTGGCACAAGCTTGTCCCTAAAGCCTGGTTCACACCTAAATCTAAGTCAGCCTAGTTACACTGCTCAGGACTGCGGGGAATCCCCTCCCCCTGCAATCGGCAACTTAGTTAGGTCTACCTAACTCCCACTCTCGGTAGGCGTAACTAGGTCAATGGAAGAATTCTTGAGTCAACCTAGCTACTGCCTCTCAAAGGGGTGAACTCAGTCCAATGAATACGGCTTTTCTGTGGATGTAGTTTCTAGACTACAGCACTGTAGCGGTAGCCGTGTTGCTGTAGGCACTTAGAAGTCTAGACTTGGCCTTAATTAGTATTGGTAATGAACTGGCATCTTACCTGTCTGAGAGCTTATCTACACTCCAGTTTCTAGTTACGCTGGAACTCAAGCTAACTGCTTGTCCACTAACTTGAACGAACTAACCAGACTAAACAGTCTAGCATGGATGCTCTACAAAGGGTTGTTCCAGGAAACAAACACGTTCCTGGCTGTGGTTCACCGTAGGCTGAGTCAGTCACAAATGTTTGTAGGGCTTCATCACCAGAATTATGGGAATGTCCACACGCTGACCCAGCCCTGCCACTAAAACTCAACCTGCGTGGCCGCGGTTTGTCGGCACTTTTGCCAACAAAATATTTTTGCTGGAGCTGCTTTTGCTATGTCAACCGGAGAGCACTCTGTTGACAAAGCAGTGTTCATGTTGGCCCATGCTATGGCAAATCTTCGTCATTTCTCAGGGGAGGGGAGGGTGTTAATCACCTGTGAATGACAGAAGTTTTATGGATTACTTGAAAGTGATTAAATACAGCCTCTTTCTGGCTTACAAACCGGTTACGGACCAAGCAATTGGTCGTAACTCGGTTCGTTCATAAGTCGGACTCCATAGAGTTGCACGCGACCACGCTGTTCGTAAGCGCGGATCATATTCGTAACTCAGGGTCCGCCATTTATGACAACTTTGGTCATAACTGCGAACGGTCGTAAGTCGACCGTTCACAACTCGGGGACCGGCTGTAAAACTGTAGCTCTGAGTGAAAGTGTAGACATAGCCTTAGTCACGTTCACTAACCCTGCACAGAACATGCTACTCCCCTTGAGAGAATGAAAGGTCAACATATGACAGATGCCAGTCCCGTGGTTTCATGCACTATTGGAAGGAACGCAGTTATTAGCATAGTAGAAGAACCTAAATAGACTAGAACAGACCAAAATCTCCAGCCCTAGAGAGTTAATTTATTTCACCCACTTAATTACACCAAGCAGCCTACTGCTAGCAATGGGTGAGTTCCAGATGTAAAAGAACAACTTCATCAATAATTACATTTCTTTATATTGGTGGTTTTTTTAAGCCTTCTGCATTGATAAGCAATTGAAACTGTAATATTGCTTCTTCTGCAGAGCACTTTGCAGTTTTTGTTATTAACCTGGCAGTGTTCACCCCCAATACGTTTCCATACAGCTCCCTTTGTGAAACTGGCCAAGCCTGCATCATTTCAGTTAGAAGATTTACCCAGCGCCGCTCGGGTCCGTAACTCAAATGAGTTTTGGTTTTTGGAAAATACAGTAAAATGACAATGTGCAGGCTTCATTGAAATCATTGCTCGGAGGTGGGGGATGAGGGAGTCAGGGTGCAGGCTGCCCTGGGCAGAGAGGACAACCCTCGGTCCCTCTCACCGGGCACAGGTGAGAAGCACCTCTCCATGGATGCTGCTGTTCCAGCAGGCTGAGCCGGAAAAGGGGTGCATGTCCCAGGGCTGGGGAAGGTCCAGGTTAGCTTTGGGTGAAGGTCATGGATGGACTACCTGTCCCCCAGCAGCAGAAGCGCTGGGGCAGCTTAAGGTTGAGTGCCATGACTGGGGAGAGGGGGGAGAAGGCACCCTTTCCTCTGGCCCAGCATGGAGGAGATGTGGCTGGGGGTCGGGGAGAGAGACCCCCTCCCATGACCCCAGCACAGAACTGCTACAGCTCAGGAGAAGGCGCAGCCCGCCACGGGCCTAGAACAGAGCTGCTGCGGCAGCTTGGTGCTGGGGACGGTAGGCAGAGGTGGCACTCTGCGTGCCTGCCCTGAGCCCCTGCCTGCCCTGAGCCTGCCCAGAGTCCTCTTTCAACATTCACTCAGTCCTGTCAATTTTGAGCCCTGAATTTGCTTTGTGAGTCCATCTCTTTTCTATTTGATTTTATGAGAAGCAATCCCATTCATGGCATAACCTGTTTTCCTGGCACAGCTAACCCCTTACATTGCTTTGGGTCGGGGTTGGCTTGCCTGGATCCAACTCCCGAGGCTCGGCGACCCCTCTCCAGCATTGGGGAGCCCGGGCTAGTGCTTCAGCCTCCCTTGCTGATCCCAATGGGGCTGGAGAACCCAAAATCTTCTAGACTGGGCCCCTCTTGGCTCTGGTGTGCGAGGGGAATGAGGGGAGGGTCTTTCTCCTCTGTCGGGAGCCACGTCGGGGGGAGGGGGGTCTGTTTGGAGTTTTTTTGCTTCTCGCTGATGTGCAGCCCCTGACTGATTTTTCTGCGGGTTAACGGTGCCTGACCCAAAAAAGGTTCCTCACCCCAGCTTTAGGTTATGATAAGAGGAAGCTGCTTAGTGAATTTGGTGGTCCTAGCTCTTATCTGTTCAGGAGTTCTTGAACAAACAGACTGAGAGGCAGACTCTTTCAAATATGTAGTAGATTTGTGTGCCTCCGTGTAAGAGAGCCCCAAACCCACATTACGGTATATGCTCAGTAAATTTTAAGTTTTCTTTTCTCCTCCATTCAAAAGAGCAATCTTTTATGTTTTCTAATGTTTATTCATAGCCATCCTTATCTCAGGAGAAAAAAAAAGTACCTTTCCCA